>NC_134361.1:90528426-90854580 GCF_048569485.1 Anomaloglossus baeobatrachus
TGACTGGTCACTATGGATGAGACCTGGATTTATTTGTATGACCCAGAAAACAAGGAGCAGTCCAAAGAGCGGAGGCACAGTGGTTCTCCTCATCCAAAGAAGTTCAGGGTGCAAAAATCAGCTACTAAGGTGACGGCGTCTGTGTTCTGGGATAAGGCGGGTGTGCTGCTAGTGGAATACCTTCAAAAGGGTTCCACCATCAATGCAAGGTATAACATTGAACGTTTGCACCAATTGAAGGCAGCTCTGAAGGCCAAAAGGCACGGCAAGCTGTCCAAAGGAATCTTGTTCCTGCAAGACAATGCCTCCGCTCAAACTGCACAAGTGACAACGGCAAAACTGGCAGAGCTGGGCTTCCAGCTGGTTGACCACCCACCTTATTCACCAGATCTAGCTCCTTCCAACTATCATCTATTTCCAAACTTGAAGAAACACCTCAAGCAGTGGTGTAGCTACTGCTTTTGCCGCCCGGGGCGGTCGTCAAATTTGCCGCCCCCCTCCGTTGGCCGTCGATAATCCAGAAACTTTCAAAAATCCGGAAAGCCATCAAAATATTTATTTTTCATGGAACTACAATCAAAGATCTAATTGTAGACTGCTGCTATTAGTCCTAGACTTTCACCTTTTTACACACATGTAGGCCTATTATACACACACAGCTCTGCTGCATACATACAGACACACACAGCTGTGCTGCATACATACAGACACACACAGCTCTGCTGCATACAGACAGACACACACAAATCTGCTGCATACATACAGTCACACACAACTCTGCTGCATACATACAGACACAACTCTGCTGCATACATACAGACAGACACACACAACTGTGCTGCATACAGACACACACAACTCTGCTGCATACATACAGACACACACAACTGCTGTATACAGACACACACAGCTCTGCTGCATACATACAGACAGACACACACAACTCTGCTGCATACAGACACACACAACTCTGCTGCATACATACAGGCAGACACACAACTCTGCAGCATACATACAGACACACACAAGTCTGCTGCATACAGACACACAACTCTGATGCATACATACAGACAGACACACTCAACTCTGCTGCATACAGACAGACACACACAACTCTGCTACATACAGACAGACAGATACAACTCTGCAGCGGCTACATACATACAGACACACACAACTCTGAGGCTGCTGCATACATGCAGACACACAACTCTGAGGCTGCTGCATACATGCAGACACACACAACTCTGCTACATACATACAGACACACACACACAACTCTGTAGCTGCTGCATACATGCATACATACAGACACACACAACTCTGTAGCTGCTGCATACATGCATACATACAGACACACACAAGTCTGCTACATACATACAGACACACACAACTCTGTAGCTGCTGCATATATGCATACATACAGACACACACAACTCTGTAGCTGCTGCATACATGCATACATACAGACACACACAACTCTGTAGCTGCTGCATACATGCATACATACAGACACACACAAATCTGCTACATACATACAGACACACACAACTCTGTAGCTGCTGCATACATGCATACATACAGACACACACAACTCTGTAGCTGCTGCATACATGCATACATACAGACACACAACTCTGCTACATACAGACAGACACACACAGCTCTACTGCATACATACATACAGACACACACAACTCTGCTTCACATATAGACACACACGCGGCTTTTTGGGGCCCACACACGTGGCTCTTGGGGGCCCGCACACGCGGCTCCTGGAGGCCCACACACGTGGCTCTTGGGGGCCCGCACACACAGCTCCGGGGGGGAGAAGCCCATGCAGCTCACTGGGGCCCATAAACTGGGTGGCTTGGAGGGAGTATACAGGTCGAGGGGGGGGGGGGGGGTATAGCACTTACCGCTCGGTCACGGAGGAGAGGGGGCCCACACAGCGCCGGTGGTAGCTGGCTGGCACTGCGCCTCCTTCATCTGTGGGACTGAGCAGGCCGTGCGGTAGTTACGCCCACAGATGAAGCTCAAACCAGAAGGACACTGTGGTCTGCGCGCCTTAAAGGGACGGCAGCCACAGTTTCCTGCCGAGGACTGCGGTCCCCGGAACTCGGCCCGGGGGCCGCAGAACTGAACGCGAGTGGCCAAAATGCCGCCCCCCCTGACACGTGCCGCCCGGGGCGGACTGCCCCCTCCGCCCCCCCTTTGCTACGCCACTGACCTCAAGGGTACCAAATTTCACACGATTTCTGATACAATGACTGCTACAGGTGCTTGGTTTGAGACACAACCAAAATCCTTCTTTTTGCTAGGTTACAGAACTTGGAATATCGATGTAAGAAGTGTGTTGTCATGAGTGGAGAGTATGTGGAATAAATGTAAAGTTTCATCATGCTATCTCGTTTCTTTCTGGGTAAAGCCAAAGACTTATCAGCATCCCCTCACAGTACACCTTTAAAAACGTGATTGTTTTTGAAGTTTTAGTCTCTTTATAGGTAAAAAGTCATAACATTTTTTCTTAACTGTCATAAAGAAGATCTTATGGAGTCATAAATCATCTTCCTAGACTTCTTCATTCTAACCTTCGAACATGTTACAGAGTCCAACACGCTTTAAGATACAGAAGAAGCCACTGCTTTTTAACCTTTAATTGCAATGATTAATTTTTACGATATAATTATGCACAAACTAACTTTTTATGATATGAATGGGGGTCCTGTTACAGTAATAACGTACCAGAGGTGGTGTCTTGCACATCTCCCACAGTATCTACTAGTCGTAATGCTAGGATTTTCTTTCTAACCAGATTCCAGCTCTTGTGCGAAGGGTGAATTCACATTGCACGATAATTATGAAGGATTATTGCTAGGAACACTCAGTTCATGATAATTGTGTAGTTTAAACAGGCTGCTGATCACCCAACATACGAGCAAAACACTTGTTTGTTGGGTGAAATGATCTTTTAGTTGGCTTAAAAGATAATTATTCTTGGCAGCACATCGTATTGTGTAAGTAGGACATGTGCTGTTGAGAGCAATGGCAGACTAAGTTCATGGACTGATTTTTTACTAATCTGTGTGCATTAATTGAGGTCTTCCTGTCTAAACAGGCTATTATATGATCACAAAGATGTAGCCAATCGCAGTCGTTTACCACCACTGGTCAAGAAATGGAAACCTAGTGTCATGCTCCACTAAGGAGCCTATCGGCACATGGAGAGACAGATGGAAAGGGGTAAACTACCACTAGGGACAAACAGGAAGGGTAATCTCTGTCACTAATCCTAGACAACCCTGAGCTGCCAGACGTCTTTAAACGGGTCCTTTCACCCCATGTGACGATCATGTTCCTACCCATGAGTTACAATAAGCATGGCCCTGACTCGTGCGCAGGGCAGCAGGAACACTAGTCCTGCTCTACAATGAAGACACAAAGGGGTGAAAGGAACTTCCAGGCAGCAATCTGCAGAAACAAGTCCAAATCGACCTTTCTTTCGTTGGCTCACACCTCCACAACGATACCATCGTATAGCAGGCTATCACTGGCAATTATCCAAGCAAAGAGGTCAGTGCTTATACCAGAGGGGACTGTATAAAACAGAACAGCTGAGATGAGCCAGGATGGAAATCCTTAGGAGACAAAAGAAAGGCCAACAGAAAAGCAAAGCAGCTCCAACCAGCACAAGTGTGCGTGGCAACTTTCTGACCCTGTGAATAGGGGAGGCTGCTTTCTGTTGTGATAACCCCTTGACAGTAGCCCCTCTCCTAAGGGGGGTTCCAGACCCTCAGGACTTGACTTATCTGTGCGTAAAGCATGAAAAAGATTGGACCAGCCTAATCGCATGAACATCAGACACTGGAACCCACATCCTGTTCTTTGCACCGTAACCCTTCTAATGCATTGCATCAAGTAATGAAGTGATTAGCGTACAAAGTGGAAATCTTGGCTACCTCAAACTCAACATTCCCATCAACAACAACTGGAGGAGCAGGCAATGGTACTGGTTCCGAAGAAGCAATATATTTTTTGAGGCATAGTCGGTGGAACACATTATGGATTTTAAAAGTATGTGGCAAGGCGAAATGCTACTGGATTGAGCATGGTGACTTATCTTATAGGGACCGATGAACCTGGGTACCAGATTCCAGGAAGGAACATTTAATTTAATGTTTTTGGTTGACAACCACACCAAATTATTAACACTCAAGTCTGGACCAACCACGCGCTTCCATTCAGCCATACTTTTCTATTAGGAACCCATCACCCTCAAATTATTCACAACAACTCCCTGCCACACAGAGTTTATAGATGAGAAAAACTGCTCTTCCCCAAGAACTCCTGAAGAACGTTTTCCATTAAAGAGGACCAACCACCAGGATTTTCATATATAAAATAAAGTGTTATACTGGTGCTATCATGCTGATTCTAAACATACCTCCTCCCTGAAACAACCGGACATTTCATTGACTTTAATATTTTTAACTTCCGCCCCGAACAATGTCAGAAAAAAGTTGAATCCTGGGAAAAACAGAGATCACCTTGCTTGTTTAGGAGTAAGTCGCTAAGCAGATTCCAAATATAGTACATTTTTATGATTCATGAGAACCATGACTGGATGTGCTGCCCCCTCCAAGAAATGACAACATTCCTCAAAGGCCAATTTTATCGACAGACGTTTCCTATTGCCGATCAGGGCCGCCATCAGGGCATTACTACTGTGACTCCTGTAGGGGGCCCGGTGAGCAGAAGCCAGAAGGGGGACCCGGCTGACAGCCCGGGCCCCTCCCCTTTCATTCATCTGCTCACTGGGCCCCAAGGACAGCGGCCATCATTAGGGCAATGAGAGGGGCCCGGGCCGCTCATAGAGAGCTGCCACCTCTCTTCCTGCTCTGCAGATCAGGACAGGAAACATACCAGACCACAACGGAGGGTGCTGGAGCTGAGAAGGTGAAGGACCTGTAAATTCAGGACCTTCCATGTCAGCTGACTAATCATGTGCCTGATCTCATCACAGGAAAAGTGACTGGAACTTCTGCAGCCTCCATGCAGATCCCAATGTCTCCTCTCCTGCTGTGCACCATCTGGAAATGCAAGATGAGGTAATGTGTGTGCGTGTGTGTGTGTGTGTGTGTATACAGGCTATGTGTAACATGGGGGTGCTGCAGCCTGTGTGTGTCTGTGTGTGTGTACAGTCTGTGTGTAACATGGGGGTGCTGCAGCCTGTGTGTGTGTGTGAGTGTGTACAGGCTGTGTTTAACATGGGGGTGCTGCAGCCTGTGTGTGTGTGTGTGTGTGTGTACAGCCTGTGTGTAACATGGGGGTGCTGCAGCCAGTGTGTGTGTGTGTGTGTGAGTGTGTACAGGCTGTGTTTAACATGGGGGTGCTGCAGCCAGTGTGTGTGTGTGTGTGTGAGTGTGTACAGGCTGTGTTTAACATGGGGGTGCTGCAGCCTGTGTGTGTGTGTGTGTACAGCCTGTGTGTAACATGGGGGTGCTGCAGCCAGTGTGTGTGTGTGTGTGTGTACAGGCTGTGTGTAACTTGGGCTGGCTGCAGCCTGTGTGTGTGTGTGTGTGTGTGTGTGTACAGGCTGTGTGCAACATGGGGGTGCTGCAGCCTGTGTATGTGTACAGGCTGTGTGTAATATGGGGTGCTGCAGCCTGTGTATGTATATGTGTACAGGCTGTGTGTAATATGGGGGTGCTGCAGCGTGTGTGTGTGTGTGTGTATATATGTGTAGAGACTGTGTAATATTGGGGTTGCTGCGGGCTGTGTGTGTATACAGTATGTGTACAGGCTGTGTAATACGAGGGTTGCTGCAGGCTGTGTGTGTATGTGTGTACAGGCTGTGTGTGATATGGGGGTGGCGCAGCGTGTGTGTGTGTGTGTATATATATGTGTACAGGCTGTGTAATACGGGGGTTGCTGCAGGCTGTGTGTATATGTGTACAGGCTGTGTAATACGGGGGTTGCTGCAGGCTGTGTGTGTATATGTGTACAGGCTGTGTAATACGGGGGTTGCTGCAGGCTGTGTGTGTATATGTGTACAGGCTGTGAGTGATATGGGGGTGGCGCAGGCTGTGTGTGATATGGGGGTGGCGCAGGCTGTGTGTGATATGGGGGTGGCGCAGACTGTGTGTGATATGGGGGAGGCACAGGCTATGTGTGATATGTGGGTGCCTCACGCTGTGTGTGATATGGGGGTGCCGCAGGCTGTGTGTGATATGGGGGTGCATGTGTGTGTGTGTGTGTACAGGCTGTGTGAGATAGGAGGGGCAGGGCGTGTGTGATATGTATGTGCATAATATAAAGATATAGATATTTATTATAGTTTTTCAAAGAGTGGCGGCAGGACTGTGGAAGGTTTGAGGGATGGAAGCGGGGCTGGGGTGGAGCCTGGGCGGAGTCTCAAAGGGGCCCAAAAATTTTGCCAGTATGGGGTCCTGAAATTCCTAGTGGCGGCCCTGTTGCCGATATCATAGTTTCTTTCAGCAGGTGATAATTTGCTAGCGTGAAAGGCGCAAGGATGTCATTCACTTGGGGATGACCCCTGTGATAATACAGCCCCCACCCCCACCTCAGATGCATCCACCTCTACAATAAATGTTTGGGCGACGACGGCTGTATGATGACTGGAGCAGAAGCAAAACTTTTCTTTAAGGAAGCAAACACCAGATGGGCCTGATCAGACCATCTCAAAAAGTCTGTCCCTTTCCTGATCATTTCTGTTAATGGTTTAGCTACTACCGAAAAGTTTTTGATGAACCAATGGTAATAGTTGGCAAAACTAAAAAAAACGCCTTAAAAAAAGATCTGTAAAGCCTTCAGATTTTCAGGAGGATCCCAGTCCAGAACTTCTCGTACTTTAGCAGGATCTATATGAACACCGGTGAATGATAATAAATTCTCTAGAAATTGAATCTCCAGAACAGCGAACATACATTTCTCTAATTTGACAGTTGAAGAGCTTAATCTCCCTAAGTTCCTGTAAAACCTGCCTCACATGTACCTGGTGTGACTCTAGGTGAAGTGAAGAAATTAAAATGTCATCCAAATAGACTACCACATTTCTACCCAACAGATATCAGAAAATGTCACTAACAAAATTCTGAAAAACAGTGGGAGTGTTGGAGAAACAAAAAGGCATGAAAAGGTTTTCATAATACCCCTCTGGAATATTAAAGGCCGTTTTCCACTCATCCACCTCCCTAATACGGATAAGATCGTAGGTGCTCCTAGGATCCAGTTTTGTAAACCATTTAGCCAATCTGGTTAAAGAGGTCTGGGATGAGAGAGAGAGAGAGGGTAAGTATCCCAAACGGTGATCTGATTCCATTTGCGAAAATCCAAACAGGGGTGCAACATCCCATCTTTTTCTTAACAAAGAAAAACCCTGCTGCCATGGGAGATGAAGAGGGTCTTATATGTAAGCAAGGCTCTCTGTAATGTAATACTTCATAGCTTACTTACCTTTTAGGGCCAGAAATTTTATATAAGCTGCTTTTAGTCAACGTGACCCTTGGAATAAGATTGATTGCGCAATCATAAGGGCGGTGAGGTGGCAGCTTCTGACACCCTTGCTCAGAAAAAAAATCCTCACAGCCCAACAAAAACTCTGTCAAGGACCTGGTAGAGACCATAGCTATACAGGTGGCCATGTAGTTATTTAGACAGTTATTGATTCACCTCACTACCTCCCAGGACTGCTTGCTATACTACAGGATTTTCTAAGGTAAGCCATGGAAGATCTAAAACCACCGGGGAAGGCAGCTCCTGAAACACATAACAGTCAATGGATTCAGTGTGCATAGCCCCAATCTGGAGATATAAATGCAGAACGACCTGAGTGAAATGCCCCTGACTCTGGGGTACAGAATCTATAGTGATTATGGGAATAGGCTTAGGCAACGTATGAGAAATAAGGGGTGCTTCACACATAGCGAGATCGCTGCTGAGTCACGGTTTTTGTGACGCACCAGTGACCTCATTAGCGATCTCGCTGTGTGTGACACTAAGCAGCGACCTGGCCCCTGCTGTGAGATCGCTGCTCGTTACATACAGCTCTGGTTGATTTTTTTGACGTTGCTCTCCCGCTGTGAAGCACACATCGCTGTGTGTGACAGTGAGAGAGCAACGATCTGAATGTGCAGGGAGCCGGTGTCTGGCAGTCTGCGGTAAGCTGTAACCAACGTAAATATCGGGTAACCAAGGGAAGCCCTTTCCTTGGTTACCCGATATTTACCTTCGTTACCAGCATACGCCGCTCTCACGCTGCCAGTGCTGGCTCCCCGCTCCCTGCACACGTAGCCGGAGTTACACATCAGGTAAATAAGCAAATGTTTGCTTATTTACCCGATGTGTACTGTGGCTAGGTGTGCAGGGAGCCAGCACTAAGCGGTGTGCGCTGGTAACCAACGTAAATATCGGGTAACCAAACCCCTTGATTACCCGATATTTACCTTAGTTACCAAGTGCAGCATCGCTTCCACGCGTCGCTGCTGGCTGGGGGCTGGTCACTAGTCACTGGTGAGATATGCCTGATTGACAGCTCACCAGCGACCATGTAGCGACGCACCAGCGATCCTGACCAGGTCAGATCGCTGGTGGGATCGCTGGTGCGTCACTAAAGTGTGAGGGTACCCTAAGATTTCTGTGGCCACAGATGTGCTGAAGTCATTCAAAGCAAAAGTCATTGTTGTTCTCTAAGTATTATCATCACGTGTTGGGCAAAATAAAGGTTTTATGTTGATAAACTTTGGATCTTTTGTAATGGCCATGTAATGCCATTTTACCCATGCTTGAAAGGCACCAATTAGGCCTTTTTTGACTTGTCACAGGTGTTGGCACAAGTCACTTTCTATCCTTACATTAATACAACACTGTTATTTGTCAAATAAATTACTATAATAATTGTAATAAAATATTTAATTGCACAATTTCACCTCCACCCGTTTTTTTCCTCTTTAATTACCTTTTTGGTGGGGTGTGCTGCTGCCCATTGATTTAAGGTGTCCTTTACATCTGGCCACAATTTTTTGTTAGTTTCTTACACCATGACTCAGGATGGGCAATAGAAAATGATGTATGGGTCATTTTTATCTTGCCCCCATATAGTAGTATGCAGCCTTTATATTCCTCAGTATAGTAGTATGGAGCCATTATTTTTCTCCTTATAGTATTATGCAAACCTTACAATCCTATATATAGTATTATGCAGCCCCCATATAGCATTATGCAGTCCCCATATAGTAGTATGCAGCCCTTATATTCCTCCATATAGTATTATGCAGGCCTTTCTTTCCTACATATAGTATTATGCAACCCTGTATAGTATTTTGCAAGCCTATATAGTAGTATGCAGCCCCCTATAGTATTATGCAGCCCCCATATAGTAGTATACAGTCCCCATATAGTATTATGCAGCCCCCATATAGTAGTATGCAGCCTCCATATAGTAGTATGCAGTCCCCATAGTAGTATGCACCCTCATTTAGTAGCATACAGCCCCCATATTGTTTAATGCACCCTCATAGTCGTCTGGCCACCATGATTAAATACATACTTCTCATTCCCCCACTGCTCTGGTCTCCTCAGCGTGTCCACTGTTCTGCCTCTCTGCACATCTCAGCATGGTATGATGTCATCACGTCCACTGTGCTGAGAAGTGAAGGCACAGCAGACACAGCAGGAGAATGATAAGAGAGGGAGTGCTCTGCTCTCTCATTATTGCTTTCAATTGTATTGTTATCTGCGATGCCAATACAATTGAAAGTGCGATCCTCTGCAGGAGGCCCGTGGGGGGGGGCCCTGACTCACGGGCGGGCCCCATAGCGGTTGTGTGGCCTACCGCCATTGGCGGCACGCCACTGCCATCAAAATTATCTGGGGTAGGCAAAAGGTGATATGATTCCCAAGTGGAATGCCTCAGCTGAGAGGGTGTTTGAGCCAGATCTGTATCTGAGGGTAATAACTAAGGGTCATTAGAAACAAGAACATCAGTAATTAACGGTCTGCTTTGATCTCTCACAGAGATGACAATCAATTGCTAGGGATATGGCAGCATCCAAGGACACAGGGATTTATACAGGAAAAGGCCTCTTCTACTCTATCAGAAAGACCTTGACAAAATTAACCCTGAAGAGCAGGATTGTTCCACCTAGTGTCCATCGACCATCTGCAGAACTCAGCAATACTCTTAAGCTGACTGATCTCCCTGCCAAAGCTGGAGTAGTTTGAACTCAACCAAGGAGACACAGTCGGGATCATCATAAACAAGCCCCAGAGCACTGAAAAATTCATCAACCATTCGAAGGGATTGAGACCCGAACGGGAGTGAAAAAGCCCATGCTTGAGGGTCCCCCTGAAAAAGGGAGATGACAATTCCCATCAGCTGCTCCTTGGTACCCGAGGAGTGCGGTCGAAGCCTAAAGTACAGTTTACCTAAAAACAACAAACTTGTCCGAATCTCCAGAGAACCTAATGCACAAAGCCAATTTAGGCTCAGACGGGAATTGCCTGGGAGCAGAGACCAGTAAACCTGGGGTTTGTGGCTGGTACTGCAGTATCACTGAACAAAGATCTTCCACCTCCAGAAACAGATTTTACAGCTGCTCCTCCAGAGCAACAGGGTCCAACATAGACTCAAATAAGGTGAGACCAGTGATAATGTCACGCTCCACTAAGGAACCAAAAGGCAAATGGAGAGACAGATAGAAAGGGGTACACTTCCACTAGGGACATACAGGAAGGGTAACCCCGGACAATTATTCTAGGTAACCCTGAGCTGCCTGATGTCCCTAGATGGGTTTTTTCATCCTGTACGACGATCATGTTCCTATCCCTGACTTACCCTAAGCATGGCCCTGAATCGTGTGCAGGGCAGCAGGAACATTAGTCCTGCTCTATCATAAAGACACAAAGTAAATTAGACAGACTGGGGTATAATAAACTTCCAGGCAGCAATCTCCACAAACAATTCCAAAGCGACCTTTCTTTCCATGGATCACACCTCCACACCAATACCAAGGTATTGCAGGCTATCACTGACAATTACCCAAACTAAAAGGTGAGTACTTATACCAGAGAGGAGTGGATAAAACAGAACAGCTGAGATAGGCTGGGTCAGAAAGCCCTAGGAGACAAAGAACAGCTTTAACCCTTGCAGCACTAGCATTAGGGAAAGATTTGAAAAGCAAAGCAGCTTCAACCAGCGCTGGTGTGAGTGTAGCCACCGCTGCGACCTTCTGACCCCAAGAATAGGAGAGGCCACTTTCTGCCCTGATAGCCCCGTGACACCTAGTCTAAGTCACTTTTCGATTTCTTAGCACATTCGATTTCTTTAACTATAAGGAGCTCTGTGTTTTATGCTAAGATATATAGTAACACAGGACCAGGGCCAATGAAACATCTAATGTGTATGGGAGCCTTCCGACTCTGCTCCAACAGATGTTGTCTAGGAAGAGAAGGATTGGACATGTTGATTTACAATGTCTGATCCTATTTTGCGTGATCCTTTATTTTTTTACCACTGAAACATTCTGCTGTATCAGGTGTATGGCAGATAACTAATATCTGCTCCACATTAAACCACCCTTTGTGCTCAGCCATCCACATTTGTATGTAAGAGTCGGTGAAAATAGTAGGATGAACAAGTATCTAACGTGAGACATTAAACTGGCAGCCTAGCTTTCCAGTTTGCACTGACTTTGTAAAAATGGTGGCCATTCCAAAGTGACTGAATCCCTACTGCAGCAGGATGTCAGGATGAAGGTAAAAGGGTTGACCCTATCAGTCATAGCAAGAGGACTTGGCCATTCCAAGTCTGTGATTTTGAGAATATTGAGTGAATGTAAATGTGTATCAGAACCTTCTTAAACAACACTTGGTACCTTACTTGCGTTCATCACTCAATCAGCCAGCAGTTTTCATGCAGGACAATGCCCCCGTCACACAGCAAAATGGGTAAAGCAGTTCCTTGAAACAGAAAACATTGAAACAGTGAAATGGCTGCCCAGGATCCAAATCTAAACCCAATAGAAAACCTCTGGAAAATCCTTGGTGACAAAGTTATGGCCAAGAAACCCACAACAGTCATAGAACTGTGGAAGTGACTGGAAGAAGAGTGGACCAAAATCACATCAGAGCAGTGTGAGAGACTAGTGATGTTCTGTGGCCACAGAGGTGCCGAAGTCATTCAAAGCAAAAGTCATTGTTGTTCTCTAAATATTATCATCACGTGTTGGGCAAAATAAAGGTTTTATGTTGATAAACTTTGTATCTTTTGTAATGGCCATGTAATGCCATTTTACCCATGCTTGAAAGGCACTAATTAGGCCTTTTTTGACTTGTCACAGGTGTTGGCACAAGTCACTTTCTATCCTTACATTAGTACCACACTGTTATTTGTCAAATAAATTACTATAATTATTGTAATAAAATATTTAATTGCACAATTTCACCTCCACCCGTTTTTTTCCTCTTTAATTACCTTTTTGGTGGGGTGTGCTGCTGCCCATTGATTTAAGATGTCCTTTACATCTGGCCACAATTTTTTGTTAGTCTCTTACACCATGACTCAGTATGGGCAATAGACAATGATCTATGGGTCATTTTTATCTTGCCACCATATAGTAGCATGCAGCCTTTATATTCCTCTGTATAGCAGTATGGAGCCCTTATATTTCTCCTTATAGTATTATGCAAACCATACAATCCTATATATAGTATTATGCAGCCCCCATATAGCATTATGCAGTCCCCATATAGTAGTATGCAGCCCTTATATTCCTCCATATAGTATTATTCAACCCTGTATAGTATTTTGAAAGCCTATATAGTAGTATGCAGCCCCCTATAGTATTTTGCAGCCCCCATATAGTAGTATACAGTCCCCATATAGTATTATGCAGCCCCCATATAGTATTATGCAGCCTCCATATAGTATTATGCAGCCTCCATATAGTAGTATGCAGTCCCCATAGTAGTATGCACCCTCATTTAGTAGCATACAGCCTTCATATTGTTTAATGCACCCTCATAGTCGTCTGGCCACCATGGTTAAATACATACTTCTCCTCATTCCCCCACTGCTCTGGTCTCCTCAGCGTGTCCACTGTTCTGCCTCTCTGCACATCTCAGCGTGGTATGATGTCATCACGTCCGCTGTGCTGAGAAGTGAAGGCACAGCAGACACAGCAGGAGAATGATAAGAGAGGGAGTGCTCTGCTCCCTCTCTCATAATTGCTTTCAATTGTATTGTCATCTGCGATGCCAATACAATTAAAAGTGCGATCCTCTGCAGGAGGCCCGTGGGGGGGCCCTGACTCACGGGTCCCTTAGCGGTTGTGTGGCCTACCGCCATTGGCGGCACGCCACTGCCATCAAAACTATCTGGGGTAGGCAAAAGGTGATACGATTTCCAAGTGGAATGCCTCAGCTGAGAGGGTGTTTGAGGCAGATCTGTAACTGGGGGTAATAACTTGGATAACCCCCATTAACTTACAGCTGGTTGTGCTTCTAGAGCAAAATTAGTGAACAATACCTTGTAATAGTAGAGCCACGTTGGCAGACAGGCAACTTGCCATTGCAGAGCAGAGTGTGCCAACAGCATAGGTGTATTAGTCTGCAGACTCATTTTCAGAAGACTGCACTAGAACCCAGCAAGATTCTGCATTGGATGCAACATGACTGCATGTGGTAGAGACATATACTACTACCTGAATACAACCTTAAAAGGCCTATTAGCTTGAAATCAGATGTATGCCCAATTACAGTGTTAACCTGAAAAACACAAAAGCATATGTGGCGCCCCTGAGGCTTCCGTCGCCACAGGACATTGCACCCCATCCAGCAGTGTGATGCCCTATTCTAGGTGAGGAAAGGAGTGAACGCCGGTCCCCTGGTAAATCTACACAACACCCATTGTTAGGAACACACTGGGACCAGGGATAGTGGCAGCAACCCTCCCATGCTGCATGCTGGGAGGGGCCGTAAGACCCATCCCTGCTCCTATAGGGTACAGCTTAGCAACTGGGGAGGTGGGAGGAGCCACCAGAAAGCAGACACTGAAAGGAAGGTCAAGGTTGAGCAGTCTGAGAGAGAGGGAAGGAGGAGGAGGAGGTCTGCGTGAGGCAGACGAGAAGGGGAAGAAGAAGGAAAGGCTCTAGTCAGTCAGGAGCTGAGGAAAGAAAGAGACGCTCCCTGGTGAAGATCCTGGGACTCAGAGGGTCCAGGTGACACCAAGCAGGGAAGAAGGGATTCCAGGTGACGGATAGCTGTTGAGCTGTAGTGGCCTGTTCCACAGGAACATCGGTGGAGGGATCAAGCTGCAACAGGGGATGGTCCCTAGAAACCGGAGGAGTGAAAAATCATCTCCAAACAGTAAAAACCGAGGCCCAGGGAAAGTTGTAAACTGCCCGGGCCACAGCCCACCGCAGAACCTCTAGAAAGGGGAGACTCATCTGACAGGTGACCCCCCAGCCCGGAAGCTGTAGTGGAGGCCGAGCAGGTTCATCCTAAAAGAGCTAGGCTTAAGGAGACAGCTGAAGACAGAGACACTTTAGAGAGAAGAGACACCGGGTGTCCCATAGCCCTGGGGTGGGCGAGTCAACTTTGGCGTCACGAACAGGATTTCGTGCCCGGCGCCCACCGGGTACTGTGCGCCTTTGCAAAGACTGTGTGTTTTACTGTGGAAACTGCCGCCATTAGCGCTGCTGAGAGCGGGAAGAAGGGGGGCGTGCCAGAAGAAAGGGCGCAAAGAGAAGCCCCGCCCCCTTGTCTAAGAAAAGAGCGCGAAGAAGTGCCCGCTATGGTGAGCGGAGGAGGCAAAATGGCGCGCTAAGAATGCTGCCTAGAGAAAGAGAGAAGATGGCTCCTGCAAGCGGAGGCCAGGAGGAGCTCACCTGGATCAGGCCTGTGACTACCGCTGAGGTGAAGGCTGAGGTCGGGAGGATGGCTGACCGGATGAAGGAGCGGGAAGTTACCAGCCTGCTGCTGAGCAACATCAAAAGTCTGCTACTAGAAGAAGCGACGAGTCTGCTTCTGGGAGATCGTGCAGAAGGAGACGCAGAGAGGATGGCGTCCACACGCAGCAATCCAGAGCTAGACTCCGCTGACCGGTGGGGCTGGGAGATGGACCAGTGGTGTGAAAGGCTGCAGGCGAAGGTGATGCAGCAGATCCGGCAAGCGACGCACGGAGCAGCGACCGCCAGAACACCGGAGATGCTACTGAGGGGTGAGTCATTTAATGCCCCTGCCGGTGCGAGTGCCCCAACCCCCGCTGCCATGCCCGCAGTCCCTGGAAAGATGCCCGGCACGGCGACGCCGATCCGGGCCGCAGCCACGCCAGGTGCGGCCCGCCAAGATTTCGCCGCCGGAGCGACGCCCATCCACACCGCAGCAGCGACGCCCAGCCCGGCCCGTCCAGCTCAGGCCCCAGTAGCGATACCCCGCTCGGCCAAGCAAGATCCCGCCGCAGCAGCAACGTTAATCCACGCCGCAGGAGTGACGCTGAGCCAGGCCGCAGCCACGCCAGGCTCGGCCCGCCAAGCCCAGGCCGCAGCCACGCCAGGTGCGGCCCATCAAGAACCGGTCACAACAGCGACTCCAATCCAGGCCGCCGCCATGCCAGGCACGGCCCGTCAAGACAAGGAGGCAGCCCCAGAAGAGCCAGAGTGGCGCCGCCGCTCTCAAGCCAGCAGTCCCATGCAAGCCGGCAGCCCCCTGCAAGCAAGCAGTCCTTTGCAAGAAAGCCGTGCTGTGCCTGCAAGGAGCCCCACTTCTACCCAGGCTGCAGAGTCCCGCAGTAGGCCAGTGACCAGCACCCGGGAGACCCAGACTATGATCTCCTCGGCCTACCTGTTGCCTGGAGCCATGCCGGAGTGGGATCCTCGTATTTATCCCCGCGAGTGAAAAGTAAAGAGATGAAGAAGCTGAACTGTAAATAGACCCTGTCTGCCCCTCATTCTTTGTGAAGACGTCCCTTTTGTTCTGCCCTCATGTTCTTTTTGAAGACGACACCCTTTCCTGCCTTACTGCCCCGTGTACTTTTTAAAGATGTCACCCCCCTTGTTTATATGTACCGGGCCACGGAACTGGAATGTGGTCCCCGGTGAATGTGAATGTGTATGTGTCCTGTGTAACCAGGCCACTGGACTTAGTGGCTGGTTTTGTCTTTGCCCTTTTTAGTCTAAGAAGTTGAACGAACTGCCAGGCTACTGGACTTGTTGTAGCCAAGATGTAAATAGTTGCACCTGTTGGGCCCCCTACCAGAATTATGGGGGATGTGCCCAAACCGTGCAATGGACTGGAAGTGCACACTTAGATGTTTCTTTATAAGAAAGTTTGCAACGTTTAAGAATCTGTGCCTCCCATAAAGGGATGAAAAGTTTTAAAAATGTTTTTGTTACATGCATGTAAAAATTTATTTTTGCAGTTCTTCCACTGTTCTTGTTTTTCAGCCCGAGGACGTGCTGGGATTCGCTGTGGGGGAGTGTGGCGCCCCTTAGGCTTCCGTCGCCACAGGACATTGCACCCCATCCAGCAGTGTGATGCCCTATTCTGGGTGAGGAAAGGAGTGAACGCCGGTCCCCTGGTAAATCTACACAACACCCATTGTTAGGAACACACTGGGACCAGGGATAGTGGCAGCAACCCTCCCATGATGCATGCTGGGAGGGGCCGTAAGACCCATCCCTGCTCCTATAGGGTACAGCTTAGCAACTGGGGAGGTGGGAGGAGCCACCAGAAAGCAGACACTGAAAGGAAGGTCAAGGTTGAGCAGTCTGAGAGAGAGGGAAGGAGGAGGAGGAGGTCTGCGTGAGGCAGACGAGAAGGGGAAGAAGAAGGAAAGGCTCTAGTCAGTCAGGAGCTGAGGAAAGAAAGAGACGCTTCCTGGTGAAGATCCTGGGACTCAGAGGGTCCAGGTGACACCAAGCAGGGAAGAAGGGATTCCAGGGCCACGGATAGCTGTTGAGCTGTGGTGGCCTGTTCCACAGGAACATCAGTGGAGGGATCAAGCTGCAACAGGGGACGGTCCCTAGAAACCGGAGGAGTGAAAAATCATCTCCAAACAGTAAAAGCCGAGGCCCAGGGAAAGTTGTAAACTGCCCGGGCCACAGCCCACCGCAGAACCTCTAGAAAGGGGAGAATCATCCGACAGGTGACCCCCCAGCCCGGAGGCTGTAGTGGAGGCCGAGCAGGTTCATCCTAAAAGAGCTAGGCTGAAGGAGACAGCTGAAGACAGAGACACTTTAGAGAGAAGGGTACCGGCTTTTACTCCAGAAATCACCCAGGATCGGCGGAGGTCCCTGACAGTGAGTCTCAGCAGTCCGGAGGCCCCAGTGTACACCTACCAGGAACTGTAAGTAAACAACTTGAACTGCACCCTTGGAGTTGCCTCTGTTATTTCATCTGCATAGACACTCACAAGCACCAACTGTGCCCCGGAGCACCGCTCCACCTGTGGGGAGCAGGACCATCCAAGCTGCTGTGACGCCCTGGGCAAGCCAGGGGTCACAGGTCATAACACCACCACACCCTACACCCCAGTTAGGAACACCAAAGCTAACCCAAAAATCCTTGTTGCCTTCCTCCAGGAGCTGGTGTCCACACCAGGAGGTGGGCCAGGCAGTTGGCTCCGCCCACCGAGGAGTTCACAGCTCTGGAGGCGGGAAAACCAGGCAGTCAGCTCAGGGAAGAGCTAGAGTTCAGTGAGGGAAGTGGAAGTAGAAGGAAGTGAAGTGGTAGAGGAGCTTAGGAGAGAAGCTGAAGAAAAGTGACAGTAGTAAAGCCTGAAGTTGGTCCGGGTGTGTGTGCCCCGGACTGAGAGACAGCAAGGTCAGCAGACGGCGGTGATTGTCCACAGGGGTGACTGCTCGGAGGCTGCTGGAAGGACCGCGGACGGGTAGTGACCCGGCGGTCTGGAGCAGTATACGAAGAACAGCCAGCACCAGGGCAGGGGCCTTTCGGATCCCGGCAAGGCTAGGAGTCGCCATAATTTGCCAAATCCGTCAGTGAAGGGGACGACTGTCTCCCAACAACCAAGTCCCGATAGAAGGCAACAGTCCAACCGTTACAGAGAGACACCGCCACCGCCAGGGTACCAGTTTCTCAGGGCCAGCGCCTGCGGGCAAAGTAGGGCTTCTCCGGCCCATATCCAAGCCGGGGAGCGGGTTACCGGTGGGAATCCATCGCAACCATCATCATCTTAGGTGCAGGAAAAGGGACCATCACCGTCACCTACTGGGGAAAGCAAGTGCAGCCGTCCATGGGAACCGTCTTTCCAGCCGTGTGTTTTACCAAGAACTGTGTCATCGTCTCAGGCTGAGTGAGTACCACAGTGCCGCAAGGCACAGCGCTGCCCCCGCGTCCCTGCGCCCACCAAGCCCTGCATCTCCCACCTCATCACTGGGCCCCAGGATCACCAAACCCTACCCACGGAGGGGCAACACAACAACTGGCTGCTCCATACCATCCCTCCCGGGATCCCCATACAGAGCAGCGGTGGTGTCAACAAATCACCACAACCGTGGGTGGCGTCACGGACAATAAACAATTCCCACACCCAACAACCCCCCTTTCACTCACGGGCGAGGAGCGCCGCTAGAGTCCCCGGGATCCGACCCATCGCTCGAGCCACCGAGCAGCAGCAGGCCGCAGCAGTCGCGGCAGCCGGACCCGAGCAGTGGGAGAGCGCGGCGTCCCCTCCTTCGCCCGTGACAACTTGGCGTCACGAACAGGATCTTACCGCTCTACCGTTGGGTAGAGGTGCGCCTTGTGACCGCCGGAGGTATCCGGCTGAAAAATTTCAGAAGTCGCCATCTTTGGCGCGAAAAGTTCCCGCTCGAGCGTCTTCTCGAGTAGCAGAGGCGCGAAGGCCAGAAACTCCGCCCCAATAGAGGAGGGGCCGGAAAGAAGCTAAGGGGGACGCAGATGGAGAGATGGCGGCGTCCTCGAATTGGAGTGCGGGAATACCCGCCACCGGAGTACCCAAGCTCTGGGGGAAACGAGGCGGAGTAGCTTTTGAGGACTGCGGCACGGGTGAGCTCCCCGCCGGGACCGCTGCGTGGCTGGAGCGGGAGTTGGGCCAGTTCTGCGTGAAGGTGAGGGCGCAGAGCCTGCAGCAGTTGATGGATTGGAAGGCAGAGATGCGAAGGATGGTTGCCGTAGTGGGGGCCCGTGAGCAAGGGGCCGCTGCAGCCGTGCCGCATCGCGATCAGTCCACCCAAACCCCAGAACCGGCCCTGATTGAGTGGGAGACAGACATCAGCACCGCGGCTGGAGGTCCGGAGAGAATGTCGTTGATGGAGGAAGAGGTCCCAAGTATGCCGCCTCCGCCGCCATTCCTAACGGCTGTCAGTGGTTCGGGGTTGAACTGCCAGTGGGAGGAAAATCCCATGTACCGCTCGGTCCCGGAGTGCGCCGACCCCCTGCGGTGGTAGCCGCCTCAATGGCAGCGGATGCCCGCTGCAGCAGTCCCCGTTGGGACCACCACTGAGTTTTTGTTTGAAAAAGTTGAAAGATGATGATAAGTAAAATGAAACCGAAGCCTCATCTGATTCTACCGTGATTTGCAACCGGCTGTTGCCGGCACCGTTGTCCCCGAGGGGACCGTTTAAAAGGTTGCATGGAGGACTTTCCATGGACAAGCCCGTGAACTTGCCGGCGCAACCACAAACGCTAGTGGAATGTAAATAAGTTGTTTACCGTTACCGTTTCCGTATTGCCGCCTCCGGAGAGGCAGGTTGGAGGGAGGGCCCGCAGTAGAGGCGGCTGGGGCCCAGCCACCACAGGGACCGGTGGCTACCCTCTGGAGGGGAAGGACAGATCCCGCTCGGGTAACTTGTGCTGGACTTGGGTCAAGGGGTGCTGCCTGGGTTGTAGGGGCAGCATCAGGGCCAGGTTGCTTGGGTGGAAGAGAGCGGAAACCGTAACCGTGAACCGTTTTGCAACGTTTAAGAAATGTACCTCCCGATTTGGGATGAAGTTATAAAATGTAAATATGTTACCGTTTACCTTTTTTTAATATATTTTCAGAAAATAAAACCGGTGTTGGACGGGCAGCCCGCGGACGGTCTGCATTTTGCTAAAGGGGAATGTGACGCCCTGGGCAAGCCAGGGGTCACAGGTCATAACACCACCACACCCTACACCCCAGTTAGGAACACCAAAGCTAACCCAAAAATCCTTGTTGCCTTCCTCCAGGAGCTGGTGTCCACACCAGGGGGTGGGCCAGGCGGTTGGCTCCGCCCACCGAGGAGTTCACAGCTCTGGAGGCGGGAAAACCAGGCAGTCAGCTCAGGGAAGAGCTAGAGTTCAGTGAGGGAAGTGGAAGTAGAAGGAAGTGAAGTGGTAGAGGAGCTTAGGAGAGAAGCTGAAGTAAAGTGAAAAGTGACAGTAGTAAAGCCTGAAGTTGGTCCGGGTGTGTGTGCCCCGGACTGAGAGACAGCAAGGTCAGCAGACGGCGGTGATTGTCCGCAGGGGTGACTGCTCAGAGGTTGCTGGAAGGACCGCGGATGGGTAGTGACCCGGCGGTCTGGAGCAGTATACGAAGAACAGCCAGCACCAGGGCAGGGGCCTTTCGGATCCCGGCAAGGCTAGGAGTCGCCATAATTTGCCAAATTCGTCAGTGAAGGGGACGACTGTCTCCCAACAACCAAGTCCCGATAGAAGGCAACAGTCCAACCGTTACAGAGAGACACCGCCACCGCCAGGGTACCAGTTTCTCAGGGCCAGCGCCTGCGGGCAAAGTAGGGCTCCTCCGGCCCATATCCAAGCCGGGGAGCGGGTTACCGGTGGGAACCCAACGCAACCATCATCATCTTAGGTGCAGGAAAAGGGACCATCACCTACTGGGGAAAGCAAGTGCAGCCGTCCGTGGGAACCGTCTTTCCAGCCGTGTGTTTTACCGAGAACTGTGTCATCGTCTCAGGCTGAGTGAGTACCACAGTGCCGCAAGGAACAGCGCTGCCCCCGCGTCCCTGTGCCCACCAAGCACCGCTAGAGTCCCCGGGATCCGGCCCATCGCTCAAGCCACCGAGCAGCAGCAGGCCTCAGCAGCCGCGGCAGCCGGACCCGAGCAGTGGGAGAGCGCGGCGTCCCCTCCTCTGCCCGCGACACTGCCATTCCATCAGCCCCGGAGGCCCCATACAGCAGCGGCGGCTTAAATAGCTGCATACCACAGGTGGCGTCACGAACACAAACTTTATTCACTAGCCATATTTAACTGACACCCACCAGGGCCACGGAGCCGGGCCCCGCCACCACTGACGACCCTCGGACTAGTCCGGCCCGGCACCGGGTGTCCCATAGCCCTGGGGTGGGCGAGTCACATAGAGGGACTGCTTCTAGGGAAGGATGACTGGTGGTCTAGGCAGGATAGGAGAGTAGAGCCCCCATACACATTAAACTAATGTTAGCCACACCCACCAATATTTATATGTTTGGCCGGCATGCTAATGTGCATTGGGGGGGTCGGCCAACTGATTTTTGGGGGGAGATGTTGATCAAGCATGACTGATTGTAGGCTGCTCATGGCTTTGTTCTTCCGTCCAACAACTTTCTCATAGAGAGCACAGGAGTGCTCAGCTAAACACTCACTCCTGTTTATGGGAGAGATGGCAGAGATGGCTGCCAGCCAAGTGATCACAGCTATCTTATGTGTTCTGGGACTTAAAGGGAACCTGTTACCAGATTTTTTCCCAAAAGCTGCAGCCATCCCCAGTCAGCTCTTATATACAGCATTCTAGAATACTGTATATAAGAGCCCAGGCCCCTCTGTATAATGTCAAAAAGAGCTTTTAGTATACTCACCTTGAGGGCGGTTGGCTCCAATAGGCGTTGCTGGTCTCGATCCAGGGCGTCCTCTCTTCCTTCCATCGCCGTCCTCCTTTCCAGCTGCATGTGGATGACGCGTCCTACGTCATCCACACAGAGGCCTCCATTGCGCTCCTGTGCATGTGCACTTTCATCTGCCCTGCTGAGGGCAGAGTACATTACTGTAATGTGCAAGCACAGGGAAAGATCAAAGACCGGCCTGGCATACACATTACAATACTTTGATCTGCTCTCAGCAGGCTAGAGAGAAGTACGCATGCGCAGGAGCATATTGGAGGACTCTCTGTGGATGATGCAGGACGCGTCATTGACATAGAGCTGAGAAGGAGGACGGTGACTGCACAGGAAAGAGGAGACATTAGACCCGAGAACAGCGACACCCAATGCACCTGACCGCCCCACAAGTGAGTATAATAAAGGTGTTTTTTTACGTTCTACAGAGTGGCCTGGGCACTTATATACAGTATTCACAGAGGCTTCAGAAGGAGGATGAAGATGGCCGAAAGAGGTGGTGCCGATACCAGAGAACGGAGACGCCCATATGACCCAGCTCCACTGCACCGACCGTTTAGGTAAGTATTATAAAGTGATTTTTACATTCTACTCAGCGGCCTGGTCTCTGATATACAGCATGTTAGAATGCTGTATATAAGAGCCCATTGGTGTTGGTCGCAGCTTATAGGCCCCAAATCTGCTGACAGGTTCCCTTTAACAGACCAGTGGTAATGCTTACTCTATAGGGATTAATAGATAAAGCATGATAAATTTAAACTTGTCCTATCCTTGTTTACTCCATCAAGAGATGTTCAGGAGTTTTCTTTCTCTGTCCATAGATTTTAAAGCTGCTGCAAAATCTAATGTTTATGGCCAATTTATGATATTAAAACCTGTAGAGGCAAATAAAAAAAATAAATATTTTATATCATGGCTGCCAAAAGGAGGCCATACACCTTAGCTTGGATAAACCTTCGGTTTGCCAATAACAATTCCTGTAGTCGTCCCTTCCAGCACATACACATGTGAGCTCATCTAAGTGTTCAAGGGTTTTTATTAGGGAGACTAGAAAAGAATAATGCCAGAATCGTCTCCCATAAGAAAGAAAGGTTAGCCCATGTTGAAATCAGGCATGTCTAATCCTTCCCTACATCAACACGTGTTGTGAGAGTAGTGTCGGGATCTTAGTTGTTTCCACCTTAGTTGGTTAGCCAGTTCCATCAAAATTTTGGCTTAACTTTAATTTATATGTATGGGAATTCTCAAATTCCTATTTTGCTAAGCTATAAGTGAAAGTACAAGTGCATCTCAATAAATTAGAATATCATCAAAAAGTTAATTTATTTCAGTAATTCAATACAAAAAGGGAAACACATATTATATAGAGTCATTACACACAGTATTACACACAGAGTGATCTATTTCTTTATATTATATAGAGTCATTACACACAGAGGGATCTATTTCAAGTGTTTATGTCTGTTAATGTTGATGATTATGGCTTACAGCCAATGAAAACCCAAAAGTCATTATCTCAGAAAATTATAATATTATATAAGACTAACTGAAAAAATGATTTTAAACTCAGAAATGTTGGCGCCAACTGAAAAGTCTGTACAGTAAATGCCTCAATACTTGGTCGGGGCTCCTTTTGCATGAATTACTGCATCAATGCGGCGTGGCATGGAGGCAATCAGCCTGTGGCACTGCTGAGGTGTTATGGAAGCCCAGGTTGCTTTGATAGCAGCCTTCAGCTCGTCTGCATTGTTGAATCTGGTGTCTCATATCTTTCCTCTTGGCAATACCCCATAGATTCTCTATGGGGTTTAGGTCAGGTGAGTTTGCTGGCCAATCAAGCCCAGTGATAGTGTGGTTATTAAACCAGGTATTGGTACTTTTGGCAGTGTGGACAGTTGCCAAGTCCTGCTGGAAAATGAAATTTTATCCCCAAAAAGCTTGTCGGCAGAGGGAAGCAAGAAGTGTTCTAACATTTCCTGGTAGACGACTGCGCAGAATTTGGTATTGATAAAACACAGTTCACCTACACCAGCAGATGACATGGCTTCCCAAACCATCACTGATTGTGGAAACTTCACACTTGACCCCAAGCAGGTTGGATTGTGGCCTCTCCACTCTTCCTCCAGACTCTGGGACTGCGATTTCCAAATGAAATGCAAAACTCAGGTTCATCTGAAAACAACACCTTGGACCACTAAGCAACAGTCCAGTTCATTTTCTCCTTGGCCCAGGTAAGACGCTTTTAGCATTGTCTATTGGTCATGAGTGGCTTGACACAAGGAATCCGACAGTTGTAGCCCATGTCCTGGATACGTCTGTGTGCGGTGGCTCTTGAAGCACTGACTCCAGCAGCAGTCCACTCCTTGTGAATCTCCCCCAAATTTTGGAATGGCCTTTTCTTAACAATCCTATCAAGGCTGTGGTTATCCTGGTTGATTGTGCACCATTTTCTACCACACTTTTTTCTTCCACTCAACTTTCCATTAATATGCTTGGATACAGCACTCTGTGAACAGCCAGATTCTTTAGCAATGACCTTTTGTAGCTTACTCTGCTTGTGGAGTGAGTCAATGACTGCCTTCTGGACATCTGTCAAGTCAACAGTCTTCCCAATGATTGTGAAGCCTACTGAACCAAACTAAGGGACCATTTTAAACGCTTAGGCAGCCCTTGCAGGTGTTTTGTGATAATTATAATTTTCTGAGAATGACTTTTGGGTTTTTATTGGCTGTAAGCCATAATCATCAACATTAACAGAAATAAACACTTGAAATAGATCACTCTGTGTGTAATGACTCTATATAATATATGCGTTTCCCTTTTGTATTGAATTACTGAAATGAATTAACTTTTTGAAGATATTCTAATTTATTGAAAAGCACTTGTATCTGGTGTAATTAAGGAATAGTATTTTTTGTTATAAAGGCTTTGTATGCTATCCAGGCTTCGCAGATGACAGTGTTAATGCAGGCAATACTTCAGCATCACTTAGATTTGAATATTGATTGATTGTCAATTATTGATTGCTCAGGGTAGCACCACTGTTTTATTTATCTATTCACAAATGACTGATCTTAGTCAACATGGGATGTGTTTTTGTTGCTTTTACACCCAGCTAAACATATCACATAAACAAGACCACACATATATGGTGCTAGATACTTTCACAGTAAGATTTGCAATAGAACAAACAAAGGTTCAGTTATTCAAATCACCTACAACAAGCAGCAGAAACTTTTATTTATTGTCTTCATTTTTAGGATTTGGACAATGTGAAAAATAAAAAAAAAAAACAAACAAACCCCAAAACATTTATTTCAATAATAGATTTAAGATATCAAAATGGAATAAATGCAACTATTTACTTTCTTATCTCGATTATCAATTTGTCTGTTTTGTATCATGCTCCTTCTAAGGACTTATGCCCATAGGTATAATCATATATGGCTAAGGCTAGTTTTACAGTTGTGTTCGTCGTAATCCGCCGCTATGGAAAATAGTGCAATTCGTGAACGGCTTGCGCTGTTTCCCATAGACTTGTATTGACGATGCACTGCGACGCAAGTGTCTGCATTGCATTCGCCGGCCGACGCTGAGTCATTATTCTAGTTTCACACTTGCGTTGTTTGGCAGCCGTCACAATGTGTTGTGTGACGCATGTGACTGATGCGTTGTAAATAGTGTGATAATAAAGGCAATGGATTCCTGTGAAATCACGCATTGCGTTATTTTAGTTTTCTTTAGCCGAGAGAGAGAGCCCCCATCATCACCACACACACGCAGGCACTATCGCCCCCATCATCACCGCACACACACCGGCACTACCGCCCTCATCATCACCGCACACACTGGCACTACCGCCACAATCATCACCGCACACACACCGGCACTACCTGAGTGACATCACCGCTGACAGCGCGATTCACTTCAGTTTCTGTGTGGAGCTCACAGAGAGCGGCGGTGTTCTACAGCCGCTCCTGTCAGCTTCTGATATAGCAGAGCTGAAAGCGTCGTGGGACCTCGTGTAGATTACGTTGGACCTGGAGGGGTATTTGGGGATTAATAAAGTGGTGAAAGGGGGTGTTTTTTTGTCTTTTATTCCAAATAAAGGATTTTTTCGAGTGTATGTGTTTATTTACTTTCACTTACAGGTTAATCATTGGCGGTGTCTCATAGACACCTGCCATGATTAACCTAGGACGTAATGGCAGCTATGGGCTACCATTAACTCCTTATTACCCCGATTGCCACAGCACCAGGGCAATTCCGGATGAGCCGGGTAGAGTCCTGGGACTATCGCATCTAATGTATGCAGCAATTCCGGGCGGCTGCTAGCTGATATTTTTAAGCTGCGGGGCTCCCCATAACATGGGGCTCCCCATCCTGAGAATACCAGCCTTCAGCTGTGTGGCTTTATCTTGGCTGGTATCAAAATTGGGGGGGACCGCACGCCGTTTTTTTTTAAATTATTTATTTATTTATTGTACTGCACGATATAGACCCGCACACCGGCGGCTGTGATTGGTTGCAGTGAGACAGCTGTTACTCAGCGTGGTGGCGCATCTGACTGCAACCAATCATAAGCACCGGTGGGCGGGGGAAGCAGGGAATACGAGATGGAATAATGAGCGGCCGGCATTTTTAGAAGCAGGAGAAGCCGCCAGAGCAGTGTGACAGATCTGCAGCGCTGCGCCGGTGATCGGTGAGTATGAGAGAGGGGGTGAGAGGGAGAGACCGACCGACATAGAGAGATAGAAACCAAGAGAGAGAGAGAGACCAACCAACAGACCGACCGACTGACAGAGAGAGACCGACCCACAGAGAGAGAGAGAGACCGACAGACAGAGAGAGACCGATTGACCGGCAGAGAGAGAGAGAGACCAGGAGTATCATCATAGTTTTTTTTTTTTAACTATATTTTTATTCAAATTTTTCAATAACATAACATTGGCATAAGCGAATTCAGCATTGTAAATTCAACATTACATTGTCATGTTTGATCATCCCAAATTCCATACCAATTTTTAAAATCAATAACCATAACATGGCAAGATAAAGCAAAGGAAAGCAGCGACCCCTTAACCCATCATTCTTATCATTCCCCCCATTGAACCCTTGTGAACATGGTAATGACATACAATAAAGAAGTCCCACTCAAATCGGTTATTTCCCCCTCTCCTTTTAGTCAGCTTTCGGCCTTTCCTCCCCCACCTCCAAGCCATCCAATGTACCCTTCAATTTTTCAGTATGATACCAGACTGTGTCTTTGAAAGGTGACATAATCCTGACTATCTCCTCCCGAGTACAATAGGCCAGTATGAATTTCTTCCATTTGTTAAAGTGCTGTCGTATTCTATCCGCCCTCCTTTCTGCATCCAATCCTTCTATTTCAAGAAGATGCATGAGCTGACCCAAGATCTCTTCAATCGCGGGGACCCTAGACTCCAACCAATTTTTTAGTATCGCTCTCTTGGCTGCCAGAAGTATCACATGTATAAGTCTGGGTGGGTTAGTCATCTTCCCTTTAGTATCGTTCCCCTCCTCCCAATGGTGAAAAATAGCGAACCCAGGTGAGAGCCGAACTTCAAGACCCCACACCTTTTGTATACAACTTTTGATCTGTGACCATAATGGACTCAAATGGGGGCAGGACCACAACCCGTGAAGGAGATCAGTTCCACTACTCTTACACTTAGGGCAATACGTAATCCTGTCTGGCTTTGTTGCTGATGGAGGGAGATTAAAACCATAAATTGCCTTGTGCATAATTCTAAATTGGGTTTCTCGCCAATTCTCATTTAAAATTGATTTACGAAGAGCATTCCACCCTCCCCTAATTTTTACCCCCATAGACGGGTCTTCAAATTGTTTTTCCCAAGATTTAAATAAACCTTCTGGGTGCTGTCCTATTAATAGATCACGCATGGCTCCATAAAGAAAAGAGATAGATGATGAAGTTATTGAGTTCTTTACCAGACAATCAAAAGAGTTAAATACTACCTCCTGGGTCACATCATGCAACTGAGTCATAATACTATATCTCACTTGGTCATATTGGATTACTTGGTTAGGCCTCAGGCCATACTGCGCTATAATTTCGTCTCTACTCAACCATCTAGGCTCTGAGGTGTGCAAGAGATGAGCAACAGTCCTTATACCCCGCACCTTCCACTCTTCAAACAGCTTATTGCTTGTCCCCTGCACAAACTCTGGATTCCCCCATATAGGCAAGTATTTGGATATTTTATGGGGAAGTTTGTAGTTTTTCCTCAACGCCTTCCACGCTGCAATCGTGTCTTTAAATAAGGAAGAGTGCTTGATTTTCACTGGGAGATTAGCCTGCCTAGTATGAAGTAATGCCACCAGATCCCAAGGTTGTGCATAGTCTCTCTCAAGCTCCAACGCTGAATAATGCCTAGAGCCTTTAATCCAATCCAATATATATCTAGTCAAACAGGCTATATTGTAACCCCGAATGTTCGGCAAACTCAGACCTCCATGAACCTTAGATGCCATCAGCTTCTTAAGCCCTATACGAGGGCGTTTCCCCCTCCAAATGAAGTGTGAAAAAGCTCTATTTAGCTGGACAATATCTTTATGCTTGAGAAGCAGGGGAAGTGTTTGAAGATGATACATTAATTTTGATATCGACATCATCTTAATTAGGTGGACTCTACCAATTATGTTCAATGGAAGGTCGTGCCATCTTTTAAGATCTTGCTCTATTTGGCTCAGAAGGGGTGGATAGTTTAGACTATAAAGGGTTGCCGGAACCTTACCTATTTTAACTCCCAGGTATGTGATATATGACTTAGCCACTGTAATTCCTTCAAAAGGGTTCTGCTCCCGTGTTTGAACATTTGTCCCTCCCAGGTATAGGAGCTCGCACTTTGACGCATTAATCTTGAAGCCTGAGTACGCTCCAAACTCTCGCAAAATTTGTAAAATCTCGGGGACCTGCTGAGCTGGATTCGAAAGGAAAAGCAAAATGTCATCCGCAAAAAAAGCTGACTGAATTTGTCTATTATTTACAGAAATACCCTGGAAGGTGCTATGTGTAGATAACAATCGTACCAATGGTTCCAGAGCCAGATTAAAAAGTAATGGGGAAAGGGGGCAACCCTGTCTGGTTCCTTTCAGTAACGGAAAAGGGGCTGACAGATATCCTGGAATGTAAACTTGAGCCTTCGGATTTGTGTAAATTTCTCTAATGTAGGTATAAAATGACCCCGAAAAACGCATTTCATCTAGAACTCTATAAAGCCATGACCACTCAATATTGTCAAAGGCTTTCTCGGCATCTATTGTAAGCAAAGCGGGAGATTCTCCTTTCAGAGGCCGAAGGTTAACCCTATCCAGGACAAGAAGAACTTTTCTAATATTTAGTGTCCCTGATCTTTTCTGAATGAAACCGGCCTGTGCTGGGGAAATCAGTTGGGGAAGAATTATAGCTAGACGATTTGCCATAATCTTTGACATTATCTTCATATCTAGGTTGATAAGTGATATGGGCCTATACGAACCCGGCTCCTTCGGGTCCTTCCCCTGTTTAGGGATCAATTTTATATATGCCCGGTTATTATTTTGGAAAGACGCATTACCGTCTAGTATGCTATTATACAGCTCTAGTAATGTAGGTAAGATCTCTTCCTTTACTGTTTTATAGAATTCTCCCGTAAATCCGTCAGGGCCAGGGGCTTTATAATTATGCATGGAGTTGATTGTCCCCAATACTTCTTCCCCCGTAATTTTGGCATTCAGAAACGTGCGATGCTCTTCTGTGAGTCGAGGTAGTGTCACTTTAGATAAAAGATTATTATCAGGAAATTTGTCTCGCTTTTCCGACGAATAAAGGTTTCTATAATACGTGCCTAAAGTCTCAATTATTGTCTTAGGGTTTTTGTGTATCTCCCCCTTTTGATTTTTTATTTCCATGGGTCCCTGAGTTATAATCCTATTTTTCGCTAAGTTGGCCAGTATTTTCCCTGCTTTATTTCCAAAGCGATGTAATGTAGCTTCTTGCATTGACCTAGCCATTTGTTCCCGTTTTTCCGCCCACTCATTAAAAGCTCTTTGGGCTATTACCCATCTATCTCTATGGTCCCTATCAGGATGCTTTTGAAAAGAAGTATATGCTTCCCTCAATTTATGGGAGGTTTCAGTAAATTTAAGATGAGCCTTTTTCTTCAAATAGGAAACATGTGCTATCGTTCTGCCCCGTAATACTGCCTTCGCCGTGTCCCATAATAACATAGGTGTGTCTTTATGTTGATCATTATGTACCATAAATTCCGTCCACCATTCCTTTAATTTCAAGGAAAAATCTTCGTTATCTTTAAGGAAGGAAGGATATCTCCACAGATAGTCCGTTCCTCTGGGATAAATGTTTGCTAGGTCTAGCACCACCGGGGCATGGTCAGAAATCACCAAATCCTGGATAGTAGCTGAGTGGAGCGCACGTACCAGGTTCCCTGAAATAAGAAAGTAGTCAATGCGAGACCAGGAGCTATTAGCATGTGAATAGTGCGTAAATTCCCTATCCTGAGGGTGCAGTAGTCTCCACGCATCCCATAAAGCCGTGGCATTTAACAGAGGACGCATAACTTTATCATGGCCGCGCGGTACATTTGGGGGGCCTTTAGCATTTTTCCTGTCCTCTAGCACAGATACCACCGAGTTGAAATCCCCCCCAATTATTAGATTAAAATGGGCATGTTCTAAAATTTTGGCCTCAAGTCGTTGAAAGAATGATTTGTTGTTTTCGTTCGGGGCATAAATATTAAAGATTTTATAAATTCCTCCAGGTATCTCCACTGAGATCATCTGAACCCTACCTTCCGTGTCCGCATATGTTTCCAGGACTTGATGTTGTAATCTCCTACTTACTAATGTAATAACCCCTGCTTTCCTTTTAACTGAAGATGACCCATAGACTCCTCCAACCCACAATTTCCCCATCCTCTGCATGTCTGAACCTTCCAGATGAGTTTCCTGAAGGAGCGCAATGTCCGGTTTGAGGCGATTAAGGTGGCGTAATATCTTAATTCTTTTTTGGGGGGAACGTAACCCCTTAACATTCCAGGTGACTATTCTCATAAAGCACATGTAATAAATGGAAATCCTGCCTTTCGTTTACCATGTTTTTGCTGCCCTCCCTTGCCAAAAAAAAATTCAACCAATTAGACAATTGAACATAGTGCTCACTTGCAATAGTGAGAGTAGTAGTAATAATAATAACTCTGTGTAAAATCTTTGCTACTTCACTTGAATCCAAAATCCCCAAACATTTCAAACATCTCCCTCCCCTCCCCCCCCCAACTATACCATAATACTCAGACTTCACTTTTTTCTGATCATTTTCCAAGCTCAGTCAACCTTATACTTATAGCGTTTAACCAATATAAAGGAGTGTCCCACCTACAAAGAAAGAGAGAGAAGGAAAAAAAAAAAAGTTCTCTTTCCTTTTCTCCGCCTCAGATTTCTTGAACTTTTTCCACTGCGGCTTCTCCAGCCTAAATCAAAAACAGGTGTCCCACCTTGAACTTTACACATCCAACATTTGTCTATTTGTCTCAGGTTCCCTTAAGTTCCTTGTTTTGCTGTCTCCGGTCCTTCGGGGAAGCTGTAGCGAGCTTCACAGAGCTCCCTTTGGTCACTCTCTGGTTCGGTGAGTCGTTGCGCCCTGGTCCTGGAGAATTCCTGAGGTCACGAGGACTGCTGATCCGCTCAATAAAGGCCTCTGCCTCCTTTGGACTTGAGAAAGAATTGTAGGATCCATCCTGATGTCTGATAATCAACGTTGCCGGGTACTTTAACTGGAAGCGTATATTTCTCTTAAATAAGGTAGAGCATATGTATGAGAATGCCCTCCGCTGCCGTGTGACCTCCGCAGAAAAATCCTCGAAGAGCAAGATGCGCGAGCCTTTCACCTCCAAGGGATGTTTCAATTTCTTGTATGCCTGTAATATTTCCTGTTTATCGGAGAAGTCCAAGTATTTCATTATGACTTGTCTTGGGCGTCTGTTATGTTCACTCTCATCACCTCTCCTTGGCGGACCAATGCGGTGCACCCTTTCCACTTTTCTCCTTCCTGCTACTCCCAGGGTTGTAGGAATAGTGGATTCACACAATGTACGTAGCTCACCAACCGGGTATGTTTCAGGCAGGCCGACAATGCGCAAATTGCTTCTTCTGGAGCGGTTCTCTAGATCGTCCACACGGTCCCTCAGGGTCAGATTCTCCCTAGCCAGACGCATGACTGTAGTGTGGTCAGAGCTGAAGTCCTCCTCTAACGTCGACATTTTGGTTTCCATAGCCGCAACCTGTTCCACCGTCTCATCAAGTTGGTTCTGTATGGCACTGAGAGCTTTTGCTATTGATGCTTTAATTGTAGCGGAGATGTCAGGTAGCAAACGATTGGCGACTTCATCAGCCAGACGCTTATAATCCATACCCTCCACTGTTTTGAATACATCCGGGGTCCCCGGGGAATCCTCCATCTCCATCTGATGAGTATTTTCAGGTGACCGAGGGACACTTAATTCTGTATGGGCAGTCACAATCTTTTTTTCACACTGTACGCTGGATGTATGAGGATTTTGTGTTTTAGAGCTGCTGCGCAGCAGGTATCTTTCCATCAAATAGTGAATGAAGGGACGTAAGTTTTGACACTGATTTAGTGTGGGTTGTCAGACAAATCTTGATTTTGCTCCCCCTTTTGTTTATTCTCACTTTCACCCCTTTCTCCCCCCTGCCAGAGTTATATGAATTCTCACTGTCCTGAAACTTTGCAGGGATGTATGTTTAAACTTCCCTCCTTCAGCTTCTTTCACTCTCTCCAGAGCTTTGCACTGAGTCTGTATGTCTAGAGATTCAGCTCCTGCTTATGCACAGGTCTGGACAAGATGGGGGAAGGGCCCAGGGATTCCCAGCTTTTTAACTCTTAGCTCTTTGCAGAACTTGTCAGTAGCGTGTTGTTTGCTGCTGATATCTTATCAGGACTCCAGGAGATTTATTATTCTGCTGCCGGTTAACTGCTTAGTGCTGGGGGAGTGAGTGCAAGGTAAGCTGCGTCCTGCTCTCTGTGTACAGATCTGATTTTAGTGCAGGGCAGGCTCCGGCGCCATCTTTATCACGCTGCCAGATCTTGAGAGGGAGGGGGAGAGCGAAATTCACCGCGCTGTTTCAAGTAATTATCTCCACGGCTCCCCATGAACTTCCCTGCATGTAGCAACTTCACTCACCGGTGGAATGGAGCGGGGGAGGCTGGTGGGTTGTCCGGTATATATGTCAGAGCTGCAGGGAATGACAGAGCTCAGGCGTCCTGTGTCCTACATGATCAGCGCAGGAGCCGGAAGTCCTCATCATAGTTTTTAAGGTTGAAGGGAGACTCTAAGTCCATCTAGTTCAACCCGTAGCCTAACATGTTGATCCAGAGGAAGGCAAAAAAACCCCAATGTGGCAAACACGTTCCAATGGGGAAAAATTTCCTTCCTGACTCCACATCCGGCAATCAGACTAGTTCCCTGGATCAATACCCTGTCATAAAATCTAATATACATAACTGGTAATATTACATTTTTCAAGAAAGGCGTCCAGGCTCTGCTTAAATGTTAGTAGTGAATCACTCATTACAACATCTTGCGGCAGAGAGTTCCACAGTCTCACTGCTCGTACAGTAAAGAATCCTCGTCTGTGATTATGATTAAACCTTCTTTCCTCAAAACGTAGCGGATGCCCCCGTGTTCCAGTCGCAGGCCTAGGTGTAAAAAGATCTTTGGAAAGGTCTCTGTACTGTCCCCTCATATATTTATACATTGTGATTAGATCCCCCCTAAGCCTTCGTTTTTCCAAACTAAATAACCCCAAGTTTAATAACCTGTCTTGGTATTGCAGCCCACCCATTCCTCTAATAATCTTGGTCGCTCTTCTCTGCACCCTCTCCAGTTCAGCTATGTCCTTCTTATATATCGGTGACCAGAATTGTACACAGTATTCGTAAGTAAGTAAGTAAGTAAGTAAGTAAGTAAGTCGCACTAGTGACTTGTACAGAGGTAGAACTATATTTTTTCATGAACACTTATACCTCTTTTAATACATCCCATTATTTTATTAGCCCTGGCAGCAGTGGCCTGACACTGTCCACTAAAGTGAAGTTTACCATACACCCAAGTCTTTTTCTGTGTCTGTTTTACCCAGTGTTCTACAATTAAGTACATAATCATAAATGTTATTGTGACGACATGGGGGGCTATTGACTGGGGGAGGATTGATAGTGGGAGATTTGTGCAGGCCCAACTCATGGACCCCACCTTAGTGCTTGTCCACAATATGGCTGCTCAACTTGGGGGAGGTAATCAGGGGGAGGTGTATAGATGCGAGCCTCTGTTGCTGACCTCACCATTAAAAAGGACAATGCCGTCAAGAGGAGAAGGATGATCGGAAGCCTATCATGTCTGGCTAATATTAAGAAGGGGGAGGAATGTGACGACATGGACTCTCATGGGTTAAAGTTTCTTAAAATCCAGCCAGACAGCATGATAGATTGTCTATAGATGGGGGAGAAGTCCCTCATTGTTTTTACAAGACTCTTGTTGACTCAATGTAATTGTGTTGGCCACTGAAAGCTAGACGTATTGTTCTCCAGACATTTCCAGTAACCATTGTATTGTAGTTGTGTATTGATAATGTAATTACCTTAGTAGCCATTGTCTAGTCGGTGACTCACAGTTTACATGTACACCCTCAGTCTTTCTATGCACAACATTTAAATGAACATTGTCCATGCAGCTTGAAATTCCTCCAATGGGAGAAGCAATCTTGTCCAACCAATCGATGAGGACGCAGTGTATCCAAGTGGAAGGTTGTGGCTATAAAAAGGACTTCTTTAAGCCACCAGGGGTTGTTGATGGATGCTGATGGATCCAGTCTAAGCTCTTTGGAGCTGACTAGAGGATCAGGATATCTTATGGCTTCAATCTAGGGATCCGGTTGGAGACCATATCCACAGCCTAGGGATTTCGACTCCGGCTGCCAGGATTTTAACATCAAACCAGGACTACCTAAGGAGGACACTTAGGTTGGGACAGTTCAGTCACCTGTTACAAACTTTGCAGACCTCAGACAGCTTGGAACCTGTGAGGCATGGACATTCTAAATCCCTGGTGAGCCAGCGGAAGGGTGAGACTCTGTTGCCTGTTACATTTGTGTGTTTTGCTGGTTATGTGTTATGTGCCGTTAATTGTTTGGGGATCCAATAAAGTCTAATTATTGTGGTTCCCTCACCCTGTGTTGTCTGAGTAGTGTTACGCCCACGGTTAAGGAGGCCGCCGTTCAGTTGGGATGAGCCCTGAGCCACGCTGTCTTTCTAAAGGTGGCGGGTTTTAGTGGACGAGAGCACCCACTGAGCCCCGTGTCTCCACAGTTATTTCCTCTACCCAAGTGCATGACCTTACATTTATCTACATTAAACTTCAATTGCCACTTCTCAGCCCAAACCTCCAATTTACATAAATCTCCCTGTAATATAAAATTATCCTCCCCTGTATTGATTACCCTGCAGAGTTTAGTATCATCTGCAAATATTGAAATTCTACTCCGCATGCCCCCAACAAGGTCATTTATAAATATGTTGAAAAGAAGCGGGCCCAATACTGACCCCTGTGGTACCCCACTATGAACTGAGACCCAGTCCGAGTACGTACCATTAATAATCACCCTTTGTTATCTATCACTGAGCCAGTTTTTAACCCAGTTACACATATTTTCCCATATCCCCATTATTCTCATTTTATGTACCAACCTTTTGTGTGGCACCGTATCAAAAGCTTTTGAAAAGTCCATATACACAACACCCACTGCATTTCCCTGGTCCAGGCTTGAACTTACCTCTTCATAGAAGCTGATCAAATTAGTTTGACAGGATCGATCCCTCATAAACCCATGTTGATACTCTGTCATAAGGTTATTTTTCTTGAGATACTCCAGTATAGCATCTCTCAAGAAACCCTCAAGGATTTTACCAACCGTAGAGGTTAAACTTACCGGCCTATAATTTCCCGGCTCAGTTTTTGTCCCCTTTTTGAATATTGGCACCACATTTGCTATGCGCCAGTCCTGCGGTACCGACCCTGTTATTAAGGAATCTGAGAAAATTAAAAATAATGGTCTATCTATCACAGAACTCAATTCCTTTAGTACTCTGGGGTGTATGCCATCCGGGCCCGGAGATTTGTCAACCTTAGTGATTTTGAGGCGGCGGCGTACTTCCTGCTGGGTTAAGCAGGTAATATTCAAGGGTGAATTTATGGTATCACTGGTCATGTCATCTGCCATGGCATTTTCTTGTATAAAAAACGTAGAAAAAAAGTCATTCAGCAGGTTGGCTTTACCCTCATCCCCTTCCACCATTTCACCAAGACTATTTTTATGGGGGCCAACACTATCGCTTTTCAGTTTTTTACTGTTTATGTAGTTAAAGAATATTTTAGGATTATTTTTACTTTCTCTCGCAATGAGTCTCTCTGTCTCAAACTTATCTAACTTAATTTGCTTTTTACATATTTTATTTAATTTTCTATAATTATATAATGCCTCATCACTACCTACCCTCTTTAATTCTTTTAAGGCTTTCTGTTTTTCTTTTATTGCTTCCCTTACAGCTCTATTTAGCCATAGGGGTTTCCTCCTATTTCTAGCATGTTTGTTCCCATAGGGTATATTTTCTGCACAAGCCCTATTCAGGATGCTCATAAAAGTCTCCCATTTGCTTTGTGTACTTTTATTACTTATTACATCATCCCAGTTTATTGCACTAAGATCATCTCTCAACCGTTTAAAATTTGCTTTCCTGAAGTTTAGTGTCCTTGTAGCCCCTCTACTAGACATCTTACTAAAGAATACATGAAAACTTATTATTTTATGATCACTATTCCCCAAGTAACCCCCAACTTGTATATTTGATATGCAGTCTGGCCTATTGGTTAGTACAAGGTCTAGTAGTGCTCCCCCTCTTGTGGGGTCCTGTACCATTTGTGAAAGGTAATTATCTTTCATTGTTATCAAAAATCTATTTCCTTTGCTGGAACTGCAAGTTTCTGTTCCCCAATTTATATCAGGATAGTTAAAGTCCCCCATAATAATTACCTCTCCGAGACTCGCTGCTTTATCAATTTGCTTTATGAGGAGATTCTCTACCTCTTCCATAATATTCGGCGTCTTATAACACACCCCTATCAGTATTTTATTATTCATTCTCCCCCCCCTTATCTCCACCCATAGGGACTCTACATTCTCAGTACCCTCACATATGTTGTCACGCAGGATTGGTTTTAAGAATGATTTTACATATAGACACACACCTCCAACTCGCTTATTTGTACGGTCATTCCTGAATAGGCTATAACCCTGTAAATTAACAGCCCAGTCATAGCTCTCATCCAGCCATGTCTCTGATATCCCCACTATATCATAATTTTCTTCCAACAATATTAATTCTAATTCCTCCACCTTATTTGTGAGGCTTTGGGCATTAGTGTACATGCACGTTACGTATGACTCTGTACCTGTATTCCTGCTTACTGTATTAACTGTCCTAACCCTTCCCCCCGTACCACCCCCAATTTCATTACTTGTGCCCTGGTCACTATCTGCACTACATTCCTCTTCTATAAAGTGAATACCCTCGCCCCCCATTCCTAGTTTAAACACTCCTCCAACCTTCTAGCCATTTCCTGCCCCAGCAGAGCTGCACCCTCCCCATTAAGATGCAGCCCATCCCTAGCATAGAATCTGTAGCCAACTGAAAAGTCGGGCCAATTCTCCAGGAACCCAAAACCCTCTTTCCTACACCAATTCCTGAGCCACCTGTTAACCTCCCTGATCTCCCTTTGCCTCTCTGGTGTGGCTCGTGGCACAGGTAGTATTTCCGAAAATACCACCTTTGAGGTCCATGCTTTAAGCTTACAACCTAATTCCCTGAAATCATCTTTAAGGACCTTCCACCTACCTCTAACTTTGTCATTTGTGCCAATGTGTACAATGACCGCTGGGTCCTCCCCAGCCCCTCCCAGTAATCTGTAAACCCGATCAGCGATGTGCCGAACTCGAGCGCCAGGAAGACAACACACTGTTCGGCGATCCCTGTCTTTGTGACAGATTGCCCTATCTGTCCCCCTAATAATTGAGTCCCCCACTACCAGTACCTGTCTTGCCTGCCCTGCACTCCTATTCCCCCCCTTACTGGAGCAGACACTCCTCTGGCGTTCAGAGGTCATGCCTTGCCGCAGCAATGCTACCCCTGTCATGACATCCCCCTCATCTGCCAAGTTTGCAAACCTATTGGGGTGTGTCAGTTCAGGACTAGCCTTCCTAGCACTTTTCCCTTTACCCCCCTTTCTAACTGTCACCCAGCTACCTACCTCACCGTCCTGCCGCTCCCTACTATGATACTCCCCCACATCTGACCCAGCAAGCTGCTGCTCAGTGAGCAGCAAACTCCTTTCCATATTGCTAATGCATCTCAGAGTTGCCAGCTGCTCATTTAGATCCAGTATCTGGGCTTCCAAATGTGCAACTTGCGCACATCTCGAACAACAGTATGCACCCTCGAACGGCTTTTCAAGGACTGCATACATGAGACAAGATGTACACTTGATCGCATTAGCAATAGAGTGATTTTAAGTGATTTAGAACATTCTGCTGGACATGCTGAGCATACTCAGTTGAACGTGATGGAATCCTGCACTGGAATCCGTCGCCAAACGCATGGCACCATAGACATTCATTATGCCTCTTAACGGATCCCGATGGCATCCTGCGGAGTGCGTTTTTTTACAGCAACAGAAAATGCTACATTTTACGTTCCATCCAAGACACGGTTGTCAGCGTGATTGTAGCAACATCTCCAGGAAGGGCTTTGTTTAGCTGGCATCTTATTCAGTCGAACATACAATAGCTCCATATTAGATAAAGATTATTATACTTATTTAATCATAAATCTCACTATATGCTCTGCATACAATACGCGGATGTTGTTGAAAATCATAGCAGAAGTTCTAATTCAGCCACCCCCTTCCCACCCCAAAAAAAAAAAAAATCATAATTGGTGAGTCATAGAGGAGCACACCTCACAAATTTGCAGCACTTACAAAGTAATTTTGCTCCTATTGAAGCCCCTAGGTTCCCTTTTCATGGCATCCACAAAGTATTATGCCAACAAAATTGCCCTCCCGCCAAACACAGTATATTACTCCTACAGTGAATTCATTGACACACACAGTATAGTGACGACCCTAATATATCCCCGCTCAACTCACCTGACAAAATATGGTCACCCCCAACACAGTAATATCCCCCAACTGTGACCCCCAACAGCCCTTCATACAGTATAGTGGACCCCATACCTCTCCACACAGTATGATGACACCAATACAACCCTGCACACTGTATATTGATTGGCCCCTTCTAGCCTTCTAACCTGTATAATGGGCCCCACATTACTTTACTCTCTATGTACTATAATACACCTTGATAGTCTTCTATATTGCATAATAGGCCCCACATAGTCCTTGAAACAGTATAATGAGCCCCACATTGACTTTCATATAGTATAATGGACCCCACATAATCTTCCATGAAGTATAATGCCCCCACATTGCCTTTTATATAGCAAATGCCTCCTCATTTCCTTCCATGCATTATAATGCCCCCCTCATTGCCTCCAATATTGTATAAAGGGCCTCACAATGGCTTCCACATAGTATAATGGCCTGCACATTGCCTTCCATATTTAATAATGACCCCATTTTGCATTCAATATGGTATAGTACCCCTACATTGCCTTCCATATAGTATAATGCATTACAATCCATTAGATGCAACAGTCTAGGCAGTTTACCTGGCTCTTCCCGATTGCCCTGGTGCGGTGGCAGTTGAGGTAATAAGGAGTTAATGGCAGCCCACAGCTGCCACTAAGCTCTAGATTAGTAATGGGAGGCGTCTATGAGGCCCCCCATCACTAATCTGTGTTATGATTCAGTGACCGAGGAGTATCAGAAAAAGGACAAAAATGCAGAAACCCAAAAAGTAACCAGAGTGGCTGGAACCTTAACGGACTGCACACCTAATACTGACACACAACTAGAAGTAGCCGTGGGGCAAGCCTACGATGACGTAGTCGCCTCGACAAAGCCGGAGAATTAAATATTCTTACAGAGAAAAATATTAGAATAGCTAATCTGCCTCGGAGCAATCCCCAAAGATATAGATAGCCCCCCATATGTAAAGACTACGGTGACATAAGAAAACACAATACATAGCTAGAAAACAGATTCAGCAAAGATGAGGCCCAAACTATCTGTATAGGAAAGGATAGGAAAGAGCACTGTCTGCAGCCGTAAAAACCCTAATAAATCTCAGCACGCCTGATATGGAAAAGCCCTGAGCCCACACAGGCTCGCCTCCACAAAATCAGTACTTTGGTATTACTGGGATCCAAAAAACACTACTATAGATGAGGGACTGAATTTAATACCAAGCATGACAACACACAATACATAGCAAAACATGGAGCTAGGTATACAGACCCTCCCAGCAAGGAATGATCCAACTCCACCAAGAACTCCACAAAGGCAAAATCAAGAATCAAGCATTAGTATCAAAACAGAAAAAACTACAAGAAAATGGAAACAATAAGCAGAGGTACAAAGACCAACTTATCTGAGAAGAGTTCTGGTAGAGAGAAGGGCTGATTTCAGAATGTCCTTAGCACACAGGAGATACATTGAGCACCGGCAAGGAATAGGAGAAAACTACTCAGTTATATAGGCCCAATCTGAATGACCTGTTTGCCAGTCCTCCACAGGTGTCTGGCTCCCATTCATCAAGTCAACTGCACCGCCAGCACTGACCACAAGAGGGAGCCCCAAACTGGAAAATGAATTCGCAACAAATCTGTAAGTGAAAAGAAATAAACACAAACACCTAAATTATCCTTTATTTGAAATAAAAGACAAAAAAGCACCCTCTTTCACCACTTTACTAACTTCCGAAACACCCCGGCAAGTCTGATGTACTCCACACGAGGTCACATGACGCTTCCAGCACTGCTACAGATGAAGCTCACAGCGAGCGCCATAGAACATGACTACCTGCTGTGAGGTTCATGCAGAGATTGAGTTGCGATCAGCGGTGACATCGCTCAGGTTAGCCGCGGTCAAAGCTGGAATTCTCCACCTATGACTGCAAATCACCTGAGTGATGTCACCGTTGATCGTGTGGCTCACTTCAGTCGCTGAATGAACCTCACAGCGGGTGGTCATGTTCTATGGTGCTTGCTGTGAGTTTCAGATGTAGCAGTGCTGGAAGCTTCGTGGGACATTGTGTGGATTACGTCAGACCTGCAGGGATGTTTTTGAGGTTAATAAAGTGGTGAAAGAGGGTGCTTTTTTGTCTTTTATTTCCAATAAAGGATTTTTTCGGTGTTTGTGTTTATTTACTTTCACTTACAGATTAGTGATGGGGGGGGGTTCTCATAGATGCCTCCCATTACTAATGTAGGGCTTAGTGGCAGCTATTATTGGTTGCTATTAACTCCTTGTTACCCCGATTGTCACTGTACAAGGGCAACGAGAAGAGCCGAGTCCAGGGCCACTTCTGGGACGTCTGCAAGCTGCTATTGTTAGACTGGAGAGGAATCCACAGGGGTAGATATAAATTAATTAAAACGTTTACTTAAGTGGTTAAAATCATGTAACCCAATTGACAAACAAACATACATAAGCTTGTAAAAACAGGTATGACAGTGGAATGTAATACGGACAATGTATTTAGCTGTCACATATATTTACATATATCCCATCAGTCGCACCTGTTGCCGTATTAGTTTAAATAACAAGGCAGCAAAGTGCAAGCAAAAGACATATATAAGGTACAAATATGAATTAGAACAGTCTCACCATTTGTTGTCCTGAGACTAGTTCATAACCAAAGTAACAGGAGGGGGGGGGGTAGGCAAATGCCGACTGCCTCACAATACCGCAAATTATCAGGCTATCTGCCACCACTCACATCCCTCCTACCCTATTACTTATCTAGGGCTTTGTGGCAGCTATGGGCTGCCATTAACTCCTTATTACCCCGATTGCCACTGCACCAGGGCAATAAGAGGAGCTGGGTTCAGTGCCAGAAATGACGCATCTAATGGCACGCCACTTCTGGGGAGGCTGCGTGCTGCTATTGTTAGGTTGGAAAGGGCAAAATAACCATGGCCCTTCCCACCTTAGGGGAAAACGAAAAGAAAAAACCTATAAAACATTAATTTTATTTACGGTAATTCTAGTTAAAAATATCCGTCAATAGATTATGACACAGGGGCCATAGCCGTTTGTAAGGTCACAGACAAATGTCATAAAGTGCATAAAAAACTCAGTAGGGTTCTGGATAGGGCAGTGAGTAGTTAAGTTTGCGATTTTGTCGCTTCTTAGTCGCGGGACTTTCTGGCTATGTTGATATCTAGATATTCAAGGTACAGGGTCTACAGTTCCCTAAGGTTGCCCTTGCCTATCAACGGAGGTTTAATTCACCTTACTGTTTTGGGTGCCCCCGTTCCACGGCGGCTGACCCTGAATGCCCCTGCCAATATCACCTGAACCCAAAAACCACCACCAGGTGCAAGGTGTTAAAGGTTTAGTCACACAGTCATATGTCCAATACAATAAAAATATCTGTGGTCCGGCCTCGATCTCACACAAAAATGTCAATCCTCAATTTCACAGTTTAATATCTGGCTCCAATATATCGGGGATACGTGTGGTTGAGGTCCAATCCCACATAAACAAACAGTTGGGCCTAAAGAAAATCCCAGTTACTTATCTGCTGGGACAGTTGTTGATCCTGACGCGTTTCCCCATGGTGTGTCGGGGTTCATCAGGGGATATAGAAAGGAACTCAAGATGTATCCGGTTGGTTAGGCCATCAATCTTCAAACAATAACAATATACAGATATGCCTACTCCCACCATTAAATAACTTACTATCAGTGGTATAACTCTACATTCCTTATTTGCCCTCAATGCAGGTAGATAGACCCGGATTGCTGCAACGGAACCCAGCTAATAAGCCAGATCCTCATGCCACTAGAAGTCATCCTTCCATATCAACTCAATGTGCGGTAATGGAGGTACTGCCAGCAGGGAACATGTGCAGTGGCAGCGTACCGCCGTCCAGTGGCTGTGTGATAAGCGGGTGTATGCGCCCGCTCTGCAAATTTAAAAGGGTAAAAATATGCCGCCCCACCGGAAATTAGAAGCGTGACCTGCACGCTTCTATCCCAGTAAATACGGTTGTGCCGTAAGGATGGCCTCAGTGGGACACATCTGCGTTCCACCTCCCGCCCTGCCGGAAATCAGGCGTATCTCAATATGTCCTGCGATCCCATCATGCCTTGCTACTATGCAGAATCCGGAAGATGATGTCAGTGGAACGCAATTGCGTTCCACCTCCCGTATGTAGTGGAGGTACGTGGGTAGGGTGGGCAGCTGTCTGCTGTACCTTGGCTGGTATTAGAAAAATGGGTGGCCCCACGTCATTTTTTTTTTTAATAAATCAATTTAAAAAAAAGTGTGGGATTCCCTCTACTTTTCATAACCAGCCAAGGTACAGTAGACAGCTGAGGGTTACAGCCCGCAGCTGCTGCTGTTTCATAGTTTCATAGTTTCATAGTTTTTAAGGTTGAAGGGAGACTCTAAGTCCATCTAGTTCAACCCGTAGCCTAACATGTTGATCCAGAGGAAGGCAAAAAAACCCCAATGTGTCAAATAAGCTCCAATGGGGAAAAAAATTCCTTCCTGACTCCACATACGGCAATCAGACTAGTTCCCTGGATCAATACCCTGTCATAAAATCCAATATACATAACTGGTAATATTATATTTTTCAATTAATGCGATCAGGCTCTGCTTAAATTTTACTTGTGAATCCCTCAATACAACATCATACGGCAGAGAGCTCCATAGTCTCACTGCTCGTACAGTAAAGAATCCTCATCTGTGATTATGATTAAACATTCTTTCCTCAAGACGTAGCGGATGCCCCCGTGTTCCAGTCGCAGGCCTAGGTGTAAAGAGATCTTTGGAAAGGTCTCTGTACTGTCCCCTCATATATTTATACATTGTGATTAGATCCCCCCTAAGCCTTCGTTTTTCCAGACTAAATAACCCCAAGTTTAATAACCTGTCTTGGTATTGCAGCCCACCCATTCCTCTAATAATCTTGGTCGCTCTTCTATCTACCTGTAAGATTATGCTATTTATAACCTTCTATACTTTTGCTAACAAGAAATGCATCCATTCCTCTCTTAAATTCATTCAGTGAGTTGGCCATCACCACTTCCTCAGGAAGAGAGTTCCAGAGCCTCACTGCTCTTACCGTGAAGAACCCTCTTCTATGCTGATGTAGGAATTTTCTTTCCTCCAATCGAAAAGAATGCCCCCTTGTTCTTGTCATAGTCCTTGGTACAAACAGATCATGGGAGAGATCTCTATATGGCCCTCTGATATATTTGTACATATTTATTAGGTCTCCCCTAAGTCTTCTCTTTTCTAGAGTAAATAGACCTAATTTTGATAACCTTTCCGTGTATTGTAATGCACCCATTCCATTTATTATTTTAGTAGCCCGCCTCTGAACCCTTTCAAGTTCAGTAATGTCTTTCTTCAGCACCGGCGCCCAAAATTGCACACAATACTCCAAGTGTGGTCTGACTAGTGATTTGTACAGAGGGAGAATGATGTTTTCATCTCGTGCCCCCAGACCTCTTCTAATGCATCCCATCACCCTATTTGCTTTGGTGGCTGCTGCCTGACACTGGGCACTCCAATTTAGATTCTTATTCACTAAGATGCCTAAGTCTTTTTCCATGTCTGATTTCCCCAGCAGTTTCCCATTTAGTAAGTAATCGTAGCATCTGTTTCTCCTTCCCATGTGCATAACCTTACACTTATCTGTGTTAAACCTCATTTGCCATTTTTCAGCCCAATTCTCCAATTTACTCAAGTCCATCTGTAGTTGCAAACTGTCCTCCTTTGTGTTAACTACCTTACATAGTTTTGTATCATCTGCAAATACTGATATTTTACTCTGTAAACTATCCACCAGATCATTAATAAATATATTAAATAGTAGGGGGCCCAATACAGACCCCTGTGGCACCCCACTAGTAACCCTGGCCCAATCTGAGTATGCACCATTAATAACCACTCTTTGTTTTCTACCACTAAGCCAGCTACCTACCCATCTACACACATTTTCCCCGAGCCCAAGCTTTCTCATTTTACTTAGCAGTCTTTTATGTGGGACAGTGTCAAATGCTTTACCGAAGTCGAGATAAATGACATCCAATGCTTCTCCTCGGTCCATGTGAGAGCTTACATCCTCATAGAAGCTGATCAGGTTAGTTTGACAGGAGCGATCCTTCATAAATCCATGTTGATATGGAGTTAAACAGTTATTAACATTGAGACATTCCATAATAGTATCCCTTAAAAACCCTTCAAACATTTTACCCACAACAGATGTTAAGCTTACCGGCCTATAGTTTCCAGGTTCCCTTTTGCACCCTTTTTTGAATATTGGTACCACATTTGCTAGCCGCCAATCCAGTGGAACAGACCCAGTTTCTATAGAGTCTTTAAATAAAAGGAATAGAGGCCTGTCTATCACATTACTTAACTCCCTTAATACCCGAGGGTGAATGCCATCAGGGCCTGGTGATTTGTCAATTTTAATGTTACTAAGTCGGTTCTGCACTTCTTCCTGGGTTAGGCAGGTCATACTTAATGGGGCATTTACATGATCACTCTGCATTTCCCCTGGCATATGCTTTTCCTGTGTGAACACAGTTGAGAAAAAAGTATTTAAAACATTTGCTTTTCCCACATCGCTTTCTATGATTTTACCCTCATTATTCTTTAAAGGGCCAACACCATCAATTTTAATCTTTTTTCTGTTTATATAATTAAAGAATAGTTTGGGATTTGCTTTGCTTTCCTTAGCAATGAGTCTCTCAGTTTCTACTTTTGCTAAATATATTTGTTTTTTTACACATTTTATTTTTTTCTCTATATATTTTTAATGCTTCCTCGCGGCCTTCTTGTTTTAGCTTTTTAAATGCCTTTTTCTTATTATTCATTGCCCCTTTTACATCCTTATTTAGCCACATTGGTTTTCTCCTGTTCCTAGCCCTTTTATTTCTGTATGGTATGGCTAGCCCGCAGTGGGTGTTTAATACCGATTTAAAAATTTCCCACTTATTTTCTGTGCTCCCATTTTTGAGGACATTGTCCCAATCAATTTGGCGAAGGTCTTCTCTAAGTTGATCAAACTTTGCTTTCCTGAAATTCAGCGTTTTTGTAACCCCCCTCCAAGGCACCTTACTAAAGGACAAGTGGAATTGTATTATATTGTGGTCACTATTCCCTAGGTGCCCATCCACTCGTACGTCTGTTATTCTATCTGGCCTGTTGCTTAAAATTAAGTCCAGAAGGGCTGCCCCTCTAGTTGGGCCCGGCACAAGTTGGGACAGATAATTATCCTTAGTTACTGACAGAAACCGGTTTCCTTTCTGAGATACGCAGGTTTCAGTTTCCCAGTCTATATCGGGGTAATTGAAGTCCCCCATAATAATCACCTCATTGTGATTTGCTGCTTTGTCTATTTGTTTCAATAATACAAATAATACATTTTCAGTGGTTTCTGTTATATTTGGTGGCTTATAACAAACCCCTATGAGGATTTTATTAGTTTTCCCTCCTTGTATCTCCACCCATAGAGACTCCACCTCTTCATTTCCCTCTTGAATATCTTCTCTTAGTCTGGGTTTTAAACTGGACTTTATATATAGACAGACTCCACCCCCTTTCCTTTTTTTACGATCCCTCCTAAACAATTCATATCCTTGCAGCAGGGCTGTATTTTGCCTTCATGCTGCCCTAGGCACTTTAAGTGGTCGCGCCCCTTAGTGACAACGTAAAACTGAGTTTTCGCACACGACATCTGTTTAAGGCAGATCTACTCTGTAAAACACTTGAAAAAGTATCAATAAGAAACGAACCCCCCCCCAATGGGAATCACCACAGGCACATCAAAACATAGCATGAGTATAAAATATTCCCACCACACCGTCCCCACTTATATACTGTGACTGTGACACTGCCCCTAATAAACACCACACTGCCCTCCCTTATAAACTACTGTATATGCACCACACCTTCCTCGATTATGAAATATGATCTGTACATTGTGAGGAGGGAGCAGCATGATGTGAGGACAATGTCCCATGCATGCTGCCCCCTCCTCACAATGTCCCATGCATGCTTCTCTCTCCTCACAATGTCCCATGCATGCTGCCCCCTCTTCACAATGTCCCATGCATGCTGCTCCCTCCTCACAATGTCCCATGCATGCTGCCCCTCCTCACAATGTCCCATGCATGCTGCTCCCTCCTCACAATGTCCCATGAATGCTGCTCCCTCCTCACAATGTCTCATGCATGCTGCCCCCTCCTCACAATGTCTCATGTATGCTGCTCCCGCCTCACAATGTCCCATGCATGCTGCTCCCTCCTCACAATGTCCCATGCATGCTGCTCCCTCCGCACAATGTCTCATGCTTGATGCTCCCTCCTCACAATGTCCCATGCATGCTGCTCCTTCCTCACAATGTCCCATGCATGCTGCTCCCTCCTCACAATGTCTCATGCATGCTGCCCCCTCCTCAGTGTCCCATGCATGCTGCCCCCTTCTCACAATGTCCCATGCATGCTGCCCCCTCCTCACAATGTCTCATGCATGCTGCCCCCTCCTCAGTGTCCCATGCATGCTGCCCCCTTCTCACAATGTCTCATGCATGCTGTCCCTCTCCATGAGCTCCTAATGCTGCCTTCCTCTTTTCCATAATGAGACCTTCATGTTGCCCCACTCATGCTAAGACCACCACACTAACGCTTATGCTGAGACCCCCCCCCCCCCACACACACTACCTCACTCTTGATATTGACTCCCCTACATTGCTCCACTCCATACTGATCCCACACATGCTGCCCCTTCTTCACAATGAGCTCCCAATGCTGCCCCCTCTTATTCTGAGTCCTTACACTCCCCCCACCCAATCGATTTTGTCATTGCACTATCCCTCATCCCTTGTCCTCTGTCTCTAGCATTAGCCCCTCTCTCCCACTCCCCCAACATCAGCATCAGCCTCTCTTCCCCAGTCTCAGCCTTTGCCTCCCCCCAGCCCCAGCCTGCCCCAGTCTCCGCCTCAGCCTCCCTCCAGGCTCCCTCCAGTCTCAGCCTCAGCCTCCCTCAAGTCTCAGCCTCAGCCTCCCTCCAGTCTCAGCCTCAGCCTCCCTCCAGTCTCAGCCTCAGCCTCCCTCCAGCCTCCCCCCAGTCTCTGCCTCTGCCTCCCTCCAGCCTCCCCCCAGTCTCTGCCTCTGCCTCCCTCCAGCCTCCCCCCAGTCTCAGCCTCAGCCTCCCTCCAGTCTCAGCCTCAGCCTCCCTCCAGCCTCCCCCAGTCTCAGCCTCTGCCTCCCTCCAGCCTCCCCACAGTCTCAGCCTCTGCCTCCCTCCAGTCTCAGCCTCTGCCTCCCTCCAACCTCCCCCCAGTCTCAGCCTCTGCCTCCCTCCAGCCTCCCCCCAGTCTCTGCCTCTGCCTCCCTCCAGCCTCCCCCCAGTCTCTGCCTCTGCCTCCCTCCAGCCTCCCCCCAGTGTCTGCCTTTGCCTCCCTCCAGCCTCCCCCCAGTCTCTGCCTCTGCCTCCCTCCAGCCTCCCCCCAGTGTCTGCCTTTGCCTCCCTCCAGCCTCCCCCCAGTCTCTGCCTCTGCCTCCCTCCAGCCTCCCCCCAGTCTCTGCCTCTGCCTCCCTCCAGCCTCCCCCCGGTCTCTGCCTCTGCCTCCCTCCAGCCTCCCCCCAGTCTCAGCCTCTGCCTCTCTCCAGCCTCCCCCCAGTCTCAGCCTCTGCCTCTCTCCAGCCTCCCCCCAGTCTCAGCCTCTGCCTCCCTCCAGCCTCCCCCCAGTCTCAGCCTCCCTCCAGCCTCCCCCCAGTCTCTGCCTCTGCCTCCCTCCAGCCTCCCCCCAGTCTCTGCCTCTGCCTCCCTCCAGCCTCCCCCCGGTCTCTGCCTCTGCCTCCCTCCAGCCTCCCCCCAGTCTCAGCCTCTGCCTCTCTCCAGCCTCCCCCCAGTCTCAGCCTCTGCCTCTCTCCAGCCTCCCCCCAGTCTCAGCCTCTGCCTCCCTCCAGCCTCCCCCCAGTCTCAGCCTCCCTCCAGCCTCCCCCCAGTCTCTGCCTCTGCCTCCCTCCAGCCTCCCCCAGTCTCAGCCTCTGCCTCCCTCCAGCCTCCCCACAGTCTCAGCCTCTGCCTCCCTCCAGTCTCCCCCCAGTCTCAGCCTCTGCCTCTCTCCAGCCTCCCCCCAGTCTCAGCCTCTGCCTCCCTCCAGCCTCCCCCCAGTCTCTGCCTCCCTCCAGCCTCCCCCCAGTCTCTGCCTCTGCCTCCCTCCAGCCTCCCCCAGTCTCAGCCTCTGCCTCCCTCCAGCCTCCCCACAGTCTCAGCCTCTGCCTCTCTCCAGCCTCCCCCCAGTCTCAGCCTCTGCCTCCCTCCAGCCTCCCCCCAGTCTCTGCCTCCCTCCAGCCTCCCCCCAGTCTCTGCCTCTGCCTCCCTCCAGCCTCCCCCAGTCTCAGCCTCTGCCTCCCTCCAGCCTCCCCACAGTCTCTGCCTCTGCCTCCCTCCAGTCTCCCCCCAGTCTCAGCCTCTGCCTCCCTCCAGTCTCAGCCTCTGCCTCCCTCCAGTCTCTGCCTCTGCCTCCCTCCAGCCTCCCCCCCAGTCTCTGCCTCTGCCTCCCTCCAGCCTCCCCCCAGTCTTAGCCTCTGCCTCCCTCCAGCCTCCCGCCAGTCTCTGCCTCCCTCCAGCCTCCCCCCAGTCTCTGCCTCTGCCTCCCTCCAGCCTCCCCACAGTCTCTGCCTCTGCCTCCCTCCAGTCTCCCCCCAGTCTCAGCCTCTGCCTCCCTCCAGCCTCCCCCCAGTCTCTGCCTCTGCCTCCCTCCAGCCTCCCCCCAGTCTCAGCCTCTGCCTCCCTCCAGCCTCCCCCCAGTCTCAGCCTCTGCCTCCCTCCAGCCTCCCCCCAGTCTCTGCCTCCCTCCAGCCTCCCCCCAGTCTCTGCCTCTGCCTCCATCCAGCCTCCCCCAGTCTTAGCCTCTGCCTCCCTCCAGCCTCCCCACAGTCTCAGCCTCTGCCTCCCTCCAGTCTCAGCCTCTGCCTCCCTCCAGCCTCCCCCCAGTCTCAGCCTCTGCCTCTCTCCAGTCTCAGCCTCTGCCTCCCTCCAGCCTCCCCCCAGTCTCAGCCACTGCCTCCCTCCAGTCTCAGCCTCTGCCTCCCTCCAGCCTCCCCACAGTCTCAGCCTCTGCCTCCCTCCAGTCTCAGCCTCTGCCTCCCTCCAGCCTCCCCCCAGTCTCAGCCTCTGCCTCTCTCCAGTCTCAGCCTCTGCCTCCCTCCAGCCTCCCCCCAGTCTCAGCCACTGCCTCCCTCCAGTCTCAGCCTCTGCCTCCCTCCAGCCTCCCCCCAGTCTCAGCCTCTGCCTCCCTCCAGCCTCCCCCCAGTCTCAGCCTCTGCCTCCCTCCAGCCTCCCCCCAGTCTCAGCCTCTGCCTCCCTCCAGTATCTGCCTTTGCCGCCTCCCCCCCCGCATGCGCAGATCTCCGGTCTGCATTAGAGACACTCCCACGTTCCTTATGAATCCACTTACCTGCTCCAGTGCCCGCCGCCATCTTCCTGGCTCACGTGAGTATCCTCTTCTGACACCGGCTTCCATCACGTCCTCCGCGGCGTCCTGCTGTGAGCTCTGCATGTGACGTCCACACAGCAGTGGACGCAGCACAGAGGAAGGAGCTGATTGGTGCGCGCCTGTGACCCCGGAAGTGCAGGCGCCGGCAGTTCCGGGGTCAATCAGCTCCCTGTGCTCGGCGGCCACAAAAAAAAATGTAAAAAAAAAAAAAAAAAAAAATTTTTTTTTTTTTTTTTTTTGCTGCCAGAAGGTGCCGCCCCTCACAATCTGCCGCCCTAGGCACCGGACCACGGGTGCCTAATGGTAAATATGGCCCTGCCTTGCAGGTTAGCCGCCCAGTCATAACTATCATCTAACCATGTCTCAGTTATTCCTACTATGTCGTATTTCTCCTCATACATTACCAGCTCCAGTTCCTCCATCTTATTGGTCAGGCTTCTTGCATTGGTCAGCATGCAGGAAAGAAGTTTTGCTCCCCTTTTCTTAGCTTCCTTCTTAGTACCCTGTCTTGGGTCCTCTTTACGACATCTAGTGCCCTTGATTAGTTTGTCCTTCTGCTACATGTTCTTGTCTGCTGTTTTTTCTCCCATCCCCTCTTCTTCTAGTTTAAAGCCCTCCTGATGAGTGTGGCAAGCCTTCTGGCGAACGTGTGTTTCCCAGGTTTTGTGAGGTGTATCCCGTCTCTTGCGAGAAGTCCATCGTAGAGGTAATTCACTCCATGGTCTAAGAATCCAAATCCTTGCTGCCTGCACCACCGTCGTAGCCAGTTGTTCAAATCTAGTATCCTATTCCATCTTCTGACACCATGGCCATCGACTGGGAGGATTGATGAGAAAACAACCTGTACGTTCCGTTCCTTTATTTTCTTCCCCAGAATTTCAAAGTCTTCACAAATAGTTGGTAGATCATTTCTTGCCGTGTCGTTTGTTCCTACATGTATCAATAGGAACGGGTATTCGTCCTTGGATCCGAGGATAGTTGGTATCCTGTTGGCCACATCCTTGATTTTTGCTCCAGGGAGGCAGCATACTTCTCGTGCGGTTATGTCCGGCCTGCAGATAGTTGCCTCCGTGCCTCTTAGTAGTGAGTCGCCCATAACTACCACTCTTCTTTTCTTTCTGGATGCACTGCATTTTGCTCCTGAGTGTTTTTGAGTGTCTTTTGTTTCTGCTTTTGTTGACAAAGTAACTTCTTTTGATGATACTGTGTCTCCTGTAGAGACGGTATCATCCTGAGCTGTGCCATTTTCGTTCTCCAGCATGAGGGCTTCATATTGGTTGCTAAGCTGTGTGGGTGGTGCCGACCACTTGATCCGCTGGCTTCTTTTGGTCACATGTGTCCACTTTTCAGCCTCTGTATGTGTTCTGAAGCTTTTCTCACTTTCCATATCCTGAATTGTTGCTTCTGCCTCGTCCAAGAAGTCCTCATGTTCTTTAATTAGCTTCAAAGTTGCTATTCTTTCTTCCAGTCCCCGCACCTTTTCCTCTAAGAGGGCAACAAGTTTGCACTTTTGACAGGTGAAGTTGAATTTTTTGTGCGGCAGATCCGTAAACATGTAGCATGTGTTGCAGGTGACCATGTGGATTTTCTTCTCTTCCATAATGCTGATGTAGCGTATGATAGGCGAAAGTCGCGCGCCGTAGCTCTGGCTGGTTTATATAGTTCTACAAGGACTACTAGAAGCTGCTAGAAGCTTCTAGAAACAGGTGTGGCTAATACTACTGACTAAATCACTAGACACACTTTTTTTTTTTTTTTTGCTTTTTCACAGTACCCCAGACAAACACAGACAACAAATCCCTAATGAAATTAAACAGTTACAGTTATCACCACTATGAGATTGTGTTAAAACTATGCCACACTTATCTTCAGTCGCCTCCCTTTACTTCAGTACCTCGCACTCTCAGCTGTTCCTATGCTGGATATTAAAAATGGGGGAACCTCACGTCATTTTTTTTTTTTTACCAAAAAAATCTATCTATCTATCTATCTATCCTTTTAATTTTTTCTACCTATTTATCTATTCTAGCTATTTATCAATTATCCATTCATATTTTGTTTCTCCTTTAAAAAATGCATTAACAAATCAGTGGCAAAAACATGGCAAAACATCATGCGTTTTTTGGACCATATAGCCTTATGTGAGCTGTAAGCTTTAGAGATCTCAGCCAGAAAACAACAGAAAACCTTTGTAGAACTAATCTCTAGATATTTTTGAAAATGACCAGAACATTTTTTGTAAATGACCTTTTTCAGAAGTATTAAGATTGTCATGTGTCCTTAGGCATTACTAGGTGCTCATCTCTCTCTACAAATAATATTATTCTTTTACTGATATTTTTGTTTTAATAAAAATAATGTTTTTTCCAAGCTAAATTTACAGCAACTATTTTCAAGTTACTTAGCTTGTACTATTTTTATATTAGCACCCTCTGCTGGCCAATACTGGGAATAGTAATGATTAAAGGGGATGTCCACTACTTTATATTAATGGCTATCCTTAGGATAGGTAATCCTTATCAAATCAGTGAGTGTGCAGCACCCAGTGCCTGCAGGATCAGCTGTTTTTCGGTGCCAGCGGTGGCCACATATGCAGATCCGCGCCTATTAATTTGAATAGAGGTGGTTCTGTAGTACCCCACTGCGGCCACTATACAGTTGATGGAGCTGTGTAGTTTCACTTCCCAACTGATGATCTCTGGCTGGTGAGAGCACCAAGAACAGCTGACTGTTGGGGTGTTCGGAGTCTTACCAACATCAATCTGATATTGATGACAAATGTCAAAGATAGGACTTTAATATAAAGTAGTGGACAATCCCTTTAATCAGTTGGTTTAAGGGAATCTGTCACCAGGTTTTTACTATCCCATCTGAGAGCAGCATACTGTGGAGACAGAGACCCTAATTCCAACGATGTGTCACTTACTGAGCTGTTTGCTGTCATTTTGATAAAATCAATATTTTCTCTACTGGAGATCTAGCAGTTATACAGAGCTCAGGAATATGCTGGACTACCTGCAGCATGCCAAGTAGTCCTGTAATGATAATCTACTGCTGATTAACCAGTGATTTTAAAAAAACTACACTAAGCAGCTCAGTAAGGGACACATCGCTGGAATCAGGATTTCTGCCCCTACATTATGCTGCACTCAGATTAGATGGCAAAAACCTGGTGACAGATTCCCTTTAAGTGACACAATATTGACATTCACTCCATATATAGTTGCTTTACCAACAGCTATTCTTCATGATTTCCCCAGACACCAGTTTGACTATTTGACCATTATACTCATATGTCCTAAGAATAACTTTGCTGGTAGTACAAGTTATAAATGTGATTCTTAGTTCTCAGAAAATATTTGGTAATTGAAGTGGCCTCCTTACCCTCTTCCCGATATATAACACATCCAGAAGAAATCACTACTTACGCCATCACAGGGGCTAGCAGCATTCATAGTATGTAATTTTTTTTTCTTTGAGTTTTATTTTGGGCAGTGCTCCGTACTTATCATCTGCAGTTGCATTCACCTCTACACTTCCCTTTGTCAATATAATCAATCTACTTATTATTTGCCACTTTACCTACACACAGGCATAATATATTTTATGTGTTTACTTTATATACTTTTATATTTTCTGTGGTCTTCCAATCATGATAAATACCATCCACGTAGTCCTCCATTGGGCCTTGTTAATATCATCCACTGTGCTTATTTTTAATCACCATTTTTTTAATCATATTATGATAAAGATTTATATATTTAATATTGGCGCTTATGAACGCTCATCATGTACTGGTATCAGTCATACATTGCACATGTACAAGTTGAGAGAAGTTGTATTGAGAGAGCCTTCATACAGCTTGTGACTACTGATAGGGATCGCTGCATCTAAAAAGTTAGATAGGGAGGGTCGTTTTCATCAGTCCCTGAAAAAAAAAAACAAAGGCAAGAAAATAAAAAGAGCAGTCTAAAGGGCCATTTACACGCTGCGACATCGCTAACAATATATCATCGGGGTCACGGTGTTTGTGACGCACATCCGGTGTCATTAACGACATCGCAGCAAGTAACACCTATGAGCGACCTTAAACGATTGCAAAAGAGGTCTGTGACACGTCGTTCATTTACCAAAAATCGTTGTCTGGTCAGTAGTGAGGTTGTTCGTCGTTACAGCGGCAGCATACATCGCTATGTGTGACACCGCAGGAGCGACGAACATCTCCTTACCTGCGTCCACCGGCAATGCGGAAGGAAGTAGGTGGGCGGCATGTTCCGGCCGCTCACCTCCGCCTCTTCTATTGGACGGCCATTTTGTGACGTCATTGTGACGCCGAACGCACCTCCCCCTTGAAGGAGGGATTGTTCGGCATCCACAGCGACGTCGCAGAACAGATATGTGCATGTGACGCTGCCGTAGCGATAATATTCGCTACGGCAGCAATCACATATCGCACCAACGACAGGAGCGGGTGCTATCGCTCGCGACATTGCTAGCAATCGCTAGTGATGTCGCAGCATGTAAAGCAACCTTAAGGCTGCTTTCACACATCCGATTTTCGCTGTCAGGCACAATCCGGCGCTTTGCAGAAAAATTGGATCCGGCGTCTGCTGCAACCGTATCCATTTTTTTCCTCATATACTTGCATTTGCGCCAGATTGTGGAGCCGCATGGCTCTGCGTTCTATCCGGTTTTCGCCGGATCCGGCAAAATTTGATTGTCCAGCGGCCGGAAAGAACGCAGAATGAAGCGTTTTTTGTCCCCGGCAAAAAAACGCATTGCACCGCATCTAGCGCTAATCCGCCACCAGATTCATCTTAATGCGGCATACAATGCATTACAGCGATGGATTCCGTTTTTTGCTACTGAGCATGCTCAGTAGCACAACGGATCCGTCAAAAAACTGAAGGAACTGATGGAAAAAACTGATGCAACTAAACCGTTTTTTCGCTTGATCCGTTGTATCAGTTCTTACACCGGATTGTGCCTGACGGCAAAAACCGGATGTGTGAAACTAGCCTAAGGAGCAGCGTGTTATAGAGCTGCAGGAGCTGAGCAAGTTGATATATAATGTTACGGTAACATTTTCAGTATAGTTTGTATTTTTTTTTATTTATTCACAAATCCCTGCTTAAACTGGGTGCAGAAGTCCAGTGCGTAGTCTCAGTGAATAACTGGCATCCTTACTTCACCATACAATGACTACCGGGTTTCCGCCAGGTATATGGGAACAAACAGGGTACACCGGGAACATGATACAATGGTGGGCCCTGGCGCTAGGGAAAGGGGAGTGGGATCACCTCCTACACTCACCTGAGGCTTATCCCTGCACTCCCCAATGTCGCTATATGAGTCCTTCCCTTCTTTGTCAATCACATACCTAGACTCTGACTTGCCCTAAACTCACCCTAGCTAGTGAGTAGGCTGGTGATAGCATTAGTCTCCCCACAGCAATAATACAACACAGGGGTAGGGAGATAGGGAAGGGGAAATAGACACAAAAAGGTAAACACTCCAAGCAGCTAACACCACAGCTGCAATTGTCATGAAACTTCAGCTTCTTCCAGAGACTGACTCCTTCCAAAATGGTCAGCATAAGAATGATGAGATTCTATTACTGGCATCAGATGTTTAGACTCTTGACTATTTATAGCGAAGGGGAGTGGTCAGAAAGAGCTGCACCTGAGATTAAGGCTCCAAAGGACAGCCAGATAGGAAAGAGTCCTTAACCCCTACAGAACCAAAAGAAAGTAAATACATTTAAACACAAGCTGCAGACCTGCACACAATAAGGCGCTGTGACCTTCTGGTCCCAGACTTGCCAGAGATCTCCCCAGAGCGGGGCAACTGATGACACATACAGTATGCATACAAAGATAGCTGTCAATCACTGCTTAGAACCGCCTACTTGCCTGCTAAGTCCAGAAAGTACGGAGAGTCAAATGAATAAAATACAAATTATACTCAAATATTTCCTGTAAACATTTTTAGACGTTTTGGACAATCTGCTCCTTACCTCCTGCTCTAGAACATAACTGCTGGAGTATCAAGCAACATAATTAATATAACAAGTTTCCTTTAAGCCAACCATACACATGAGAGGATTGTCAGCCAGAGGGGCATTCAGATGACCCTATAAATCGGTGTGAGATCGGGCTGCAAAACACAGACTGACCGCGGCCCTCCGATCCCAGCGTGACAGCTATATATATATATATATATATATGAATCTGCCTCACCTGTCGGGAGAGCCAGTCAAAACATTACAGAATGATCTGAGACCAATTTGTACAGTTGTTTGATGCAGCCATAGAAGAAGAACAAGCTGCTGCCGGACACCTGATCTCCTCGGACAAGAAAAGATTTGAGCATTCTGAAATCTAACAGTCCGAACTTTTCTTTCTTGTAGGGTACGTGCCCACAATCAGGGTTCTGTGACGTACTGGACACAGCATATTTTCGTTGCGTCAGCTGCATTTTCACGCGCAGAAGACTCAAGCGTCTCCACACATGTAATTGTCATGCTGCATATAGGAAACTTGCGCCGCAGGTCAATTTACACAGCATTAAAATGAAGCACAGTGGGAAGAAGATTTCTATAAATCCCATCCGCTGTGCTTGTACTGTACATAGCAGCAAAAATATGCTGCGTCCAAAATGCTACTAATCCTGATTGGGGGCATGGGCCCCTACTGGTGGGCTGACACAATAAACATTAATTTATTGGACCCCATATACATTACATTCCACCATATACTTTACATTCCACCAAAAACATAAGGTTTGGACAAGTGCACATTCAGAGGTTCGTGCTTAGTTGACATATATGATGGGTAGAGCTAGGTGAGGAGAGGACATGTTCGCATAAGTATATGAAGGCATTGACTTATAATGGGTTCCATCATGTGCTGCCAATTTATGTCAAATTTTGCATAGTAAATAAGACCAAAGCTTTGTTGGAGAACAAACCAGCAATGCAGATGGGAATAGAGCCTAGAATATACTTTAAGCCCAGTTGCTACCAAAGATAACAAGATATTTAGAGAAAGCCTTGCCTATCAGTTTTAACACTAGAAGTCCCAGAGAGGGGTCATTTAACATTTCTACTTTTGGAACCCAGAGAGCTTGAAATTTCTGGGACTTCTAGTGTTAAAGGGATGTGGCCACTATTGCAGAGTAGTGAACCATCTCTTTAACTCCATCTGCAGCAAGCAACGTACTGTGATGCATAGAAGCTGTAGAAGTCAAATGCTCCATTATTTTTAATACAAACATATTCCAAAAAGGACACCCCAAAATATATACATTAAAGTAAAAAATGCACCAAAGGTGTCTGAACCTTTGCTTAAACAGCCATTCTGTATTTCGAATATACTGTATAAGTGAAAGGGAAAATACAAACACATTTAATCTGTATCCTAAGTCATTTCTTACCTGTGACGGTGTACTGGCATGATGACCATTACTTAGGGTACCTTCACACTTAGCGATGCAGCAGTGATCCGACCAGCGATCTGACCTGGTCAGGATCGCTGCTGCATCGCTACATGGTCGCTGGTGAGCTGTCAAACAGGCAGATCTCACCAGCGACCAGTGAACAGCCCCCAGCCAGCAGCGACGTGCAAGCGACGCTGCGCTTGCACAGAGCCGCCGTCTGGAAGCTGCGGAGACTGGTAACTAAGGTAAACATCGGGTATGGTTACCCGATGTTTACATTAGTTACCAGCGCACACCGCTTAGCTGTGTGTGCAGGGAGCAGGGAGCCGCGCACACTGAGCGCTGGCTCCTTGCTCTCCTAGCTGCTGTACACATCGGGTTAATTAACCCGATGTGTACAGCAGCTACATGTGCAGAGAGCCGGAGCCGGCAGCACAGGCAGCGTGAGAGCTGCAGAGGCTGGTAAATAAGGTAAATATCGGGTAACCACCTTGGTTACCTGATGTTTATCTTGGTTACAAGCTTACCTCAGCTGTCAGACGCCGGCTCCTGCTCCCTGCTCGCTTCATTTGTCGCTCTCTCGCTGTCACACACAGCGATCTGTGTGTCACAGTGGGAGAGCGCCTTTGAAGAAAACGAACCAGGGCTGTGTGTAACGAGCAGCGATCTCGCAGCAGGGGCCAGATCGCTGCTCAGTGTCACACACAGCGAGATCGCTAATGAGGTCACTGCTGCGTCACCAAAACCGTGACGTAGCAGCGATCTCGGCAGTGAGCTCGCTGTGTGTGAAGCACCCCTTACTCAAGATTGAACGGAAGCTGTTATCAGGAAATTATCTATTGTTTAAATCAGGTTTTGTGTTAAATGTATTACTTCTATTGACAATGTTTTCTTCCATATCACAATCTGTCAAAAAATACAAATGAAAAACCTTGCAATTTTCACACTGGCTACTGGTGCTTTTTTTAAGACTAACTTCTTGTTATTTCAGGAAACAACACATGTACATTAGCAGCACTGAACCAAGCAAGAACCTATATTTTATATTTAAGCATGTAATGAGCATCAGTAAACGTCATTGTCAAGGGAAGAAGCAGGGACAGCTGTGGCATCACACATTGTGATTGGTGGATTCTGTGTTATTGACCCCCCCCCCCGCCGGGGCCATGGGGTGACTCGTTATCAGGCCGCGGTTCTGCTCCTGGGACGCCGCGGTGGCTAGGCCCAGTTCCGTGACCCCGGTGGTGTCATTTAATAAAAAGGAAGGGGATGATGATAGTTTTTTCGTGACGCCACCTGTGGTATGCGGCAAGTTAGGTGCCGCCGCTGTGAGATGGGGGTCCCCGGTGGCAGATGGTAATGCAGTTTAGATGGTGTAGCTCTCCACAGGTAGAGCTGAGCCCCAGGGCGGATGGGGGTGGCAGTAATAGTCTATGATGGCAGGCTCAAGCAAATAACGAAGCAACACAGGGATGCAGTCTCAAAGTTTTTACTCACTGTAGCCGGTTATACATGCCAGGGACCACCTTTGGAGTGATGGGATTCACCATGATGGGTTCCAGCCAATCCCGGGTAGTTCGGTAGTTCGGAAGTCGAGTCCGGTGCACCTTTCTAAAGTGTACTCTTTCCTGGCTGGTCGTTTTTGCGCTTAATGATACTTAGCAGCAAGGTTTGGATTACAAAAATCTCCTAGGAGATACTAATATAAAACTTAACATTTAATAAAGACTGTATTAAAAAGCGAACAGGGTCACTGATGATCGTGATATTCTAAAAAAAGAAATGCATACATCTAGTGTTTGATCACAGCCTTACAGAAACCATCGCAAAAGTGTATGATCTATGCAATAACACATAGTCTCTGGCTCCGGCTACTCAGGGATCAACACCAATGTATGTGACACATAAACATTGCCCATGTGATGACATGGACAAAGAGACCCAGAACCTCTTGTTTAACAACTCAAGAAACCACCCTCCTCAACAAGGGGTCCCGCTGAAAAAAGGAAAGGTCTCACCAACTCTAGGCGGGCTATATTCATGCAGCAAACCTGGAATATCAATCCTCATATATCGAGTATGCTTGCTTCCTCGGTTCACTTAATCATTACAGATGTGTAACTTCCATCATTACAGATGTATAACTTCCGACACGTTTCATTATATTCTTCAGGGAAGTCAGTAATACTAATATTAGGGGTATTCCACATTCATAGGGGCAAAAATCCCCAGTGGAAACCCAGTGCTGGACTGAAAATGAAACAAAAGTCACCATAAGTCCACCACTGAAAAACACCATTACATCAGAGTATCAAACCCAAAAGGGAGCACTCACCAAAAAACAAGTCCTCTAAGTCCTGGTGCTAGTGTAAGGGGTAGTCGGACCCCTGGTAGTGAAGGAGCGGTTTTTCCCCCCCTGAAGACGCCACAGTAGTATGGTGGCAAATTGCAAATGTTGATGGTAAAATGTTACCTGCCATAAACTGTTTCCCCACTAGGTGCCAGTGTAGAGCAGTGGTTCCCCTGGTAACAGTGGCAGGGAAGGAAGGGGCAGGGCAGCCTAGGTGGGGAAGGAAGGGTTCTGAATGCAGAGTCCAGTGTGCAGTGAGATGTGAGAGGCGAGCAAGCTCGGTCTGAGGTGACGGGGCAGAGTGTGGGAGTGAGATGAGGCAGTCAGCCTGAGTGAGTACTCTTGGCTAGAAAGCAGAGGAAACCCATGAGAAACGGTGGAAGAGTTGGGACTAGTCCGGAGCCGGTGGTGTGTACAAGAGTGGAGTGCAGCTATCAGGGGGATAACAAGTGGCCCCTGCAGGCGAAGGTTAGTGCCCTGACAAAGAAGTGGAGAGGTGAGAACTTATCCAGAGCCAGTAGTGTGTGCTGGATCTGCCCTACAGTAAATCCGGGTTAGAGCGCAGCTACTAGGGGGTTAACGTATGTCCCCTGCAGGCAAAGGAAAGTGCCCGTAGAGAAAAGGAAGCCGTTTTTGTAGAAAAGGACCTGTAACTTGTAACGTACTAAAGTAAGCCTGCTGCAAACAAAAAGATGGAAGCTTTGTTTAATAAATCGGTGTTTGGTTTATCTGCTGCCTGCAATTGTCTCTTTCCTGAAAGTGAAGAAGGAGCTGGAGAGCACAGAAAGAACGCTGTCATGAATGGGCCCCATGCATCCACACTCTGCCCCAACAAGACACCTGTTTTGCAAGTGACGGCCGGGCCGGGGTTCAGCCTGCGGCCCACAAGGCGAGGGGACCCGACTACACCCCCTGAGGCGCCCCCTGCCCCCGTTACATTTTGGCGTAGTCGGCAGGATCAAGCCTGCATAAGAGAAACCCCGAGTAGAGACCAAGTGGTGCCTGATGTACTGAACAGGCCACAAGATGGCGGCAAGATGGTGGCCGTCCTCATGGATTCAGTGAAGGCGCGAAAAGTGGGCGCCAAACGAAAAGCGCTGGGCTGGCCTGTAAGGAAGAAGCCCGGAGTGCACCGCCCAAAGAGGGGAGGTGCTTGCCCCGAGATACTGCAGAGGTCTAGAGACGTGGGCGGCGCCGCAAGAAAGAAGAGGCGTCGCAAACGCTGTGCCGACCTGGTGGGTGAGGCCGGGGGCGGAGTATGGGCAGAAGCGGGAAAAGAAGAACCGCCTCCACCTTCCCCGGCGCGATTGCAACCCCGGCAGTGGAAGAAGAAGCAAACTCCAATGCATGGACCAAGCAGAATGGAGAACAGAGCGTGGCGCGCTCAGCATAAGCAAGCGCTCGCCAAAGCCTGTGGGCTGAAGAGTACCCCGACGGTCGCGCCAAAAGCGGCCGCCGAACCTACGGCTGGAGACAAGCCAAGAGAAGCATCAGCATTACTGGTGATACATCAGAGTATGGTGTCGCACCCGGTAGTTGTTGTCGGCAGCCCACTGCGGTCCCGTCCAGCTACCCCCTCACCCCCGCAGGAGGCTGAAGGGCCTGAACTGGGGAAGGAAGTACCGGAGCCACCGGGTTATGAGCCGTTTCGTAGGCTACCCCGCTTACCTGGACAGTCCCTCTCCGACCATGTGAGGGCCCAGCGGGCCGAATGGCTGCATGCATACCACCCAGCGTGAAGAGGTGGTCATCCGGAAGAGACGTCTGTTTGCTGTTAGGAGCCAGCGAATGTTACAGCTCAAGCAACGTTAAAAGTACTGAACCCGGGAGGAGCTTAATGCAGAACTGTGCATGGACTCCTTCCGTGACTGTTAAGAAGGAATCTTGTTGTCCTGTTGTTTTCTGCCCACCCAAAGACCGGGAGCGCTTGGAAATAGCCTCCGGGCAGAAGGTCAGCTAAGACCGGGAGCGCCTGAGGAGGGCCTCCGGGCAGATGTGCGACTAAGACCGGGAGCTTCCCTGGAGGGACTCCGGGCACCAAACTTGTGTGCCAGTCTATGTGTTTTAAGTATTGTGTTTTCCTACATGTGTTGTTTTGCAGGTACGAACCTCGCCAGAAGGCTGAGGTTAAAGAGGGGAGGAATGTAAGGGGTAGTCGGACCCCTGGTAGTGAAGGAGCGGTTTTCCCCCCCCCCTGAAGACGCCACAGTAGTATGGTGGCAAATTGCAAATGTTGATGGTAAAATGTTACCTGCCATAAACTGTTTCCCCACTAGGTGCCAGTGTAGAGCAGTGGTTCCCCTGGTAACAGTGGCAGGGAAGGAAGGAGCAGGGCAGCCTAGGTGGGGAAGGAAGGGTTTTGAATGCAGAGTCCAGTGTGCAGTGAGATGTGAGAGGCGAGCAAGCTCGGTCTGAGGTGACGGGGCAGAGTGTGGGAGTGAGATGAGGCAGTCAGCCTGAGTGAGTACTCTTGGCTAGAAAGCAGAGGAAACCCATGAGAAACGGTGGAAGAGTTGGGACTAGTCCGGAGCCGGTGGTGTGTACAAGAGTGGAGTGCAGCTATCAGAGGGATAACAAGTGGCCCCTGCAGGCGAAGGTTAGTGCCCTGACAAAGAAGTGGAGAGGTGAGAACTTATCCAGAGCCAGTAGTGTGTGCTGGATCTGCCCTACAGTAAATCCGGGTTAGAGCGCAGCTACTAGGGGGTTAACGTATGTCCCCTGCAGGCAAAGGAAAGTGCCCGTAGAGAAAAGGAAGCCGTTTTTGTAGAAAAGGACCTGTAACTTGTAACGTACTAAAGTAAGCCTGCTGCAAACAAAAAGATGGAAGCTTTGTTTAATAAATCGGTGTTTGGTTTATCTGCTGCCTGCAATTGTCTCTTTCCTGAAAGTGAAGAAGGAGCTGGAGAGCACAGAAAGAACGCTGTCATGAATGGGCCCCATGCATCCACACTCTGCCCCAACAAGACACCTGTTTTGCAAGTGACGGCCGGGCCGGGGTTCAGCCTGCGGCCCACAAGGCGAGGGGACCCGACTACACCCCCTGAGGTGCCCCCTGCCCCCGTTACACTTGGCCACATTAAATGCCCATTTCCGGACGCACACTGGAACAAACAAGTCTGTATAAATCTACCGCTCTTTGAAATATCATAGAAGGAATATAGTCCCACATCGGGAACACTCACCAAGACACGTCCTCCATATGTGTATTCAATTAAAAATGTGCCGCGCTCCAAACGCCTTGGGCCGCGCCATCTTATATCACGCGCGCATGCGCAGTACACCCCATTCAAGTGTGTGACGCACAGACCGGAACCACATGATACCGGAAGTTAGTACGTCATCTAAAATAGCCGACCACATCATCACATAGTGTCGGCCAACCATCCGGTGACGCTCCTTCCGGAAAATGGAACGCAAGCCGGAACAAATATCAAATAATCGCGTCATTGTTCTACTAATGCTTGCGCTCCAACGCTGAAACACAACAGCAATGAACAGGTACAAGACCCATTCACACAATAATTAAAGTCCATCAAAGACAGTATATAGATCTCCTCATATTGCAAATACACCAATCATTGCAGTGATATTATGGCGAATAACACTTTTCCCATGATACTCCGTAAGGAGTGTTTTTGGATTTGCACACTGGGCACCATGGCCCCGAATGGCCTTAATGAGCAGCTGTCTTTTATCCCCTTTTTAGGTACACCTTAGTCTGTAGGTCTAATCAGGAGGGTCAGCCGACGGTGAGTGGGGGCGCCATGGGCGTGGGTATATACGGTGCCGACCTCTGCAGTAAGGTAGGGAGAGTATTAAATGAGTGAGGGTCAGACTTAGTGTGCACTTAGCTTCCTTTTCTTCCTCCCTTTTCTCTCCTTTCTTTGATACAGGATCTTGCTCAAGGAAAATTTATAAGATCTTTGGATTCTTGATTTGATCTCTACCCTGTATGTTGATAGCGGTGGTCTGTCCTCTTATTAGGTCCGCTATACTGTGGGCACATGTTTATGAGCCAATTGCAACAGCGATTTTTTTGCTCCCCTTCCACCTTAGTATGAGCATATGTAACTAGGACGATTTTTGTGGGAAAAGTGTTATTCGCCATAATATCACTGCAATGATTGGTGTATTTGCAATATGAGGAGATCTATATACTGTCTTTGATGGACTTTAATTATTGTGTGAATTTGTCTTGTACCTGTTCATTGCTGTTGTGTTTCAGCGTTGGAGCGCAAGCATTAGTAGAACAATGACGCGATTATTTGATATTTGTTCCGGCTTGCGTTCCATTTTCCGGAAGGAGCGTCACCGAATGGTTGGCCGACACTATGTGATGATGTGGTCGGCTATTTTAGATGACGTACTAACTTCCGGTATCATGTGGTTCCGGTCTGTGCGTCACACACTTGAATGGGGTGTACTGTGCATGCGCACGTGATATAAGATGGCGCGGCCCAAGGCGTTTGGAGCGCGGCACATTTTTAATTGAATACACATATGGAGGACGTGTCTTGGTGAGTGTTCCCGATGTGGGACTATATTCCTTCTATGATATTTCAAAGAGCGGTAGATTTATACAGACTTGTTTGTTCCAGTGTGCGTCCGGAAATGGGCATTTAATGTGGCCTAGCACCAGGACTTAGAGGACTTGTTTTTTGGTGATTGCTCCCTTTGGGGTTTGATACTCAGATGTAATGGTGTTTTTCAGTGGTGGACTTATGGTAACTTTTGTTTCATTTTCAGTCCAGCACTGGGTTTCACTGGGGATGTTTGCCCCTATAAATGTGGAATACCCCTAATATTAGTATTACTGACTTCCCTGAAGAATATAATGAAACGCGTCGGAAGTTATACATCTGTAATGATGGAAGTTACACATCTGTAATGATTAAGTGAACCGAGGAAGCAAGCATACTCGATATATGAGGATTGATATTCCAGGTTTGCTGCATGAATATAGCCCGCCTAGAGTTGGTGAGACCTTTCCTTTTTTCAGCGGGACCCCTTGTTGAGGAGGGTGGTTTCTTGAGCTGTTAAACAAGAGGTTCTGGGTTTCTTTGTCCATGTCATCACATGGGCAATGTTTATGTGTCACACACATTGGTGTTCATCCCTGAGTAGCCGGAGCCAGAGACTATGTGTTGTTACATAGGTCATACACATTTGCGATGGTTTCTGTAAGGCTGTGATCAAACACTAGATGTATGCATTTCTTTTTTTAGAATATTACGATCATCAGTGACCCTGTTCGCTTTTTAATACAGTCTTTATTAAATGTTAAGTTTTATATTAGTGTCTCCTAGGAGATTTTTGTAATCCAAACCTTGCTGCTAAGTATTGTTCTCGATTGTCTTTTGGAGGTTTATGTAAATAAGAATATTCTGCTATTATCATCGTTTTTGCGCTTGCTTCGCCCTCCTGCCTTGCGCCCTCGCTCACTGAACCATGTATCAGTGCCCGTGAATCCTGTGATGTGGCGTGGAGCTCTATCCCTTGGTCCTTTTGGGTCACCTTCCAGCGAATTTGTGTGCGGTGTGTGGCTGTGGTGCTTGGAATCACCCTAGCCGTTGGTTTTGCTAGCGGAGCCCATAGGTTCTTCTCCTCTAGCCTAGGGAGCAATGCTCGTGTTGCGACCTAGTCCTTCCACCTGTAGATTATGTGTGGAATAAGGCCATGGAAGGTTAGCTCCCGTGGTCTCTAGGACCCTTTCTGTTGGTGCCCGGGCCGAGCGGTACCTGCTCCAGGCGGTGGAGCTTAGCTCCTCCACTGCTCCTCAGACTGAACTCAACACTTCACACTGTGTTCCCACTTTGTACTTTGTGTTCCCACTCCTACGAATCCACCCCCCAGCCTGGCTTAGGGTATAATCACGCCTTCTGCCATGTCTGACGAGGTGTTTCTGAGCCTGGGTGTTGTGCTTTGTGTGAACCGGTGTTGACCTCCTCCTTACCCGAGATGGAATACCACACCTTTGGCTGAGGTGCAGTACCTCTGTGGCGACTGAACCCTCAGGGGTGCCACATAATCAGCTGTGTATAGAGGTCTTACCTGTCATTGTAATTTGGCCTCCGATAATAAAAAGCCTGCTGAAAGCTCTTTTTATAGAACAGGAAGTATAAGGCAAAAAAATACCCTAATGGCCAGTGTGAGAATTGCAAGATTACTATTTTTAAGTAAAGATAGTGATATGAAAAATAATTGCAAAAAAAGTTTAAAAAATACCTCTAAGACAAAAACCTTATTTAAGCTATTGGTTATTTTCTGTTTAAACATTCTCTTTAACTGCTAAGCACAAAACTTTTTAACCTAATCTTCCTTTTACCATTGACCCCTTCTAAATACAAATTTACAAACTTTCAAATAAAATTAGGCAAGTCCATGTGAAAAGTCTTTCATTCCAGTTGCTGGGATAAGTAGAAAAAAAATATACTGGAGACACAATGGATGAAGCTGGGGGGGATCCGGGAAGGTTGTGCCATAGCTTTGCCCACTCATCAAATTCTTCAAATGTGGCGCTGCTTCTTATGCCAGAATTCTTACTCTTTTCTCTGACTGGAGTAAGATTTCTAGTGAGGCATACAGAGGTTCTTGCTGCTGATAAGACGCATCAAATTTATGAAGTGGCATGTACCTAAATTAATTTGACCCAGTTTATTTTAGCAAGACCCTCATTAAAAGGGCATTTACATAGCAAGATAATTGAGAACGAGTGTTGTTAAAAATGCTTGTTTAATGATCATTTTACTATATGAATAGGCTGCCAATTACCTGTTTAACAAGTAAAATGCTCTTTCACTGGGGAAATGGTCTTTTATGCAGTAGAAAAGATAATCATTCTGTGTAAACAGGACTCCAGAACAATGGAAACCTATATACACTGAACGATCACCTTTCACATTGGTTTGCATGTGTAAACAAGCATTTATAGGACCACTGATCAATAAAAGCTGACAGATAGGCAGTCATATAGTGCCATCGGTTGGTCCATGTAAATAGACCCTTAAGGCCCATTTACACAGAACGATATCGCTAACGATGTGTCGTCGGGGTCACTGAATTCGTGACGCACATCCGGCGTCCTTAGCGACGTCGTTGCGTGTAACAGCTCCGAGCAAGTGTTAACGATCAAAAATACTCAACTAATTGTTGTTCGTTGACACGTTGTTCATTTTCAAAATCTCGTTGGTCGTTGCGGACGCAGGATGTTCGTCGTTCCTGAGGCAGCACACATCGCTACGTGTGACACCCCGGGAACGACGAACAACAGCGTTCCTGCGTCCTCAGGCAACGAGGTAGTCGTGTCGTTAATGCGGCTGATCTTCGCCCCTCTGCTTCTGTTGGTCGGCCGCTATGTGACGTCGCTGTGACGGCGTACGAACCTCCCCCTTAACAAAGAGGTTGTTCGCCGGCCACAGCGACGTCGCTAGGCAGGTAAGTATGTGTGACGGGGACTAATGATATTGTGCGCCACCGGCAGCGATTTGCCCGTGACGCACAAACGACGGGGGCGGGTGCGATCGGCAGCGACATCACTAGCGATGTCGCTGTGTGTAAAGCAGGGTTTAGGGTGTTTAAGGCTAGTTTCACAAATCTGGCTTTTCGCCGGTTTGCCGGATTCGGCGCACGCCAGTACAGTGTGTACAGTACAATGGCAGCGCGACAAGTGCCGGTCACATGCTGTCATGTGACTGAAGCATGTGACTCGGAAGTTGCGGCGCTGCCATTGTACTGTATACATAGTACTGGCGTGCGCCGAATCCGGCAAACCGGCGAAAAGCCGAATGTGTGAAACCGACCTTACACAGCATTTTATCCCTTGTTCAGTGGTCACATCAGGGCTCATGTCCAAACCCCCTCCAAAACAGGATTCCAACGTATGCACCGATGGGGCCATTGACTATAATGGTGCAGATAGAGTCACTGTGTGCTCTGTTGTGCACCATTTTCGTGTGTAAACACCTACTGGAGGCGGACACCCAGATACAGTCTACTACATCGAGGTGTCTGCCTCCAGTAGACCTATGCGTCCCAATAATGGTGCACGACAAAGAACACGGTTACTCCATCGGCACCATTGTAATCAATGGCACCGTCTGCGCATACGTCCAAATCCCATTTTGTGAGGGGTTCAAACTTAAGCTCCGACGGGACCACTGAATGGGAGACAAAACACAATGTGAAAGCAGCCTAACACTGGTCTAAATGATTCAGGGTCCAAGAGTTTTATATTCTCTAGTGTAAAGGTCCAGCAACTTACCAGCGATCCCAACAACGATAGGGATCGCTGGTAAGTTGCTAGGAGGTTGCTGGTGAGCTGTCACACTGCGACGCTCCAGCGATCCCACCAGCAACCTGACCTGGCAGGGATCGCTGGAGCGTGGCTACACGAGTTGCTGGTGAGCTCACCAGCAACCAGTGTCCAGCCACACGTGCAGAGAGCAGGGAGCAGCGCACAATGCTTAGCGCTGGCTCCTTGCTCTCCTACTTACAGCACACATCGGGTTAATTACCTGATGTGTGCTGCAGCTAATGTGCACAGAGCAGGGAGCAGCGCACAATGCTTAGCGCTGGCTCCTTGCTCTCCTAGCTACAGCACACATCGGGTTAATTAACCCGATGTGTCCTGCAGCTACATGTGCACAGAGCAGGAGCCAGCACTGACAGTGAGAGCGGCTGAGTCTGGTATCAAAGGTAAATATCGGGTAACCAAGGACAGGGCTTCTTGGTTACCCGATGTTTACATTAGTTACCAGCCTCCGCAGAAGCCGGCTCCTGCTGCCTGCACATTTAGTTGTTGCTGTCTCGCTGTCACACACAGCGATCTGTGCTTCACAGCGGGACAGCAACAACTAAAAAATGGCCCAGGACATTCAGCAACAACCAACGACCTCACAGCAGGGGCCAGGTTGTTGCTGGATGTCACACACAGCAACATCGCTAGCAACGTCACAAAAGTTGTTCGTTAGCAGCGATGTTGCTAGCGATGTTGCTTAGTGTGACGGGGCCTTAACATGTGCAGTACAGTTGTGACATCCAGTGTCATGTTTTCAGTTGTAATATTCAAGATAATGTATAAAACATAGTAGTCATTGTTTGGACCAGTGTATGTGCTTTGTCTGGTCATTGAAATAGTTTATTTACAATTAGTTTATTTGTTCAGAGCAAGAAAACAAATAAAATCACCAGAAGTGGTGGTAGTGCTGTGGGGTAAAGAGGAAACACGGCTTTTACAGTCAAGAGATTTGCTACAAGTGCATCTCAATAAATAAATTAGGATATCATCATAAAGTTAATATATTTCAGTAATTCAATACAAAAAGGGAAACACATATATTATATAGAGTCATTACACACAGAGGGATCTATTTCTATATATTATATAGAGTCATTACACACAGAATTGTTTATTTCTGTTAACATTGATGATTATGACTTAGGCGGGCTTTGCACACTACGACATCGCAGGCCGATGCTGCGATGCCGAGTGCGATAGTGCCCGCCCCCGTCGCAGCAGCGATATGTGGTGATAGCTGGCGTAGCGAAAGTTATCGCTACGCCAGCTTCACACACACACTCACCTGCCGTGCGACGTCCCTGTGGCCGGCGACCCGCCTCCTTGTTAAGGGGGCGGGTCGTGCGGCGTCACTGCGACGTCACACGGCAGGCGGCCAATCAGAGCGGAGGGGCGGAGATGAGCAGGATGTAAACATCCTGCCCACCTCCTTCCTTCCGCATATCCTACGGAAGCCGCAGTGAGGCCGGTAGGAGACGTTCCTCGCTCCTGCGACTTCACACACAGCGATGTGTGCTGCCGCAGGAGCGAGGAACAACATCGGACCGTCGCGTCAGCGTAATCATGGATTACGCCGACGCTGCACCGATGATACGATTACGACGCTTTTGCGCTCGTTAATCGTATCATCCAGCCTTTACACACTGCGATGTCGCATGCGATGCCGGAAGTGCGTCATTTTCAATTTGACCCCACCGACATCGCACCTGCGATGTCGCAGTGTGCAAAGTGCCCCTTAAGGTCCAGTCACACTAAGCAACTTACCAGCGATCCCAACAACGATAGGGATCGCTGGTAAGTTGCTAGGAGGTTGCTGGTGAGATGTCACACTGCGACGCTCCAGCAATCCCACCAGCAACCTGACCTGGCAGGGATCGCTGGAGCGTTGCTACACGAGTTGCTGGTGAGCTCACCAGCAACCAGTGACCAGCCCCCAGCGCCGCGTGGAAGATGCTGCGCTTGGTAACTAAGGTAAAAATCGGGTAACCAACCCGATATTTACCTTGGTTACCAGCTCACGCAGCTACACGTGCAGAGAGCAGGGAGCAGCGCACACTGAGCGCTGGCTCCCTGCTCTCCTAGTTACAGCACACATCGGGTTAATTACCTGATGTGTGCTGCAGCTAAATGTGTACAGAGCAGGGAGCAGCGCACAATGCTTAGCGCTGGCTCCCTGCTCTCCTAGTACAGCACACATCGGGTTAATTACCCGATGTGTGCTGCAGCTACATGTGCACAGAGCAGGGAGCAGCGCACAATGCTTAGCGCTGGCTCCCTGCTTTCCTAGCTACAGCACACATCGGGTTAATTAACCCGATGTGTCCTGCAGCTACATGTGCACAGAGCAGGAGCCAGCACTGACAGTGAGAGCGGGGGAGGCTGGTAACAAAGGTAAATATCGGGTAACCAAGGACAGGGCTTCTTGGTTACCCGATGTTTACATTGGTTACCAGCCTCCGCAGAAGCCAGCTCCTGCTGCCTGCACATTTAGTTGTTGCTGTCTCGCTGTCACACACAGCGATCTGTGCTTCACAGCGGGACAGCAACAACTAAAAAATGGCCCAGGACATTCAGCAACAACCAACGACCTCACAGCAGGGGCCAGGTTGTTGCTGGATGTCACACACAGCAACATCGCTAGCAACGTCACAAAAGTTGTTCGTTAGCAGCGATGTTGCTAGCGATGTTGCTTAGTGTGACGGGGCCTTTACAGCCAATGAAAACCCAAAAGTCATTATCTCATTTAAAATGGTACTTAAGTGTGTTGCAGTAGAATACACAATCATGGGGAAGACTGCTTACTTGACAGATGTCCAGAAGGCAGTCATTGACACACTCTACAAGGAGGGTAAGCCACAAAAGGTCATTGCTAAAGAAGCTGCCTGTTCAGAGTGCTGTATCCAAGCATATTAATGGAAAGTTGAGTGGAAGGAAAAAGTGTCGTAGAACAAGGTGCACAAGCAACCGGGATAACCGCAGCCTTGAAAGGTTTATTTTAAAAAGGCCATTCAAAAATTTGGGGAAGATTCACAAGGAGTGGACTGCTGCTGGAGTCAGTGCTTCATGAGCCACCACACACAGACGTATCCAGGACATGGGCTACAACTGTCACATTCCTTGTGTCAAGCCACTCATGACCAATAGACAAGGCTAGAAGCGTCTTACCTGGGCCAAGGAGGAAAAGAGCTTGACTGTTGCTCAGTGGTCCAAGGTGTTGTTTTCAGCTGAAAGTAAATTTTGCATTTAATTTGGAAATCACGGTCCCAGAATCTGGAGGAAGAGTGGAGAGGCCACAATCCAAGCTGCTTGAGGTCTAGTGTGAAGTTTCCACAATCAGTGATGGTTTGAGGAGCCATGTCATCTGCTGGTGTAGCTCCACTGTGTTTTATCAAGACCAAAGTCAGTGCAGCCGTCTAAGAGGAAATTTTACAGCACTTCATGCTTCCCTCTGCCGACAAGCTTTTTGGAGATGGAAATTTCATTTTCCAGCAGGTCTTGGCACCTGTCCATACTGCCAAAAGTACCAATACCTGCTTTAATAACCACAGTATCACTGGGCTTGATTGGCACCAAACTTGCCTGACATAAACCCTGTAGAGAATCTATGGAGTATTGTCAAGAAGAAGTTGCTATCAAAGCAACCTGGGCTTCCATAACACCTCAGCAGTGCCACAGGCTGATCGCCTCCATGCCACACCGCATTGATGCAGTAATTCATGCAAAACGAGCCCTGACCAAGTATTGAGGCATTTACTGTACAGACTTTTCAGTAGGTGCCAACATTTCTGAGTTTAAAATCATTTTTTTAGTTGGTCTTATATAATATTCTAATTTTCTGAGATAATGACTTTTGGGTTTTCATTGGCTGTAAGCCATAATCATCAACAGTAGCAGAAATAAACACTTGAAATAGATCCCTCTGTGTGTAATGACTCTATATAATATATAGAAATAGATCCCTCTGTGTGTAATGACTATATAATATATAGAAATAGATCCCTCTGTGTGTAATGACTCTATATAATATATAGAAATAGATCCCTCTGTGTGTAATGACTATATAATTTGTGTTTTCCTTTTTTATTGAATTACTGAAATAAATTAACTTTTTGATGACATTCTAATTTATTGAGATGCACTTGTATTTGGTTAGTATTGTGGTCACTACCGTGTTTCCCCGATAGTAAGACACCCCCGATAGTAAGACTTAGTGGGGGTTTTGGGGGGGTCGGCTAATGTAAGATGTACCCCGAAAGTAAGACGTAGTAAAAATTTATTTATTTTTTTTTTCTTCTTTACAGTACAGTTATAGCGGCCGAGCGCTCAGCTGAGAGCCCTGACATGCCGCCGGCAAAGCGCTCAGCTGAGCACCCTGACATGCCGGCGGCTTAGCGCTCAGCTGAGAGCTGACACATGCCGGCGGTCTGGCGCTCAGCTGAACGCCCTGACATGCCAGCGGCTGAGCGCTCAGCTGAGAGCTGACACATGCCGGCGGTCTGGCGCTCAGCTGAACGCCCTGACATGCCAGCGGCTGAGCGCTCAGCTGAGAGCTGACACATGCCGGCGGTCTGGCGCTCAGCTGAACGCCCTGACATGACGGCGGCTGAGCGCTCAGCTGAGAGCTGACACATGCCGGCGGTCGGGCGCTCAGCTGAACGCTCGGCTACCGAGAAATGTTGAAATGTTGCAGTAATGTTGTCCGTGGCCCATCAGGACCATGGACAACATACAAAATCACGCAGCCTCAGTGCCTTCATGTGCAGCCGCTGGTGGTTAAGTTTCCTTAACTTGCGGTACACTTAGGGCGCAATCGCGGCAAGTCCCCATACGGTACATTGCATGGAGACTTTCTGCGATTGCTGTGGGATTTTTTCCAATATAAGACATACCCCGAAAGTAAGACATAGTGGCACTTTTGGGGGTAAAAAGAATGTATGACACTGTCTTACTTTCGGGGAAACACGGTAGGTAAGAAGAGTGGATTAGAAGCTGATGAGACAAAGACAAGAGTCAGTGAAACCACTAATGTCTTTACCAATCCTAGATGGGTGGTAATGGATGTGTATTTCCAACCCTTCATACAGTGACTTGCTGTATTATGCTGTTGGGCTGTAGGCCATTGTTCAAGTTGTGTGCAAGTTGTGGTGGTTGGTACAAAGAGCTTGACATTTCTGTGTGTGGCAGCGAGTCACAAAGTGGGTTAGGACTGGCTGAACTTGAATCACTTTGCAAAGAGCTTGTTCCATCAAATTGATTCATCTTCTTTTTGATGAGTTTCCTTTCCTTGGCTCTGCGGTTCTGGAACCAGATCTTTATCTGCAAGAGTCATATAAAAATAAAGTTGATTAAGCACTGAATGTTCCAAAGTATCATTTATCATTGATAACAACTGTTTGTTCATACATAAAATATATTGTAATGATAGTGCTATTGTAACTTGCAAACACTTTTCCTCCACCATATAAATACTTATATTGCTAGTTTGCAATCATTTTATGTGATTGCAGACTTGTGAATCCTCGTAGTGCACTGCGCACATGCTGTCAGGATTTTGGATTGTGACTGTAAATATGTGATTTCCATACCTGTGGTCACATAGCGACTAGACAATACAGTAAGGCCAGATACATCTAGTCAGAACGTGGCTGGAAGTATGCACAACAGCCTGCTCCAGACCCTGGAAAATCCTGACTGTGTGAACACTGCACGCACTCAGGATTCACAAGTCTGCAGTCACATAGCGGGACTGAAGAACTTACGCCCCAGGCCTGGACAACCCCTTAATCTTTAGTACTGTATTTGGTGCTCTTGGTATATTTAAATATGTACAAGAGAGGGGAAGTAAATCTCTGTCGGTTTTTTTAAACCAGGAAAACCCCTTTCAGGTGGCCATAGACATCCGAGTTGGGTGAATGCCTGTTCAGCTGACCGTAATCTCTCCCAACCCTCCCTATGTGTAGGTTTGTCTCCAGAGAGGTCTTAGGCTATGTGCGCACGTGTGCGCTCTGCACGGCACCTAAAAGGTGCGCTTCAGAGCGCAGCTGAAAAGCTCCGTTCTGAAGCGCATGGTGCCGGCGAGAACGTGCGCTCTGCCTGCAGCTCCTGCCATAGACAGAGCAGGGGCTGCCGGCAAAGCACACGGAAGAAGTGACATGTCACTTCTTAGAATGCAGCGATTCGGGCAGCAGCCGAAGCGCTGCGTTCTAATATGCCACGTGCGCACGGCCCCTGCACAATCTCCATAGATTGTGCAGGGGACGCAGGACCCATGCAGTTACGCTGCGCTACAAAGCGCAGTGTAACTGCATGAATTACGCACACGTGCGCACATAGCCTTAAGGTGAGATCCTTCTCTCCCTGATGTTATCTGAAATGGAAAAGTTCAATTGCCTTCAAAGATATGAGATGGTCTTCATATCCAACCAAAATAGTCAGCTTCAGTTTACCTAATTTTAGTGTTTTAGGGGCATTAAAATGTAGTCAGTACAAAAGTATCTTTCCATAAATGTTAAAGGAAAAGACACCAAGACCACTGATTTTGGTAGGACTGGCTGACTCCTCTGCCACCTCTGATGATATTGGTCAAAGAAGTGTTCAGCATATTGAATTTCAAATCCCAATCCTTTTGTGTTTAGGCGACATTAAGTGTCTGGCACAGGCTTACTGCCCTCTTAACATTTACATGATTTACATGAAAACCAAGTGTGCATGGGGAGCAGGGGTCAAGAGAAAAGGCTGTCGAATGGCCAACAGCAATGTAAGGTGAATGGGCACCTTCCCTCCGCAGGACTTAACAAGTCCAGGCATTAAACTAACATACTCCAGGTGAAGAGTTCACGTGAACCCTTGCTGCCAGGTTTCCCAGCAGATTACAGGTGATCACTGAGTCAATAAACTGTATGCAAATCTGATAATCTATTACCTGCCGCTCAGAAAGGCTTAAGTTTGCAGCTAGTTCAGTTTTCCGTCGGATTGTGATGTATCTACTGTAATGAAACTCTTTCTCCAGCTCCAGTCTCTGATGATCAGTGTACACAACCCGATATTTTTCCTTGGTTCTGGTCTTCCCTAAAAAAATAAAATAAGTTGCAAAATAGCCAAATTATATTCTGATTATTACCAGGAATCTGAAAGCAACACAAAAACTTTAGAAAAATTGTACCCCAAAAATATGGGAATTTCCATTTGATGAGGGAATTTCAAGAATGATCAGTAGCAAAACCAGATTATCAACTTGGTTCATTGATATGAATGGTGCCAGACTACGTTAGTTTCTCTGGAGGAAGCAATATGTCTTGGATGGAACTTGCCTCCAGGTGACTTGTACATTACTGAGACAGGATGTGAACAACTCAAGGGGGGAAAAGTAAAGGAACAAAAGCAAAACACAATTGTGAAGATAACAATCAAATACAACACAACTTAAGTGTGCTACTGCCTTTGATCCTTCCTAATTTTCTTTGAAGTTAGCTTGGAATCATACAGAGGAACAAAGACCCTAAATTGGTTCTCTAAGTGCTATTGAGGTGCTAATTCTAAGCTGATAGCAGACAAAGAGCTACAAGGTGATCTTATCCTTTCTGACAAGGAAAAGCCATAAACTGGTGGGCAGACTCCCTTTCATGTTAGGGAAAGTATATTCAAATTGTCTCTCCAGTAAAGGAGACAAACTCTAGCACAGCGCCACCTATTGGAAGTAGTGATCCTAAAAGTCACAAGTGGATTTTCAACAATCCATTGCAATATGACTCAGGATATATAAGCCAGATCAGAATCCCAATTTGCAGACACGGTGTTTCGGGGTGCTTGCCCCTCGTCAGTGCAAAGCATGGGGGTGTCTGATCTGGCTCATGAGAAAGTATAGTGAGATTAATACTTGTTAAGAAAAACTGAATTAAAGATGTTTTCCTCATACCTGAATGTCAGCCATATTCGGCTAAATTAGAACTATTATCGCTAAACCAAAGACATGGAGATTTGTAGTTATGATTTTTTGAGTCATGCTAAACTATCCGCACTAAATTGGCTTACATGTGTCGAACGCACTTTTACGCGCAGAGAGCAATCATTAATAGGATTGTTCTACCCAAATAAAGTATTCTACTTGGCGCACATGTCCCTTTTTTCTGCCGAGAAGGTTGATTCTTAAACGAGTTGGCACAAACGTCTTCAGTCACTCTGTATGACTGCAGACTGTAGATCCTCATGGCGTTATGTGCCCGACTTAGTTGCCAAACCTTCTTGCAATCACTTAAATGGGCTCATTCATTGGATAATTGGCAGCCTGTTTAGAAAGGACTTGTATTGGTAAATAAGCCCTCCTGCAAACAGCGTTTCTGATAATTATCCAATATAAATGCAGCCTTAATTAGGTAAGTCATTTTCCCGTTGCCTCAAAGAGTATTAGGCCTAAAGGCCCCATCACACGCAGCAACGTATCTAACAATATATCGCCGGGGTCACGGATTCCGTGATGCACATCCGGCATTGTTAGCGGCGTCGTTGCGTGTGACACGCACAAATGACCGTTAACGATGGAAAATACTCACCAAATCGTCTATCTTTGACACGTCGTTCCTTTTTAAAAAATTGTTAATTGTTGAGGACGCAGGTTGTTCGTCGTTCCCGAGGCAGCACACATCGCTACGTGTGACACCTCGGGAACGATGAACTGCAGCTTACCTGCGGCCGCCGGCAATGCGGAAGGAAGGAGGTGGGCGGGATGTTACATCCCGCTCATCTCCGCACCTCCGCATCTATTGGGCGGCCGCTTAGTGACATCGCTGTGACGCCGAACGAACCACCCCCTGAGAAAGTAGGCAGTTCACCGGTAACAGCGACGTCACTAGGCAGGTAAGTCCGTGTAACGGCTCCTAACGATATTGTGCGCCACGGGCAGCAATTTGCCCGTGACGCACAAACGACGGGGGCGGGTGCTTTCACCAGCGATATCGCTGCGTGTAACACCCACTAAAAACAAAATAAATAGATAAAACATCGCATTCCACTTGGACCAATATTAACCTACATGGCAGTACCCATGAGCAATTATTTTCTCAGCCCTAATCGGACCGAGAAAACAGTTGCAGCATGCTGCAGGTACAATGCGATCCTTGTTTCTCTCGCACCCATTCAAGTCTATGGGGCGAGAGAAAAATCGCACTGCTCTCACATTACACCGGTGCACTGCGAGTGCAGAGCGAGAATGGCAATAGCTGGCAATGGAGGAGAGAGGGAGATAAATCCCTCCCTCTCCTCCGAAGTGTCGGCCCTCCCCTCCTCAGTGCCGGCCCGCCCTCCGCAGCTGTGGTCTGATCGCATGATCGGACCTCAGTCGCGGTGACACTCGCATGACACTCAGCTCCCGCTGTGCTGCCAGCGTGAGCCGAGTGTCATGCGAGGATCGCAGTAGTCCCCGTGTGGCCCCTGTCTTAGAATTTGGATTATATGTGGATGAGAATATTTAGATGATGCATAGGAGATATTCCATTTATGTTTAGTATACAAACCCTGTTTATTCTAACTGGAAAAATAATATAATAATAATATTTATTCACTTACATAGCGCTATTAATTCCACAGTACTTTACATACATTAACAACTCTGTCCTTATTGGGGCTCACAATCTACATTCGCTATCACTATAGGCCGCTTTACATGCTGCGACATCGCTAGCGATCGCACCCACCCCTGTCGTTTGTGCATCACGGGCAAATTGCTGCCCGTGGCGAACAATATCACTGGTACGCGTCACACATACTTACCTTCCTAACGACATCACTGTGGCCGGCGAACAACCTCTTTTTTAAGGGGGCGGTTCGTGCAGCGTCACAGTGACGTCAATCAGCGTGCCACCAATAGAAGCGGAGGGGTGGAGAGCAGCCACATTAATGTCACTCCCACCTCGTTGCCAGAGGACGCAGGTACGTTGTTGTTCGTCGTTCCCGGGTGTCACACATAGCAATGTGCGCTGTCTCAGGAACGGCGAACAACCTGCGGCCAAAATGAGCAACGATATTTGGGAAATGAATGACGTGTCAACGATTTGGTGAGTGTTTTGGATCGTTAGCGGTCGCTCGTACGTGTCACACGCAACAACTTCGCTAACAAGGCCTGATGTGCGTCACGAATTCCGTGACCCCAGCGATATCTCGTTAGCGATGTCGTTGCGTGTAAAGCGGCCTTTAGTCTTTGCAGTGTGGGAGGAAACCAGAGAACCTGGAGGAAACCCCCATAAACACAGGGAGAACATACAAAATCCTTGCAAATGTTGTCGTTTGTGGGATTTGAACCCAGAACCCCAGTGCTGCAATGCTAACCACTGAGCCACTGTGCCTCCACTTCAAGGTCCCTATATTTAATATTGAGGCCCATACACTTTTGGCCCAACACTCATTTAACAGGCAGCTATTACTCTTGACTCCATCGTATAAATTAATACTTCTCTGAACCAATATGATTTTAGTTGAGACAGAGAAATCATTAGCTGTCACACTTTATTGCAGTCACTCATCTTTTCAGAGCTCCATCTTGAATGAAGTGTAAGTGCACACGTTTGATCTGCTCTCCATTCATTGTCTATGGGACTGATGGAAATAGCCAAACACTGTACTCAACCTACCTAAGGCTGCTTTCACATATCCGGCTTTTTCTCTGCGGCACAATCCGGCACTTTGCAGGAAAACCGCAACCGTTTTTTTTTGCTGCCGGTTGCGTTTTTCCTGCATAGACTTTAATTAGTGCCGCATTGTGCCGCATGGGCTCGCGTTCGGTCCGGTTTTTGCCGCATGCGGCAGATTTAGCCGATGCGGCGGCTGGATGGAACGTTCCCTGGCACGTTTTTTGCTCCGGCAAAAAAAACCCGCATCGCGCCGCATCCAGCCGATGCGGCACTTTTCCCAATGCATCCCTATGGATGCCGGATGCGGCGCGATGCGGCAAAAACCGCATCCGCCCGCCGCATGCGGTTTTTGCCACTGCGCATGCTCAGTAGCATGCCGCAAGCGGCAAAAACCGGACCGGCCGCATGTAAAAAACTTATGCAAAGGATGCGGTGTTTTCACCGCATCCGTTGCATAGGCTTCACAGCCGGATTGAGCCGCAGAGCTCAAGCCGGATGTGTGAAAGTAGCCTAAGCAGTGTTTCTCACAATGAATGGAGAAGAGGTCAAACATGCATATCACTTTTCCATTCAAGACTTCTACAGAGCCCCATTTTTGGATCGTTTGGGATCTCAGTGGTCACATCCTCAGCGATTACCAAGAAATAATCTATTTTATGGAGAATATATATCTTTCACTTCTGGGAGTACGGAAAAATAATGCTATCTGCTGGAAATATATACAATCTGTTGAGGGATATATGGATTGGAAAACCACATAGCGATCAGCTGTTATAATAATAATAATTTTATTCATTTATATAGCGCTATTAATTCCACAGCGCTTTACATACATTGGCAACACGGTCCCCATTGGGGCTCACAATCTAGAGTCCCTATCTGTATGTCTTTGGATCAACTGGCAAACTGATTACTGATTCTGCATGACACAACAATATAACCATTGCTCTGTAGAGCGGTTATCTGTTCTAATAAAGGAAGGTTCAAACATATATAACAGGTATAAAAAGTGCATGTCAATACCAGACAAAAAAGGGATGAGAAGAGGGAAACAGCTCACCAGCATTAATTTTACCTGTACCGAGTGAAGAAAGTCCGCATGGAACCACCGAGGTGCAGTCTTCACAGAGGCAAAATTGGTAAAATAATCTGCTCCAGAGAAAGGATCTCCATGTTAAAACGTCCAATTTATTAACGAATCTTTAAAACATGCACAAGGACAATCCGATACAAACCAGTGTGTGTAAACCAACGCGTTTCGGTGCAAACCCTTATTTATTGTTTACATGCACTAGTTTGTATCAGATTTTCCCTATGCATGTTTTAAAGATTTGTTAATAAATTAGACTTTTTAACATGAAGATCCCTGTGCCGGAGCAAGTCAATGCTAGACAATGTAATCACTGGAAAATGACTGGCCCAGAAGAATAGTTTTTTTTATTCTGTAGAAATAATAAGGTTAGTTCATACTTAATTTATTACCTGATAATGATCACCATTACTAGTGTAAATATATAAATATATATATATTTTTTTTTAATTTACTTACACACACACACACACACACACACACATATATACAGTATATATAGCCATATATATTCTATATACAAAATTCTCTGCAGCTTAGGAATTTGCAAGAAAAGTGTTTGTCTCCTTTATTTATTTTTCTTAATGAATTACTTCTTTCCTGTGGACGCTATTTTTACCGAATGACCCATTTACTCTGTTGTTTATTTATTGCACCTTCACAAAAATTCCTTTTGTATCATGCACAAAAAGAAGGGACTTGTGGTGCGCTCTTTGTATAGTAGTGTTCATTGTAAAGTAGAAGCCAATGTATTTATGTCCAGTTCTTCCCATGCTCAACCCCCAACTTTATGACTTTGCCAGCTGTATTTATCTATAGGCAACATTTGATGCGCACAATGTATGAAGAGTATTCTTCAAAAATGGTTCAACTGGGCGGACAATGAGAGGTTCTCACTAGTATCTGGAAAATCCCTTTTATATAGAAAAAAACAATAATTTTATTAGATATGCATTAAAAGAAGGCAGACAACATATACACACAGGTGCAAAAAAATGTATACCACAAAAGTGTACATGAAAAAGGATCTATATTTCAAAAGAGAACAAAGGTGCACACTTCATGCAAAAATGGGAGTGTAAAATGGACAGCAGCCCTATACTGTCAAATATATAGATAGATGACAGATATATATATATATATATATATATATATATATATATATATATATATATATACATACATACATACAGAGAGAGAAATATATATATATATATATATATATATATATATATATATATATATATATGGGAGAGCACTAGGCTGCCCTAATCTACTTCTACCTTCACCGCAAAGGTTGGCACCACAAGTTGGGGTGTACCCTTACTCATCGTTGATTCTCTCTCGCTGTCCCTGTAGTACTGTACTGAAGCACCCATCCAGATTGATGGACTGTACATATAAAGCACCAAGTATTCATTAAACCAATCTCAATAGTAATCAAAATGAAAAAGTCAGAGAAATACTCCAATAGTGAAACGGAACATCATGTAAAATAATATTCACATGTATATAATACCAAATTACCAGAAAATGCAACGTCATGAAGTACGGTACATGTATAATGTGTGCAACAGCCTATGATGAAAAAGCGCTAGTGCTTCACATAGTGCAATGAAAGGCAATAAGATACATATGGGGCTAAACATGAAAGAAAAAAAGAAGGTATTTCCCTTTAATGAGGTCCTAAAGCATGGCCCCGACACATTTCAAACCATAACAAGATGCATGCTCATCAGGTTGTAAGTAGGATGGCAGAGTCTGTGGCTATAATGGATAGTTAGTGCTGACTTCTTTTAATGTACATCTAATAAAATGATTGCTTTTATCTATGTAAAAGGGATTTTCCAGATACTATTGAGGACAATGAGAGAATGTAACAAAATAATTTCTATCCTATCTATCTATCCATCCATCCATCCATCCATCCATCCATCCATTCTTCCATCCTTCCATCCATCCATCCATCCATCCATTCTTCTATCCTTCCATCCATCCATCCATCCATCCATCCATCCATCCATCCATCCATCCATCCATCCATCCATCCATCCATCCATCCATCTATCTATCTATCCATCTATCTATCATTTATTATCTATCTATCATCTATCTATTTATCTAGCTATCTGTCTATCTATAATTCATCTATCTCTCTATCATCTATTTATCTATCTATATCTATGTCTCTCATCCATCCTATCTATTATTTATCTATCTATATCTATATATCTATTATCTATATATCTATTATTTATCTATCTATAGCTATATGTCTATCACCTATCTAAGTCTATCACCCATCCTATCTATCTATCTATATCTATATATCTATCATCTATGTATCTATCTATCTATCTATATCTATATATCTATCATCTATGTATCTATTTATCAATCTATATGTCTATCATCTATTTATCTATCTATCTACAGTATGTCTATCATCTATTTATCTATCTATCTATCTATCTATCTATCTATCTATCTATCTATCTATCTATCTATCTATCTCTATCATCCATCCTATCTATCTATCTATCTATCCCTCTATCTATCTATAATTTATCTATCTATTTATCTATCTATTATTTATCTATCTATCTATATGTCTACCATCTATCTATATCTATCATCCATTCTATCTATCTATCTATCTATCTATCTATCTATAATTTATCTATCTATCTATCCATCTATCTATTTATCTATATGTCTATCATCTATCTATTTATCTATATCTATATGTCTATCATCTATCTATATCTATCATCCATCCTATCTATCTATCTATCTATCTATCTATCTATCTATCTATCTACGGTATCTGTCTATCTATCTATCTATCTACGGTATCTGTCTATCTATCTATCTATCTATCTATCTATCTATCTATCTATCTATCTATCTATCATCTGTCTTTATCTATATCTATATCTATATGTCTATCATCTATCTATCTATCTATCTATCTATCATCTATTTATTTAGTTATCTATATCTGTATGTCTATCATCTATCTATTGATATTTTAGTTTAATCCTTGTCCATAAAATGTCTACAAGGGTAATAAAACCTGAGGTCTTTTATTTTCTGTGAAAGTCAGCATTGTTTCCAAAGGGGATAGTGGAAGACAAAATTGCATATCAAAGCTAAAAGGAAAAGAAGTGTGAAAAGGGTCTTCTACCTCAATATGACAGATTATCCTTAAACCATGAATAATGTGGCCAAAAACCAGGGACCTCACAATGAGTTTACAAATCACCATCATTAGCATGTAATGAGGAGGTAGCCTCCGGTCTGCTCTCTGGTCCATATTATATGCAGAAGTCATCATACCCCAAGAATCACTTCTGCAATATGGATATGTTGCTCCTAATAATATAATATAATATATAATATATGGCATTACATAATTGACATCTTTTCTATGTTCTGGCTCTTTAGAAAGAGTTTCCATTAAAATCCCATTTACATGGGGAAATGATCCCATTATGCAGAGCGCTCGTAAGGGTAATGAATTGCCTGTATCTGAATGCAGAGATTTGAGCAATTTTCTGGTTGTGTCGTTTTATGTGAAATGACCTTGGGTTGGTCAATTGCCAGAACCAGATTAAAAAATTATACTATGGTTTATTCAGACCCGATGGATTTGCCGCAGCCGTTTGGTGTTTATTCTTTACTGCAAATCTGTAACACAGTACAAAGCAATAGAAGTGAATTTATTTTTATAATATCTGTTCACACATAGCAGACAAATTTCCCACATAATTGTAGGAAGATGTATTCCTATCCACTACCTGTCCTATATGTTGTGCATCTCTTTCGGAGTATTGGTATGGGTTTCACCCTTTTTATTTAGGGTAATCAACCTGAAATTACTGATCTGGTTCCCGATATAATTCTAAAGCTGGCTATATACATTACATATTCACTGACAGATTCTGCCAATTTTTGAGGGATCAGTCTATAGGGAGACATAAGACAAATGAATCAATTGCGGATATTCATCATGTGACTTAGACGATGATAAGTAATGACTATTGTTATGAGTTGCTAAACAATAAGTTCCATTATCTCTTCTTGCTTTGATTGTATCAGATTAAAGGGCTAATTTATATTTTTGCTCTTTTAACAACCTATGCCCTATTAGCAAAAAGTATATATATATATATATATATATATATATATATATATATATATGTCTCACAACATTTGTATACTTTTACATTTTCAAATGACAAAATTGCATATATTAAAATAAAATGGCGCAATAGCCAAACCCACACCCCCTTCCCGTTTTACCCAAACCCCTCCCCAACATGTCTGTGAAGGCCCCCTTTAATCCCTAGGTAACTTAACAGATAATCTTGACCTAATTATTGTATATTTTCCTTCCGCATATAAGCATTTTTTTTAAAACTTTTTTTCAATGAGGGGGTGATATCTTTAAACCAAGTCTAAAAGACCCGATTAATCAGTTGCATTTTTTTAAAGTCACTTCTTGATTTTCATCTTGAGATATTCGCTAAATTTGTCAAAATGGCATACTAGGTGTGTGAGTTTGCATCAAAGTAAAAAAACAAAAAACCTTCTTTCCTGTCGCGAGTTTTTGACCAAAAAGTCGCATCTTTTTCAGAATCCCGCTAAAGATGTGAGTTTTGAGAAGCATACATAAAATGATGCCACCTGGAGTAGAGTTGCGCCAAATTTTGTGACCTTTTTAAAAAAGTTGAGAACATTTGGAGTAAATAATCTTTGTACACAAAGGGGAAACAAAAACAAGATATAAAAAAAGAGTTTAAAAAAGGTGCAAATAGAACAATGCATTGGATGCAAAAAGTCAAAACTGGAGAAAAACAGTCACAAAGGCAATGACGAAGGCGAGAGTGTAGTTTCATTTGCTGCCAAAAAGCCCTAAGGTATAAATTTCGGGAATCTTTCTATGTATACAATGGAATAAACTCAACCAATAATAAGCATTAAGGTCAAATCTATATGTGGCCTTAAGTAAATCTGATCACTTTTCTCGAAAGTCTTTAAGCCTCATATGACCATAAACAATAGAATAGTCCAACATCTTGTAGACCACATTTTGGGCATTCATTAGAAGAATTCTCCTCTATTTAGTCCTATAGGGATAAAAAATGAATCATGTAATATTTTTAATAGAATTTCTCAGCATTTTCTCGATGGTTCACGTTATCTAATAATATTTAAGGAGTCTATTCTTTCCAAAGAGCATCTTCAGATCTTCTGCCATTTCAGTCAAGTTTTAAAGAAGATCTCCATGTTTTTGCTTGAACACTATATCTTTTTGGGATGGCATGGGATTTATACTCTTTAGATATTACATTTAGTGTCACATTTTTTATTATTTTTTTATGTTTTGCTCTTGTCATTTACTCGTTTACAGATTGACGGACGCTTGCTCACATATCTAATATCTAGGGTCTAAAGGTTCTCGTTCTGATCTGCCTTCAGTGCTAAATGTTCGCAGTAAAATATATGATTACGTGGTGTAAAATACATGTACTTTTACATTTTGGATTTTCCTTCACATGTATATGTTACATAAACCCCTCTGAACTATCAAGTAGTTGTGAAGTTATATTGGTTTGACAGTTTTTATAGATTTATTATGGCTGGCACACCCTCCAATAAACACAACATTTTACTACCATTTCCCTTACTTGTGTTAATGAGTTTTTGTACGATATTTGCTTGTGTGATGTCAGTAACCCGCAGCTAGGGAGTGAATTATGGAGCTTTAAATGATATATGGCAATGTTTGTTCTCGTGTGCTTATATTATTAGCTTATTATCCGATTTTCATGGTATTATTTAACGTCAGAAAAACCTCAAGTTGACTTTTTCTAGATCCTGAAAACTAAATCTAAAACATCACGACTGTAAACATTGAAAGGTATAATTTTTTATTTCATTTAGTAGCAATAAATAGAAATTCTCCTTGGGAATTCGTAATAATTAACGAATAATATTTTGGTAATAATACATATATATGCATTTTTAAAAAATTAAATCTAGATATAAATCTAAAAATAAATATACTATATATATATATATGTGTATATATATATATATATATACATATATATATATATGTATATATACACGGTATATATGTCTATATCTATATATATATATATATATATATATAAAAATATATATATGTATATATATATATATATATATATATATATATATATATATATATATATATATATATATTTGAAGCTATATTTCTCACCTGTAGATGTAGATTGTACTGTTTTTCTCATCCATTCATAAGAATTTTGACTTTGCCTGCCTGGAGAATTTGTGACTGTATGATTTCCCTCTGCTGAATGTAAAATCCCAAGTCCTGAAGGATGTGGAGAATTGTAACCAGGAGAATTGTAAGGAAATTGGTTTGGTGATAAGTCAGTTGGCTGTATGGAACTGGTGTTGGATGTTGATGCAGAATAAGTATTCCAATCTTCCCGAGGTGATCCATATTGAGATCCCCATACTCCACAAGATTGTGCTTGGTTATCCACTGCTGGCACAGGGTGATAGGCCACGTAATTGAAATATGGTTGGTTGGCTCCATAATTTTGTCCTGTATGGTTGTTAATGCTATTTGTTGATCTTACAGAAAGTGGATACATGCTACCGACCTTACGCCACATGTGATATTCATAAGTGGACCAGTCCTAGCAGTGTCATCGTCAGCTGAAGTACTCCTGGAATGACCCCTGCTTCTCTTACTCTTTTGCTCTATCTATAAATGACCCCTGCAAGCCCTGGAGTCCCTTTCCTATACATGACTAACAATGGTGTGACCAGGTGCTGGCAGTAACAGTTTACTAAGGCCCTGTCTGATGTCAGAGATAACTGCCTGCCCCCCAAATACATTTGCATTCAAATGAAAGGCTGAATATCCAAGTCTCATCACCTTGTTGCTACTTTCAGTGCTTCCTTTTTATCCGGTGCCCTAATATAAACTTTCCCACATGTCCTGACCCCTGTCCAGTCAATTTTCAATTTTGCTTCATCCCATAATGGTCTAAGCAGTTTACCATAGTCGTTATTATTGTCTGATCTTCCATCTCGACACATATTCTCTTGGACTATATTTTAAATATCATTCACAAGTTCATAAAACTCAATTAACAAAAAAAGTATTTGTAATGGTCACGATTATGTAAAATAATCCTAATTTCATGTTCCTAACTACCGCATGACATATCATAGGAAAAAGATAATTCTCAGGTCTTGCTATTTGATAGAGGGGTAAGAAAAGTAAGGCACGTAATCTTCATGACAGTATTGATGCGGGGGCCAGGTAGAGTGTGAGGCTTCAGATTAATTAAGAGGCATAATCTTCTGAATGAATCAGGAGTGGTGATGGGCAGACTTACAGATACCTGGGATCAGCGGGTCAAACTGGGTTAAAAGAAACCTCAGTTCGGGCCCGGAATTGATCCCAGATATCTGGCCGGACGCTGGTCCCCATATAAGTCTATGGGGACCCGAATCAGGAGCTTAAAAATAGTGGTATAAGTGTTAGGGGGATTAGAACAAACACTTCATACTTACCAATCGATGCACAGCTCTAACGCTACTTCTGGGGCTGCTTATTATCCTTCATACATATTCGTTGCTTCCCCCGCCCACCGGCAGTCCTGGCATCTCTGATTGGTTGCAGTCAGATACGTCCCCACCCCGTATGACAACGTGTCTGACTGCTTTCAATCAGTGATGCTGTGTGTGCATCTTTATTGCTGTAAAAAATAAAGAATTAAAAAAGGTGGTGTAGGGTCCCCCCATATTATGATACCCAGCACAGATAAAGCATATGGCTAAAGGCTGCAGCCCCCAGCCATGCGCTTATCTTGGCTGTGTATCAAAATAAAAGGAACCACATGCAGGTTTTGTTTTTTTTAATTATTTAAATAAATAATTTAAAAAAAACAGCGTGCGGTCCCCCAATTTTGATACCCAGCCATGATAAAGCTGACAGCTGGGGCTAGTATTCTCAGGCTGGGGAGACCCATGCTGATTGGGCCCCCCAGTCTAAAAATAGCAGCCTGCCGCTGCCCAGAATTGTCTCATCCTTTAGATGCGGCAATGTCTAAACATTACCCAGCTCATCCTGATTGCACTGGTATAGTGGCAAATGGGGTAATAAGAGGTTAATAACATCTCACAGCTGCCACTAAGCCCTAGATTAGTAATGCTACGTGTCTATGAGACCCCCCCCATTACTAATCTGTAAGTGCAAAGAAATAAACATAAACACAAAAAAGCCTTTATTTGAAATAAAATACAAAAATACACCCTCTTTCACCTTTTTATTAACCCCCAAAACACAAAGGTCCAACTTAATCCACACAAGGTCCCACGATAATTTCAGCTCTGCTACATCAGAAGTGACAGCGCGCAGGCATAGAATATAACCACCCGCTGTGAGTTTCAGGCAGTGACGGAGCCACAGAGATGACAAGTGATGCCACTTAGGTTATTTGAGGTCACAGCTGGAGGTTCCCACAGTCCTCCACCCGTGATAGCAGGTAACCTGATATCAGGTGACCTCATTGAACTCAGTGACATCAACCTGGGAATACCAGCTCCCAGCTGTCAGTTTTATCATGATTGGGTATCAAAATTGGGGGGACTGGATGCTGTTTTTAAAACTTTATTTATTTACATAATTGAAAAAAGGCACATGAGGTCCCTCTTATTTTGATACACAGTCATGATAAGCACACGGCTGGGGGCTGCAGCCTATAGCTGTGGGCTTAATCTGTGCTGGGTATTATAATATAGGGAGAGAATTTTTTATTTATATATTTATTTTTACACCAATAGAGACACACACAGCACCTCTGATTGGTTGCAGTCAGACAAGCTGTCAGAAAGGGTGGAGATGTTGTTTGACTCCCAGGACTGATGGTGGGCAGGGAAGCAGTCCATTTGCATGAAGATGATGAGCGGCCCCGGAAGTAGAGGGAGTGGCCCCGGAAGCAGTGTACAGTCGAGACCAGTAAGTATGAAGTGCTTGCTTTATTCTTGTTTTCTTTCGTTTTTTTTACTACCTGGGTAGTCGGACCCAGAGTTTCCTGAAAACTCTGGGCCCGAGGTCGGTGCTCTGGTTCTTTTGAACACACGTGGAACTGGACTCTTACAGTCCGGGTCCTCCCATAATTTATCATGAGCATCTAATGTGTGGTGTGTGCCTCTGTGTGCACGTTGCCACAAATCCTACTCCTGTTCCTGATGGTGTAAGATTTGTAGCCTTGTGAACACCACCACTCGGCCCCCCCCAACTCCATCCACTTTGTTGGAGTTGGGTGAAAATAATATGAGAACACCAAAAGATGCATAATTTTAGCACAGTCTTGAGTTATACCAAAATTTTGTGACTTTTCAAAACTGTTCACACCAGATTCCTGGCATGAAAACTTTAATAACTTAGGCCTGATGTTTTTGTGTTTATAAAAACTTTACTTTTTGTAAAATGATGATCATAAAATATCACTTTATTCTTCAATAACTTATGACTTGAAAACCACATTAACATAGAAAGCGAGCTATGATCCAATTAGATGGGTTTGTTTTTTTTTTTTCCCTAAATTGTTATGTACTCTGCTTACATGTGGCAAATTTTGTGGTGCCACTTTGTGGTGCACATGTGGGTGCAATGTTTAGACATATCAATCTGTAACAAGACATCCACAAAACTGCAGTTTCCTATTCAACTATAAACATGACTTCATAGGATTCACTCTGGGGGCAAGACTAGGAGCGGTAAGGATGTGTCCGCACTTTGCGTTTCCACCTGCGTTTCAGCTGCTTTTTAGGTCCGTTTTGAACTGCAGCGTTTTCATGCCAAAAGGCATGCGTTTTGATTTTCCAGCAAAGTCAATGGAAAATGGGAATTTCCTGTCCGCACTTTGCGTTTTCAAACGCAGCGTTTAATTTGCATAATTTGTGGCAAAAAACATGCGTTCAAAGAAGCAACAAGAAGGTGAATATGTCTGCACTCGATGCAAGCATGTTGCGTATTTGGAAGCCAAGGTAACTGATCTAAATAAGCAGCTTGCAACACTCAGGGGCATTGCAAACCTGGAGTGTGTATATTTATAAAATCTAACCTAAAACCTATGTTGAATGATGACATTGGGGGGAACTGCAACAATTTGGAGTCAGTATGGGTAAATGTACATGGGGATGGGAATAATGGAAAAATGCTAATTGGAGTTTGCTATAAGCCTCCTAACATACCTGAACAAATAGAGGGTGAAATGCTCGAACAAATTGAAAAGGCAGCTAATAATAATAATCGGGTTCTTATTATGGGGGATTTCAACTATCCAGACATTCAGTGGGACATAGAATCTTCTGGTTCTGCTAAAACCTGTAAATTCTTATCTACCATTCAAGACAATTTCCTCTCTCAGATGGGTAGATGAACCGACCAGGGGTGATAATTTGCTAGATCTGGTCCTGTCAAATAGACCGGATACCATTTCAGACCTACAGATCCGGGAGCACTTGGGCACCAGCGATTATAATATGGTAAGCTTCAAAGTAATATTCAATAGAACATTTCAAAGGGGAAATGCAAAAACCTGGAATTTTAGGAAAGCTGATTTCAACAAATTAAGGGAAGAGCTTAAAGGTATAGATTGGGACAAAGTCATGGTAACTGGGGATACCGAACATAAATGGGGTAAGTTTAAGGATATACTGCTAGAGTCCTGTAAAAAGCTTATACCCTCTGGTAATAAAATGTTTAGGAATAAAAAGAAACCACTATGGATAAATAAGACTGTACAAAGTATAATAAAACAAAAACAAAGGGTGTTTAAAATCTTAAAGACTGAGAATACAGAAATAGCATTTCAGGAGTATAAAGATATCAATAGGAAATGCAAAAAAGAAATCAAACAAGCAAAACTAGCTACTGAAACAAAAATCGCCAATGACATTAAAATAAATCCCAAAATCTTTTATAAATACATGAATGCCAAAAGGAAAACAAAGGATAGTATTGGCCCCTTAAAATATAATAACAAGTTAGTTATAGAGGACAAACAAAAGACTGAGATATTAAATAGGCATTTCTCATCTGTGTTCACCAAGGAACTGACTGTACCAGGGATCATTCAACAGGAGAAAAATCAAAGGTATACCTGATATAATTAATTTAACGCAAGAAGAAGTATGCCTACGTCTAAGTAAACTAAACATTGACAAATCCCCAGGGCCAGATGGCATTCATCCACGAATATTGAGGGAATTGAGCTCCATTATCGACAGACCGCTGTATCTCATCTTTTTAGACTCGCTTGTAACAGGGTTGGTGCCTCAGGATTGGAGGATTGCTGATGTGGTACCGATATTTAAGAAAGGTAAGAGGGTAGATCCAGGCAACTACCGTCCAGTAAGTCTGACATCAGTAGTATGCAAAGTTTTTGAGGGCATTTTAAGGGATGACATGCAAAAATATATTGCAGAAAATAATATAATAACTGACAAACAGCATGGATTCATGAAAGATAAGTCGTGTCTAACCAACCTCTTGGGGTTCTATGAGCGGGTAAGTGCAAACCTGGATATTGGTAATGCAGCTGATGTGATTTATTTGGACTTTGCAAAGGCATTTGATACTGTACCACACAATAGCCTTATATTAAAGCTCCAGAAGCAAGGATTAGGGGAAACTATATGCAACTGGGTAAGGAATTGGCTAAAAGATAGGAAACAAAGAGTAGTCATAAATGGTACATTCTCTAAATGGGCTGCAGTCAGCAGTGAGGTGCCGTAGGGATCTGTGCTAGGACCGATTCTGTTTAATCTCTTTATTAATGACCTTGTGGATGAGATTGATAGTAAAGTGTCAGTCTTTGCTGATGACACCAAACTATGTAGGATATTAAAAACTGACCTTGATAGTACAATATTACAAAAAGATCTGGATAAGATGTCAGAATGGGCAGATACTTGGCAAATGAGATTTAATGTTGATAAATTTAAAGTAATGCACCTAGGACGGAGTAATCCTATAGCTGCATAGACATTAAATGGAAGTAAACTCGGGACTACAGAACAGGAGAATGACTTGGGTATTCTTATTACAAATAAGCTGAGCAGCAGCACTCAATGTCAGGCAGCAGCTGCTAAAGCAAACAAGATTTTAGGGTGTATAAAAAGAGAGATTAGATCCCGTGATCCCAACGTATTGTTACCTCTCTGTAAATCACTTGTAAGGCCACATCTGGAATATGGGATCCAGTTTTGGGCTCCACATTTTAAAAAGGACATTCAGAAGTTAGAGGCAGTTCAAAGGCAGGCAACTAGACTACTATAAGGAATGGAGGCCGCCCATATGATGACAGGTTGAAAAAGTTAGATATGTTTAGCTTAGAAAAAAGACGTCTCAGAGGAGATCTCATTTATATGTATAAATACGTGTGTGGTCAATATAAAGGACTGGCACATGACTTATTTCTTCCAAAGACAATACTAAGGACCAGGGGGCATACACCGCGAGTGGAAGAAAAGCGATTCTGACAGCTAAATAGGAAACGGTTCTTTACAGTTAGAGCAGCCAGACTGTGGAATGCCCTACCACAAGAGGTAGTAATGGCAGATACTATAACAGCTGTCAAAAAAGGGCTGGATGATTTCCTCAGTGCACACAACATTGTTGGTTATAAATGACTTAGTGACCAAATGTAGAACTGGTGGAGGAAGGTTGAACTAGATGGACCTAGGTCTTTTTTCAACCTAAGTAACTATGTAACTATGTAACATGTCAATTGTTTTTGCCATTTGGGCTGCGTTTTGCTAACATTGAAGTCAATGAGAAGTTGTAAAAAGCAAGCAAAATCCAAATTTCAGCGTTTTACCTGCTTTTTACCTGCAAAAATAATGCGTTTTGGCCTACATAAACGCATGCTTTTTTAACTTCAAAATAATGGAATAATATGTCCCTTTAACACACACATAGTCCGAAAACTAAATTAAAGGATATTATTTGATTATTGATATTTTAGCCAAAAATAGTATAAAACCGCTATAATTTTATTAAAAACAACTATTTTCGTTATGATTTTATAAATTATATTTGTTTTCTTTTTTTTCCCCCTTTTTTCTTAGTGTTTGTATGTTAAAACTTTATTTAGGGGTGTCTGTGTGTTCAAAACGCATCTGAGTTTTGGCAATGGAAAAGCTCTAAAAACGCGGCAAAAAAGCGGTTAATGCGCATGCGTTTTTAGCGCTATTTTGTGGTCAAAAGCAACTTTGGCAAAATCAAGTACTGCAAGAGGATGCATTTAGACATGCGTTTTGGACGACGCAAAGTGCGGACACAGCCTAACACTTAAAAAATCCATTTATATAACAGTCGATTGTTGACATCTATTTGTGGCCAACTTATTCAGGCTTGATGACATGCCACATGACTACAGCCACTGCAGCTTTCTTTGGTGAAGAAGAACCCGTTCACAACATCAACTGAAGTCCAGAACACTCTCAGTGAAGTAGGTGTATCTGTCTCTAAGTCAACAGTAAAGAGAAGACTCCATGAAAGTAAATACAAAGGGTTCACATCTAGATACAAACCATTCATCAACTCCAAAAATAGACAGGCCAGAGTTAAATTTGCTGAAAAACACCTCATGAAGCCAGCTCAGTTCTGGAAAAGTATTCTATGGACAGATGAGACCAAGATCAACCTGTACCAGAATGATGGGAAGAAAAAAGTTTGGAGAAGAAAGGGAACGGCACATGATCCAAGGCACACCACATCCTCTGTAAAACATGGTGGAGGCAACGTGATGGCATGAGCATGCATGGCTTTCAATGGCACTGGGTCACTTGTGTTTATTGATGACATAACAGCAGACAAGAGTAGCCGGATGAATTCTGAAGTGTACCGGGATATACTTTCAGCCCAGATTCAGCCAAATGCCGCAAAGTTGATCGGACGGCGCTTCATAGTACAGATGGACAATGACCCCAAGCATACAGCCAAAGCTACCCAGGAGTTCATGAGTGCAAAACAGTGGAACATTCTGCAATGGCCAAGTCAATCACCAGATCTTAACCCAATTGAGCATGCATTTCACTTGCTCAAATCCAGACTTAAGACGGAAAGACCCACAAACAAGCAAGACCTGAAGGCTGCGGCTGTAAAGGCCTGGCAAAGCATTAAGAAGGAGGAAACCCAGCATTTGGTGATGTCCATGGGTTCCAGACTTAAGGCAGTGATTGCCTCCAAAGGATTCGCAACAAAATATTGAAAATAAAAAAAAATTTTTGGGGTTTGGTTTATTTGTCCAATTACTTTTGACCTCCTAAAATGTGGAGTGTTTGTAAAGAAATGTGTACAATTCCTACAATTTCTATCAGATATTTTTGTTCAAACCTTCAAATTAAACGTTACAATCTGCACTTGAATTCTGTTGTAGAGGTTTCATTTCAAATCCAATGTGGTGGCATGCAGAGCCCAACTCGCGAAAATTGTGTCACTGTCCAAATATTTCTGGACCTAACTGTATAGCAGAGCATGGGGAAGCAGTGTGCCGAGGACAAGATGGATATCAGAAAATAGGAAAGCTGGGTGCTGATAGAGGGATTTCAGATCATGGGAAATCTGGGTGCTGTGGGTAAGAGCCAAGTGTCAGCATCATTATCCTGTACCCCGAGTGTCAGTGTCATTATCCTGTACCCTAAATGTCGATGTACGTGGAGGGGGGGCCCAGGTCTGAACTTTGCACCGGGGACCCATCAAACTCTAGTTACACCCCTGCACAGTCATATACACTGACATACATAGATACACATCATACATGCACACACAGACATATTTTTATATTTTTATATATATTTTTAATATTAGGAAGCCGGCAACAGCCTCATTCACCTCCCCACTTGTCTCCATCCAGCTCCTCCTGGGTATGTGTCTGTGCCACGCTGATTGGTGGCAGTCACTAACAGACGTGGCCGTACATAGAGCACACTAACACCGATGTATATACACATCACAAGAGAGGCTGGGGACATACACATTACTGGGGGGCATACATATTACTTAGGAAAGGGGTATATAGCAATGGGGGGCACAGAGCTCTAGAGGGGGCAGTGGCTCTGAAGTGGGGGGGTGACATGCAGCTCTGGGGGTATACAGCTCTGGGGTGCAGGGGACATACAACTCTGGGGGAATAGTAGTATGCAGCCCCCATATTCCTCCATATAGTGTTATGAAGCTCCCATAGTCCTCCATATAATATTATGTAGCCCCCCATGTAGCATTATGCAGCCCCCATATTGCACTATGCAGCCCCCATATGGCACTATGCAGCCCCCATATGGCACTATGCAGCCCCCATATGGCACTATACAACCCCCATATTACATTAAGCAGCGCCCATATAGTACAATGCAGACCCATATAGCAGTAGGCACCCTCATGTAGTATACAGCCCCCATATAGTACAATGCAGACCCATATAGCATTAGGCACCCTCCTGTAGAACACAGACCCTATATAGCACAGTGCAGACCCAGATAGCATTAGGCATCCTCACGTAGTACACAGCCCCTATATAGCACAGTGCAGAGCCAGATAGCATTAGGCATCCTCACATAGTACACAGCCCCTATATAGCACAGTGGAGAGCCAGATAGCATTAGGCATCCTCACATAGTACACAGCCCCTATATAGCACAGTGCAGAGCCAGATAATATTAAGCACCTCCACGTAGTACACATCCCCTATATAGCACAGTGCAGAGCCAGATAGCAATAGTCACCCTCATGTAGTATACAGCCAGTATATAGCACAGTGCAGACCCAATAGTGTTAGGCATCCTCACGTAGTACACAGCCCCTATATAGCACAGTTCAGAGCCAGATAGCATTAGGCATCCTCATGTAGTATACAGCCCCTATATAGCACAGTGCAGAGCCAGATAGCATTTAATGCACCCCCATAGTCGTCTGGGCACAGTGATTGTGTGACGCCCTGGACTAGCCAGGTAGTCACATATAGTGCCCCGCACAACACCAGTCCCACACAAGGTAACACCAGCCAAACCAAAAACCCTAGTCACTCCCTCAGAGCTTAATGGACACACCATGGGGGCGGAGCCAGGTGATTGGCCACACCCACCGAGGAGTTCAGAGGGCCTGAGGCAGGAAACAGACAGTTCAGTGTAGTTTGATAGTCAGATCAGAGTGGAAGCAGGCCTGTGTAGCAGGTCTGCAGCAGTCTGACAGGTGCCGGGGTTGAAGCCCAGGCACCTTTGGCTATGAGGCTTCCGATGGCCTAGCCTGCAGGAGCCGGGAAGACGGCTCGGTGGAACCGTGGTGGACCGGGACAGGGTAGTGGCCCGCCGGTACCAACCCGGGGAACCAACTCGGAAACCAGAGCACACAGGGGGGTACTCAGACCCTAAAACGATGTCCAGAATCCACTGGACTGAGTTAATTCACTGATTGCGGTCTGGACTATAGGTCCTTTCCCACCCAAGTCCCGAATGAAGACAACAGCCTACCGAGGGGGATAGAAAGCCACCGCACGGGCCAGTGTCTGCGGGCAAACGGGCTCCTCCGACATATACAAAGCCGAGGAGCAGACTCCCGTCGCTGAAGCGCAGGCAGTCTACACATACATTACACAGTGCAGGAGAAAGGCCAAGACCACCGAACCGGGTGGGGGACCAGACGCAGCCAGCTGCGGGCCGGGCACCAAACACCTTCAACTTTGTTCATCAGAGACTTGTGTGTGTCAATAACAGTGAGTACAACAGTGCCATCCGGCCGCGCACCGCCCTGCACCACCCACCTAATCTCCCCAACGGGTCCGGGGGCCATCATCCCTGCCCACGGAGGGGTTAACATCTTGCTGCATCACCATCTCCCCTGGGTGCCCCGTAACCGCAGCGGTGGTGTCTACACCTTCACTACATCCCGTGGGTGGCGTCACGAACTGAAACACGGCTCCTGCCGTACACCTACCTACCAACCCCCTAAGTAGCACCTGCACCCTTTCAGAGCGAAGTGACCCCGGGTCCGGAGGTGCCTCAAGCCACCCACCAATGAGCCCGGATCCGAGCGGCTCGGCTGCAGCCGAGCGCGGGGCGGTACACATCGACTCTTCTGGCGTCACGAACAGGATACTTACCTATTCACTTACCTAGTGAAGTGCACCTTGAAGTGATGTGAGCGGTGATCCGTTGCGAAATTCGCAGAATCCGCCATCTTGCCGCCATCTTTTGGCGCGAAGATTCCTGCCAGAGTCTTCTTCCCCGCAGAAAGGGCGCGAAAAACTGAAGCCTCGCCCCCTGGGAACACGGCCGTGCAGCAAAGCGCGTGGTCGGAAAGCAAAACTGCCCAGCAGAAAAAGGGAGTGCCACGAAAAGACCAAGGGGGAGAAGCGGGAAGAGCTGATGTAAGCGCGGCTGATAAGTGCAGGGACTCCAGGACTCTGCAGAAACCTGTTCCTGGACACCAACGTGGCAGGATGTGTCGGAGTATCCAGGCCCAAGCCCACTTCATGCTGGCGAAGTATGCTGGCAAAGTGGGCGTCGGAGATGAAGGGCATGGCTGCAGCTGTCCGGGTGCGTGGAGTGGAGATGATCTCGGAAGAGCGGGTAAGCAGTGACCCACGCCCCTATGTTCCCCAGAAACTAGCCGTCCCGGCTGAGGGGCCCGGCCTGCTTCCGTCTGCCACGCAGTTTCCCTCATCGCCTGTGCCCGCAGCCAACGCCCCAACCGACCCACTGCCCCAGTTTGAGGCAGCGAAGCCCGTACCATCTATGGGGGAGGACCCAGCTGCTGGACCCTCAAGCCTTACCGTCCCCATCGCTCCGGCACCGCTGACGACATCCCATCCGGCCCCGGCAGTCCGCCCGGCCGCAACAGAGATGACGTCGGCCCCGTCAGTCCGCCCCCCGACGAAGGCTTTTCATGCCGAAACGGCCGTCGGGCGAATGCTGACACAGGTCTTTCCTGGTTCCCCTTCAGGTATGCTCTATTATGGACATTGATTCCCCTTTATTTTTGGATTTTGCCATGGTAACTTGGATCCAGCACCTATTAGGTCTCTCTCAGTGTAGGTAGGTTATATATTTGTGGTAATTGGCTGGACACATGTAACCTTCTGGTGTCCTGTCTGCCCTAACATTTATTTGCCTCCACTGGTCGTTTATTTTTGTCATCTTATATGTATATCCTGACACAATCAGTTGATTACCGTTTTAATACTTATAATTGTGACTTATTGGTTTTTGGTTGCCCTAATACATACCTGATATCTTTGGTACCCTATTCTTACCATATATATTCTGGTTATTTATTATACTGAATTTATGGGTTTACAATACTCTCCATGGTTCCTTTTAATCATGTTTATTTCTACATAGCTAGGAATTCCTGATGCCAGTGTCTTTCTTGTAATTGTGCCGCTCACCATCCTCCAATAAAGGTTTTTCACTTTTAGCTACTTGGGCTTTGCTGGTCGTCCTTTCTGCTTGTTCTTATTCCTTGTCTTAGGTAACCACCAAGTCCATCAGGAAAACAATATTCAAAGTGAAGCAAAATGCTATCCAGCATCTTCAAATGGAAACGTTTACTAAAATGAATCCCCCTATGCCACCATCTATCCACCATATAGGGTCTGTCCCCACTGACTTGGGAAATCCCCTATAGAGTCAGTATGTAGTGGTGTGAAACATTACCACTCCAATACACTTTTCCATTTGGAGACTCCGGTGAATATTTGCTTCACTTTAGTCTGACATTTATCTGTTTTTTTCTGTCTTTGTTATCATAGTGGTATCTGTAGCGCCCCTGAGACCCTCAGGGCACTACAGGGAACTGCATCCTCTTGGGGATGCAGGACCTACCCCCTGGGACCTGGAGTACCAGTGCCGATTCCACCAAAACACGACCAAAATCCTAGTTCTCCACTGCACACTGGGCATAGAGGGTTAATCATGTAAGGGGATGGTCGCCATGGGAACGATTCCCTGGGTATAACCAGCCTGATGGGAGGGGTCAGCAGTCAGTGAGTCAGTTGGTAGTCGGTAGTAAGTCGAGTGGCACACAGAAGAGGTGTGCGGACGTGCCTGACCTGGGTTCGTGTAATGGTGACCCGAGGGCACAGGTAAGAGGTCGCCAGGACGGGTACCGGAGATACCGCTGGGACCAGAGCATGCACGGGGCACAGGGCCCTAGGTCAAGCGTCAGTTTCATACGGTTTGATAAATACCTGCCCAGTGAGGACACCTTCAGGGACTTCACCGAACCAAATAATCCGGGGGCATCAGCAGTAAACTAGGATCGGGGTTCGGACATTTTCCTCCCTGCAGGGACCGCACTGCCCGCCGTATGGAGAAGGAGACTGTACCCCAAAAGGGACAAGCGGGGCTTGCAAACGCTCCATTGTATGGGGACCAAATCAACTGAGAGTGCCGGGGACAGTGCAACCTAGGTCATTACATTGGCACTGATACTCCAAGGGACCTGAACCAGTGGTTCAAAGGTCAGAGTGAGTAGACACTGTTAAAGACAACCTGGTGTGGTCTCCGTTATTACCCTGCAACATCTCCCTTGCACAGCTCTACCTACGGAGGGCCTAACACCATTGCTGCAAACACCACCAGCCCATCACATGCCTCCAACTACTCCACAGCGTGGCTGGCCAGTAAAGGTCTAAAAGATGAAAAAATAAGGACATGGCCCCCTTGTTCACCTGATCTGAACCCCCGTAGAGAACCTGTGGTCCCTCATACAGTGCTGGCCAAAAGTATTGGCACCCCTGCAATTCTGTCAGATAATACTCAGTTTATTCTTGAAAATGATTGCAATCACAAATTCTTTGGTATTATTATCTTCATTTAATTTGTCTTCAATGAAAAAAAATAAAAAAAATTCTCATAAAGCCAAATTGGATATAATTCCACACCAAACATAAAAAGGGGGTGGACAAAAGTATTGGCACTGTTTGAAAAATCATGTGATGCTTCTCTAATTTGTGCAATTAGCAGCACCTGTAACTTACCTGTGGCACCTAACAGGTGTTGGCAATAACTAAATCACACTTGCAGCCAGTTGACATGGATTAAAGTTGACTCAACCTCTGTCCTGTGTCCTTGTGTGTACCACATTGAGCATGGAGAAAAGAAAGAAGACCAAAGAACTGTCTGAGGACTTGAGAATCCAAATTGTGAGGAAGCATGAGCAATCTCAAGGCTACAAGTCCATCTCCAAAGACCTGAAAGTTCCTGTGTCTACAGTGCACAGTGTCATCAAGAAGTTTAAAGCCCATGGCACTGTGGCTAACCTCTAGAGTTGAGCGCGGTTCGTGGTTCGAGGTTCTCCAGTTCTAGGCTCGAGTGATTTTGGGGCCTGTTCTAGATCGAACTAGAACTCGAGCTTTTTGCAAAAGCTCGATAGTTCTAGAAACGTTCGAGAACGGTTCTAGCAGCAAAAAAACAGCTAATTCCTAGCTGGCTTTCCGCTGTAATAGTGTAAGTCACTCTGTGAATCACACTATTATGACATTTCAGTGTATAGTGTTCGTGAACAGCGCCTTCAGATCACTGCTGTTTCTATAATGGCGATCGCCATTTTTTTTTTTTTTTCCTTGTCTTCCTTCCCTAAGCGCGCGCGTGTAGTGGGGCGGGCCAGCATGTCAGCCAATCCCAGACACACACACAGCTAAGTCCAAGGAAAGTGTATGTATCCGCTCACCTGTGGTATGAAGGAGACCAATGCTTCCCAGACACGTGCAAGGATAAACCAGCTGGCAATCTTGTATGGAGACTTTTTCAAGACAGACTAAGAACTATACAGTTCGAAACGCGTCCTCTCCGTTTCTTTGCTCTGGACCCTATTTGGACTTTTTAATATGTTTCAATAAACGTCATTAATTTTTAATACATTTCCTGGATTCGGTGCTGGATTTTTTTGAAAAAGTACACACACAGCTAAGTGGACTTTTAGCCAGAGAAGCAACGGCATGTGTGATAGGATGTCCATGTCACATGTCCCTGCATTATAAAACCGGACATTTTCCTCCAGGACGCCATTATCTCTTCTGCGTCTTTGGTGTCAGACATCACTGTCGCAGCTCCGTCCTCCTGAGTCCTATCGCCGATACAGCTGTATGCGCTCCATACACAGCGCTGGACAGCTTAGGGATAGCACTTTCTAGCAGTCCTTTTAAGGGCTCAAACCGTTAGGGTCAGAGCCATAGGTGACAGGTCCTGAAAACAGCAACAGCGTCTGTGTAGCCAAGGTCAGGGATTCCTCCCTGCATTTCCCTATTAGGAGGGAATAGAAAGGCAGGCTTCCATTCCTCTACCCAGAGCCCCACAATCCTGGCACTGTACCCTCCTGTCCTCTGCACACTCCAACTCATTATAACTAAGCCATTATACTAGCAAACACTCAGTGTACCTAGTGGCATCCTAAACGTGGCTATTGGACTTTGCTATAGTCACACTAGTGCAAAGACATTTGCAGAGCACGTCTGCCTGCATTGCACACTCCAACTCATTATAACTAAGCCATTATACTAGCAAACACTCAGTGTACCTAGTGGCATCCTAAACGTGGCTATTGGACTTTGCTATAGTCACACTAGTGCAAAGACATTTGCAGAGCACGTCTGCCTGCATTGCACACTCCAACTCATTATAACTAAGCCATTATACTAGCAAACACTCAGTGTACCTAGTGGCATCCTAAACGTGGCTATTGGACTTTGCTATAGTCCCACTAGTGCAAAGACATTTGCAGAGCACGTCTGCCTGCATTGCACACTCCAACTCATTATAACTAAGCCATTATACTAGCAAACACTCAGTGTACCTAGTGGCATCCTAAACGTGGCTATTGGACCTTGCTATAGTCCCACTAGTGCAAAGACATTTGCAGAGCACGTCTGCCTGCATTGCACACTCCAACTCATTATAACTAAGCCATTATACTAGCAAACACTCAGTGTACCTAGTGGCATCCTAAACGTGGCTATTGGACTTTGCTATAGTCACACTAGTGCAAAGACATTTGCAGAGCACGTCTGCCTGCATTGCACACTCCAACTCATTATAACTAAGCCATTATACTAGCAAACACTCAGTGTACCTAGTGGCATCCTAAACGTGGCTATTGGACTTTGCTATAGTCACACTAGTGCAAAGACATTTGCAGAGCACGTCTGCCTGCATTGCACACTCCAACTCATTATAACTAAGCCATTATACTAGCAAACACTCAGTGTACCTAGTGGCATCCTAAACGTGGCTATTGGACCTTGCTATAGTCCCACTAGTGCAAAGACATTTGCAGAGCACGTCTGCCTGCATTGCACACTCCAACTCATTATAACTAAGCCATTATACTAGCAAACACTCAGTGTACCTAGTGGCATCCTAAACGTGGCTATTGGACTTTGCTATAGTCACACTAGTGCAAAGACATTTGCAGAGCACGTCTGCCTGCATTGCACACTCCAACTCATTATAACTAAGCCATTATACTAGCAAACACTCAGTGTACCTAGTGGCATCCTAAACGTGGCTATTGGACTTTGCTATAGTCCCACTAGTGCAAAGACATTTGCAGAGCACGTCTGCCTGCATTGCACACTCCAACTCATTATAACTAAGCCATTATACTAGCAAACACTCAGTGTACCTAGTGGCATCCTAAACGTGGCTATTGGACTGTTGTCTAGTCACACTAGTGCAAAGACATTTGCAGAGCACCTCTGCCTGCATTGCACACTCCAACTCATTATAACTAAGCCATTATACTAGCAATTTTTGCTGCCAGTTTAAGGGCCGTAGTTGCATTGTCAGGGATATTTATTCTTTATTATTCTGCTGTTAATAAAGCTAGACCACCACTGCAATCTACACCACCTCTCAATTTTTACTACCACATTTTCAGTCCACAATCTTGTCGCAATCAACATGAGTGGCAAAATGACAGATGCTGGTGGAAAGGGGAAGAGGCGTGGTGGAAAAGGCAAAAAAGGTTTTGTCCGTGGGGAAGGTGGCAAAGCTCCATTATCATCTGCTGAAGATAGACCATCTACCAGCAAAAGTAAGATGTCTAAAACTTACCGTGGACAATCCGATGTGCTCCCTTTTTTACGGACACGAACAACAGGAACAAAGGTAGATGATGGGCAAAAAAGGAAAATGCTTGAATGGATCTCAAGTGGTCCAACAAGTGCCCTCTCAGCCACTTCAAGTACCGCATCCAAAAAACACCAGTCCTCTGAGTTGTCATCCCAATCAAACTTGATTTCTCCCAGCTCTGAAGTCTCCATCAGCCCTGCACAGTATGGTGGAACTGAGATGGCTGAGTCTGCAGAGCTGTTCAGTCACACTATAGCCTGGGAATCAGAGGTCTGCTCCCAAGCTACAGTGAGTACAGAACAGGAAATGGTCTGCAGTGATGCCCAGAACCTTTGTGACTCTGATTCAGGCCGTGAGGACCAAGTTTCGGAGCATAATGTTGACCCTTTGTCACAAACTGTAACACCTGTGGTTATAGACAATGAGGAACATACTGATGAAGATGAGACTCAGATACCCGATTGGGATGACAACTTAAATATTCGGTCAGGGCAAGAAGAGGCTCGGTCAGAGGGGGAGGGGAGTGCAAACACAACAATTGATGATGAAGTTCTAGATCCCACCTACTGTCAACCCACAGTCAGGCACTCGAGGAGGTCAACAGAGGTGGTGGAGGAGGATGCAACTGATGACGAAGTTACCTTGCGCCTTCCTGGACAGAGTCGGAGTACTGGTAGCACGTCTACAACTGCATCCTCAGCCACCACTCTGCCTCTGAGCATTATTCGGGGTGGATCATCAGGTCGCATGCCCTCTAAGCCTTGCCTAGCCTGGTCCTTTTTTGACATAGAAAAAGATCGCCCAAATTATGTGATCTGTAAAATTTGTCATGGTTCTCTTAGTAGAGGTCAAAACCTCAGCAGTTTGACAAATTCTTCCATGAATCGTCACATGAATAAATATCATATGGCCCGGTGGGAAGCTCACCGTGCTGCAATGCGGCCTAGCGGAGCGAACCATCCACCGCCTGCCCCTTCCAGTGCATCCGCGCGCTCGTCATCTTCTAGGACTGTGGGGACAGCTGTCACACCTGTTTTTCCACCCACAACTTCCACCACTGTAACCGCAACAGGCAGTTTGCTTGGTAGGTCGTCAGTTGTTTTGGAAGGGGAAACAAGTGAGTGTGTACAGCTGTCTCAGACATCGATAGCACCAACTTTGGATGAAGGCAACATCATGTCTCCGCCTGCACTTTCCTCACAAACCTGCATTTTTCCAGGGACACCCTACTCAACACCGTCTACACACAGCAGCCAGATCTCTGTCCCTCAGATGTGGACAAATAAAAGGCCATTTCCTGCGACCCATGACAAAGCTAAGAGGTTGACTCTATCCCTCTGTAAGCTGTTGGCTACAGAAATGCTGCCTTTCCGCCTAGTGGACACACAGGATTTTAGAGACCTTATGTCTGTCGCTGTGCCCCAGTACCAGATGCCTAGTCGCCACTACTTCTCTAAGAAAGGTGTGCCCGCGCTACATCAGCATGTCGCACACAACATCACCGCTTCCTTGAGAAACTCTGTGTGTGAACGGGTGCATTTCACCACCGATACTTGGACCAGTAAGCATGGACAGGGACGTTACATGTCGCTGACTGGGCACTGGGTAACTATGGTGATAGATGGTGAAGGGTCTGCTGCACAAGTCTTGCCGTCCCCACGACTTGTGTGTCAATCCTCTGTCTGTCCAAGTTCCGCCACTGCTTCTGCATCCTCCACCTCATCTGGGTCCTCCACCTCCGCCCCAAGCCTGCCTGGTCAGGCCACCAGCGTTCTCACTGCGCAGAAGGAATCACGCACCCCTCATTACTATGCTGGCAGCAGAGCGCAACGGCATCAGGCAGTCTTTAGCTTGACATGTCTTGGGAATAAGAGTCACACAGCTGAGGAGTTGTGGTTAGCTCTGCGGTCCGAGTTTAATAAATGGTTGTCTCCACTCAACCTGCAGCCTGGTAAGGCCGTGTGCGACAATGCTGCAAACCTGGGTGCGGCCCTTCGCCTGGGCAAGGTGACACACGTACCTTGTATGGCTCACGTGTTGAACCTTGTCGTGCAGCAATTTTTAACACAGTATCCCGGCCTAGATGGCCTTCTGAACAGGGCACGAAAACTGTCTGCTCACTTCCGCCGTTCAAGCGCCGCAGCTGAGCGACTTGCATCGCTCCAGAAGTCTTTCGGCCTGCCGGTTCATCGCCTGAAATGCGATGTGGCGACACGCTGGAATTCAACTCTCCACATGTTACAGCGACTGTGGCAGCACCGCCGTGCCCTGGTGCAATACGTCATGACGTATAGCCTGGGCCAATGAGATGCAGAGGTGGGGCAGATCACCCTGATGGAGTGGTCTCAGATCAAGGACCTATGCACCCTTCTGCACAGTTTCGACATGGCGACGAATATGTTTAGCGCTGACAATGCCATTATCAGCATGACGATTCCAGTCATTTACATGCTGGAACACACACTAAACACTATTCGGAGTCAGGGGGTGGGACAACAGGAAGGGGATGAACTACAGGAGGATTCATATGCGCAAGACACAACAACATCACCAAGGTCCAGACGTTTATCATCACCAAGGCGCCAGGCATGGGAGCATGGGGGACAGGGATCAACAAGGGCGCATGGTAGCAGGCGAGATGTTGAGGAAGGTGCAGGAGGACATGAAGAAATGGAGGACGAACTGTCCATGGACATGGAAGACTCAGCAGATGAGGGAGACCTTGGTCAAATTTCAGTTGAAAGAGGTTGGGGGGAGATGTCAGAGGAAGAAAGAACGGTTAGCACCTCTATGCCACAAACACAGCGTGGACTTGGTCCGCATGGCTGCGCAAGACACATGAGTGCCTTCTTGTTGCACTACCTCTAACATGACCCTCGTATTGTCAAAATTAGAAGTGATGATGACTACTGGCTTGCCACACTATTAGATCCCCGGTACAAGTCCAAATTTTATGACATAATTCCAGCCATAGAAAGGGACGCACGTATGCAGGAGTATCAGCAGAAGCTGTTACTCGATCTTAGATCCGCTTTTCCACCAAACAACCGTGCAGGTGCAGGGAGTGAATCTCCCAGTTGTAACTTGACAAACATGGGACGGTCTCGTAATCTTCAACAGTCTACACGTACCAGTAGGACCGTATCTGGTGCTGGTAACAGCAATTTTATGGAATCTTTTCACAATTTTTTTAGACCCTCCTTTGCAAGGCCACCAGAGACAACAAGTCTGACACATAGTCAACGGCTGGAGAGGATGATACAGGAGTATCTCCAAATGAACATCGATGCCATGACTGTGCAACTGGAGCCTCGCTCCTTTTGGGCTTCAAACCTAGAAAAATGGCCAGAGCTCTCAACTTACGCCTTGGAGATTTTGTCGTGTCCAGCTGCCAGCGTTGTCTCTGAACGTGTCTTCAGTGCTGCTGGGTGTGTGCTGACAGATAAGCGCACGCGTCTGTCCAGTGACAATGTGGACAGACTGACGTTCATCAACATGAACAAGTCATGGATCCAGAAGGAATTTACTACCCCTGTGTCATCCTGGGGAGAGTAAATGCTTGTGGATTTGGAATGTGCTTGATGCAAATCTAGCTGTGAAGTGTACAACTAGGGCACAAGTGCTGCCACTGAATGGGTGGGTGTGTGTGGGGCACAATTTTTGGAAAAAAAGGGAGACTCCGCTTGGAGTAACCCTTGCTTACATTGTTTTTAAAAGAAGCCAAGATGAACAAGTCATGGTTCAGCAAAGACTTTATCTACCTACCCCGGTGTCATGCTGGGGACGGTTAATTATGGCGTATTTTTGAATGTGCTTGATGCAAATCTAGCTGTGAATTGTACAACTGGGGCACAACTGCTGCCACTGAATGGGTGGGTGTGTGTGGGGCCCAATTTTTGGAAAAAAAGGGAGACTACGCTTGGAGTCACCTTGCGGTGTTTTACATGATTTTAGAAGGGCGTGCCATGCCTATATCTGTGTGTCCTCCTCTTTTTCCTTGTCCAGCTGTTTTGTTTTCGCATGAGTATATGTCCTTGTCACTTTCCCATGTGTTTGTGTTGTTTGTCACCTTTTGGACACCTTTGAGGGTGTTTTCTAGGTGTTTTTATGTGTTTGTGATTGCCTGCCATTGTTTCCTATGCAGTTCGAGTTCGGTTCGTCGAACGTTCGACGAGCCGAACTCGAACGGGAGCTCCGTTCGGCGAACCGACCTCGAGCCGAACCGGGACCGGTTCGCTCATCTCTACTAACCTCCCTAGATGTGAAAGGAAAAGAAAAATTTACAAGAGATTTCAACGCAAGATTGTGCGGATGGTGGATAAAGAACCTCAACTAACATCCAAACAAGTTCAAGCTGCCCTGCAGTCTGAGGGTACAACAGTGTCAACCCGTTGTTACGTCACCGCCGGAGTCTGCTCCAGTGACTTCTGCTCCGATCGCCAGGCGACGCCGTGTTCCTGCCGTGGATGGTGTTGGTGATAGGAGAGAAGTCGATGCCAGCGGCACCAGTGGGCGCAGGCTCCGATCATCCACTGGGCTGGGTTAGCTTGGGATCTGCAGTACCGCTGGCTGACTGTGGGTGGCATGTGTCTTCCAGCTGAAGTTGCCAGCGTTCAGCCTGTCACATGATTACTGCCACACAGGTAGAAGAAAAGACCGGGTTTATGCCGCGCTGAAAACCACTGATGCGTGTAAATTAAAAGATTTCCTTTTTATTGGATAGTTCCTACGCGTTTCAGAGACATCCGTCTCCTTCCTCAGGAAAAGAAATCATATATCATGATTTCTTTTCCTGAGGAAGGAGACGGATGTCTCTGAAACGCGTAGGGACTGATATGATTTCTTTTCCTGAGGAAGGAGACGGATGTCTCTGAAACGCGTAGGAACTATCCAATAAAAAGGAAATCTTTTAATTTACACGCATCAGTGGTTTTCAGCGCGGCATAAACCCGGTCTTTTCTTCTACCTGTGTGATACAAAATTCCTCTCCCGGGGCTGCAGCTAAACCACCAGGCACTCACAGGCTATCATAAGGGGTTGTGACTGGCACAACCTCACCAGGTGAGTGCTTCTTTGTATTGTTTGTCCACCCTCATACCGGGTAAGACCCTATTGCGCTTTTTTCCCCTTTACAGTTTTACATGATTACTGCCAGATATAGTTCTGATTTTCCTGGCTCCTGTTACGTCCTATTCTGTTGGTGATTCCTGTGTGTTGACTTCTGCGTGTTTTTGACTACTCTTCTGCCTACTGTTTTTGTACCTTGCTACCCGACCCGGATCTGACCTCTGCTACGTTTGCTGACTATGTCACTGCCTGCTGATTCTGTCCCTGTTCCGCAATTCCTGGTGTGACCCTGCCTGACTACCACTCTCATCGGACTGCAGCCTTCCACAGGTAGTGATCTCCAGTTCCCTGTGTAATTCCAAATCTCTGTATAGGGGTTAAATAGTTTCAGGGTTCTGGGGTCCTACTTGGTGAGTGGCTTCCCTCTAGCCTCCCCTTTACAGCCCATCTGAGTCTGTGGATCCAGGCAGGCGTTACACCCTTACTATCCGTCGGCATCTGAATGAAAAGGGACTGTATGGTAGGAAGAACCCACTTCTTACCCCGAGACATAAAAAAGCCAGGCTGGAGTTTGCCAAAACTTACCTGAGAAAGCCTAAAACCTTTTGGAAGAATGTTCTCTGGTCAGATGAGACAAAAGTAGGAGCTTTTTGGGAAAAGCCATCAACATAGAGTTTACAGGAATAAAAAGGAGGCATTCAAAGAAAAGAACACGGTCCCTACAGTCAAACATGGCGGAGGTTCCCTGATGTTTTGGGGTTGCTTTGCTGCCTCTGGCACTGGACTGCTTGACCGTGTGCATGGCATTATGAAGTCTGAAGACTACCAACAAATTTTGCAGCATAATGTAGGGCCCAGTGTGAGAAAGCTGGGTCTCCCTCAGAGGTCATGGGTCTTCCAGCAGGACAATGACCTAAAACACACTTCAAAAAGCACTAGAAAATGGTTTGAGAGAAAGCACTGGAGACAACTAAAGTGGCCAGCAATGAGTCCAGACCTGAATCCCATAGAACACATGTGGAGAGATCTCAAAATGCAAGTTTGGAGAAGGCACCCTTCAAATCTCAGGGATCTGGAGCAGTTTGCCAAAGAAGAATGGTCTAAAATTCCAGGAGAGTATTGTAAGAAACTCATCGATGGTTACCGGAAGCGGTTGTTCGCAGTTATTTTGGCTAAAGGTTGTGCAACCAAGTATTAGGCTAAGGGTGCCAATACTTTTGTCTGGCCCATTTTTGGAGTTTTGTGTGAAATGATCAATTATTTGATTTTGTTTCATTCTTTTTTGTGTTTTTTCATTGCAAGCAAAATAAATGAAGATAATAATACCAAAGAATTTGTGATGGCAATCATTTTCAAGAAGAAACTGAATATTATCTGACAGAATTGCAGGGGTGCCAATACTTTTGGCCAGCACTGTAAAATGTAAGATCTACGGGGAGGGAAAACAGTACATCTCTCAGAACAGTGTCTGGGAGGATGTAAGCAGATCAAGCAACTGACAGAATCTATGTATGGTAGGCTGTTGAGTGTCGTCATAAAGAAACGTGGCTATATTGGTCACTAATTTTTTGGGGTTTTGTTTTTGCATATCAGAAATGTTTATTTCTAAATTTTGTGCAGTTATATTGGTTTACCTGGTGAAAATAAACAAGTGAGATGGGAATATATTTGATTTCTATTAAGTTGCCTAATAAGTCTGCACTGTAATAGTTACCTGCACAAACAGATATCCTCCTAAAATAGCCAAATCTAAAACAAACTCACTCCAACTTCTAAAAATATTAAGCTTTGATATTTATGAGTCTTTTGGGTTGATTGAGAACATAGTTGTTGATCAATAATAAAAAAAATCCTATAAAATACAACTTGCCTAATAATTCTGCACACAGTGTATTATATAGGGTCATTATAAACAGGGTGATGTATTTCAAGTGTTTGTTTCTGTTAATATTGATGATTATGGCTTACAGTTAGAGTTAAGCGAGTACCTAACTATTCTTACTCGCCATACTCATAACGAGTACTGTCTAATACTCGCATATTCTTTCCGAATAGCATGTGCAATGCAAGTCAATGGGGAAAAACTAACAATGTAACGAGTAACCTGAATGCCGTACTTTTCGTGTGGGTAGCAAATACTGCGGAATTCGGGTTACTCATTACATTGCGAGTTTTTCCCCATTGACTTGCATTGCACATGCTACTTGGAATGAATATGCGAGTATTAGACAGTACTCGTTATGACTGTAGCGAGTGCGATTAGTTAGGTACTCGATCAACTCTACTTACAGCAAATGAAAACCCAAAAATCATTATCTCAGAAAATTAGAATAATTACCACAAAATACCTGCAAAGGCTTCCTAAGTGTTTAAAATGCTCTCTTAAGCGGGCTTTACACGCTTCAATAAATCTTACAATGTGCCGGCGGGGTCACGTCGTAAGTGACGCACATCCGGCATTGTTAGTGACGTAGTTGCGTGTGACACCTACATGCGATCAAGATTGAACGCAAAAACGTTGATCGCATACACATCGTTCAGTTCCTAAATATTGTACGTTTTGTTGTATGAAACAAGTATATTGTAACGTGTGGTACCCTACTAACAATCTGTCTAATTGAAATTATCAACGTCATATGCTATGGGGGGGTGTTGTGACACGACATGACTCAGGCCCCCGCTAAGCTAATTGTTCACACCTGCGTTACGGCTTGTTCTGTCTTTAATAGGCTTTCGCTACTGCGGTAAAATACTGCATTTATGTATGTATCTGGTCCTGTGGTAGACTCTTTTGCGTGTGCTTCTGTGTCCTTTGTGCGTTTTTTTTGCGTGTCACAGATTGTGATTTGATTTTGTTTTGTTTTTGATGGTAGGTTTTAATTCTTTAATATTTTTCTTTTTGATTCTGTTTTTTTTGGGATACGTTTTCCTCACTTGTTTTTGATATTGTATTTGCGTGATAAAGAGGAAAAAAAAAAAAAGGTTTAACCAAGAGGAAACAAAAAACGCCTCGTCCATTCTGGAAAAAAGGGGTGGGCTATGCTGACGTCATAGCACACATGATCTAAGAGATCGTACAACATATTGATCAATTTTGCATAGATTTCATAACTCACGTGTGACGGCAAATATATGACCTATGTACGATCTCGGCAGATCGTATATGCGACCTGGTCGTGGCACATCGCATACGAGATCGCACACATAATTGTAAGGTGTAAAGCAGGCTTTAGTCTGGCTCATTAGGCTACACAATCACGGGGAAAACTGCTGACTTGACAGGTGTCCAGAAGGCAGTCATTGACATACTCCACGAGGAGTTTAAGGCTACTTTCACGCATTTTTTTCCTTCAGTTGCAATCTGCTGTGTTGGAAAATGGCGGAATTTGTTAACGGATTCCGCTGCTTCCCATAGACTTGTATGGACAACGGATTGCGACTGATGGACCTGCGTTGCCTCCGCTGGCCGACGCTGCGTTGCTTCCGCCGGGCAGAAGGAACGCAGCATGTAACGTTTTTTGAGCAGCGGAATCCTTAGGATTTCGCTGCGTATGCTCTCTCTGGCTCCCTGCACACGTAACCAGGGTACACATCGGTTACTAAGCAAAGCGCTTTGCTTAGTTACCCGATATTTACCCTGGCTACATGTGCAAGGAGCCAGCGCTAAGCGGTGTACGCTGGTAACCAAGGTAAATATTGGGTAACCAAGCAAAGTGCTTTGCTTAGTTACCCGATATTTACCCTGGCTACGTGTGCAAGGAGCCCGACACTTCCCCACTCGGCTCTGCCCCCTCCCGCACTCCACTATGCATGTACACACGCACACACACAGACACATGCACACACACAGACGCACACACACACACACACAGACTCACCTGTCCCCAGCCATGCAGTCCCCGTCACTGACGTAATTAGCGCTATGGCCCCAATCGGCTCCACCCACCCCACACTCCACCCCCCACACACATTCTCGGCGGCCGAACGATCAGGTGATCACCCGGCATCCGGCTGCTGTGAGCGATCAGCTGATCACCCGGCGGCCAGCTGCTGTGAACGATCAGCTGATCACCCGGCGGCCGGCTGCTGTGAGCGATCAGCTGATCACCCAGCGGCCGGCTGCTTTGAACGATCAGCTGATCACCCGGCGGCCGGCTGCTTTGAACGATCAGCTGATCACCCGGTGGCCGGCTGCTGTGAGTGATCAGCTGATCACCCAGCAGCCGGGTGATCAGCTGATCGTTCACAATAGTCTGCCGCCGGTAAAACAGTAAAGAAAAAAAGCACATTCTGTGGTTTTGTACGATCCGTTGCATCCGTTGTGCCACTATATGCAACACATCCGTTGCATCCGTCACACAACGCAATGCAACGGATGCCGTTCAACGAAAGTGTGAAACTAGCCTAAGCCACAAAAGGTCATTGCTAAAGAAGCTGGCTTTTCACAGACTCCTGTACCAAAGCTTTTTTAAAGCATATTAATGGAAAGTTCAGTGATATGGAAAAGTGTGGTAGAAAAAGGTGCACAAGCAAGAAAGATAACCGCAGCCTTGATAGGATTGTTAACAAAAGGCCATTCAAAAATTTGGGGCAGATTCACAAAGCGTGGACTGCTGCTGGTGCCATTGCTTCAAGAGCCACCACACACAGACGTATCCAGGAAATGGGCTACAACTGTCGCATTCCTTGTGTCAAGCCACTCATGACCAATAGACAATACTTGAAGCATCTTACCTGGGCCAAGAAGAAAAGAACTGAACTGTTGCTCAGTGGTCCAAGGTGTTGTTTTCAGATGACAGTAAATTTTGCATTTCATTTGGAAATCAAGGTTCCAGAATCTGGAGGAAGAGTGGAGAGGCCAGAATCCAAGCTGCTTGAGGTCTAGTGGGAAGTTTGCACAATCAGTGATGGTTTAGGGAGCCATGTCATCTGCTGGTGTAGGTCCACTGGGTTTTATCAAGCCCAAAGTCAGCACAGCTGTCTACCTGGAAATTTTAGAGCACTTCATGCTCAGCTGACAAGCTTTTTGGAGATAGAAATTTCATTTTCCAGCAGGACTTGGCACCTTTTCACACTACTAAAAGTACTAATACCTGGATTAATAACCACAGTACCATTGTGCTTAATTGGCCAGCAAACTCTCCTGACCTAAACCCCATAGAGAATCTATGAGGTATTGTCAAGAGAAAGATGAGAGACACAAGAATCAACAATACAGATAAGTTGAAAGCTGCTATCAAAAAAACCTGGGCTTCCATAACACCTCAGCAGTGCCAGAGGCTGATCACCTCCATGCCACTCCACATTGATGTGTGGCGCCTCTGAGGCTTCAGTTGCCACAGAGGTACTGCATCTCAGCCAGAGGTGTAGTATCTCATTCCCGAGTAAGGAGGGGGTCACAAACCGGTATACACAAAACACAGACACTCTCACTCAGCAACACACCATCAGACCAGGGTAATGTCGGCTGCTAGGGAAGGGGGGGTCTAGTTCGTGGGAGCAGCCTGTAGAAAGTAGGGCAGTCGGAAGGAGCAGTGAAAGAGAGAAGACCTGTGGTCTGGAGCTGCTGCAGCTCGGCCCAGGCACATGACTGAAAGGGTCCTAGAGCCCACGGGAGCGATCATACTCTCGTGACCTCGTTCCACATACAACATGCCGGAGTATAGGGATTTGGCCGCAGTAGGAGACCAGCCCCTCAACTAGTGTAGAACTTCAAGACTCAGCTAGCTAACCGGAGGCAGAGGTTACTTTAAATGCCAAAGCCAAATCCACACACATCCAGTGAAAAGGGATAGAGCTTCAATCCACCCGAGAGGACCCGCAGACACCGGCTCAGGGCTCTGTGTGTAGGGACGGGACAGAGGGGAGAGGTAAGCACAGGAAGATGACCAGGAGAGGGACACAGAAGTTTGTACCTGGTTGTGCCTCCGAACTATCCGGGATCGGCTGGAGCCCATCACAGTAGGACCCAGCATTCCAAAGGTAGCATTTTTCTGGACGTGCTAACCTGGAACTCTGAACTATGAGTAAAGTTCTTGACTGCATCCCTGTGTCATCTGATTATTCCCTGCGCCTCCGGTCCTGCGCCCCACCATCACAGACTACTACTCCCAACAGCCCTGGGGCCCAGCTCTACCTGTGGAGAGCTATTCCAACTCTGTGGCGTCACCATCGACCCCAGGGGAAAACTGAACAGCAGCGGCGGAACCTATCTTGCTGCATATCACATCTCCCCTGTAAATATTACCGCCACCACCATATTTATTCAATGACACCGCCGGGGTCTCGGAACCGGGCTTGGCCACCGCGGCATCCACACAACTAGAACCGCGGCCCACTAATGAGTAACCCCCAGGCCCCGGTGCGGGCATGTCAGATGCAGTAATTCATGCAAAAGGAGCCCCGACCAAGTATTGAATGCATTTACTGTACATACTTTTCAGTAGGCGCCAACATTTCTGAGTTTAAAATCATTTTTTAAGTTGGTCTTATATAGCGTATTTTTCGCTTTATAAGACGCACTTTTGTTCCCCCAAATTTTGGGGGAAAGTAGGGGGTGCGTCTTATAAGCCGAATATACGGGGGGGGGGGTGTATATATATATATATATATATGAACAACGACAAGGCAGAGTCCAGCAATAACGTGAGCAATCCAGGATGCTGTTAAAAAAAATTTTCTTTCTTTTTATTCATAAATTCATTAAAATATAATGGTCCAAGCAATTCAGAACAGCATTATCGCAGGAAAATAGCGCAGATAGGACTACGCGTTTCAGCAGTAAAATCCGCCTTCTTCACGGTCCAGAATCTGATCTGCTTTCCAAACATAGAGCCTTATATACATCTCACTCCCATCAGGGTAATTACAAACATGTGTGAGAGGTTTAAAAACATGAGCTAGAAAAGCAAATCAAACATGTAAGCTATCCGCATATTGATCAATATACAGCATGCATAAGAGTTATAAGAAAAGGATTCAACATTTTGGAGAAAAATACAATCAGAAAATCCAATAACCTGACCATAAAATTATTTTTTAAGTGATACAAAAGCCTAACACAGTAATAATAACCAGCAACATATAATACAACAATGTATCAATAGTGCATAATGATATCCATGCGATTGTTAAAGCCCTGTGGCATGCGAGTCCCCAGCTCAAATATCCACCTACTCTCTCTTGCAAGCACTTTTTTTATGAAAATCTCCCCCTCTCAATGGTTTTTTTACATGCTCTATGCCCATAAAAGAAAAACCGCGTAAATCCCCATTGTGTTTTTTTGAAAAATGTCGGGATACTACTGATGCACCAACCATTGGCAAATTGCTAGCATCTGATAGATGTTTGCGGATTCTGGTTTTAAGGGGGTTCATCGTGCAACCTACATATTGCATGCGGCATATATTGCAATTAATTAGATAAACTACATTCTCCGTATTACAGTTTATAAAAGAACGAACATTAAACTGTTTTTCATTGGAAATAGATGTAAATATTTTAGACTTATTAGCAAAACTGCAGCACTTACAAATATTAGCACCGCATTTAAAAAATCCTATTGTTTTTAACCAGTTGCTAGGGGAGATTTTGTCTGGATCTTTGAACATGCTAGGTGATAATAATGTAGCTAAAGTTGGGGCTCTTTTTGCCACAAAGGCAATATCATAATTTTCCACAATGTTTTTCAGAATATCATTCTGAAATAACAAAGGAAGATATTTTCTGATAATTTTGACAATAGAATTAAACTGAGGACTATAATTGGTACTTTAACATTGATAACCCATACAAGGATAATATTGTTTGGCTGGGTAGATTTATTGATGATCTGATATTTGTCTGGAGGGGTAGTCTCTCGTCTGCGAAGAGTTTTTTTTCTTATTTGGATCTGAAATTTACTAGTAGTGGTCATGAGGTATCAACAAACTTCTTGGACTTAAGCCCGCTACACACGCTTCAATATATCTCACAATCCGTCGTTGGGGTCAAGTTGTAAGTGACGCACATCCGGCATCGTTTGTGAGGTATCTGCGTGTGACATCTACGTGCGATCAGGATTGAACGCAAAACCGTTGATCGCAAACACATCGTATCTTTGTCTAGAATTGAGCGTTTTGTTGCAGGAACCTAGTCAATTGTAACGTGTGACATCCCTCATACGATTTTGGTGTCTGATGCTATGTGCGCAGGTGTGCGCTCTGCACTGCAGCTTAAAAAAGGTCTGCTTCAGAGCGCAGCTGAAAAGCTGCGTTCTGACGCGCCTCACAATGTCTGTCATTCACTAATCTCTGTCAGTCGGTCACTATCTCTGTCCCTCACTCTCTGTCCATGTCAGTCTATCCCCCTCTCTCATATACTCACCGATCCCCGATCCCCGGCGCTGCACGGCGTTCACACTCCTCCGGCGGCTTTTACTGTTTTGAAAAAGCCGGCTGCCCATTAAACAATCTCGTATTCCCTGCTTTCCCCGCCCACCGGCGCCTATGATTGGTTACAGTGAGACACGCCCCCCACGCTGAGTGACAGGTGTCACACTGCACCCAATCACAGCAGCCGGTGGGCGTGTCTATACTGTGTAGTGAAATAAATAATTAAATAATTTAAAAAAACGGCGTGCTGTCCCCCCCAATTTTAAAACCAGCCAGATAAAACCATACGGCTGAAGGCTGGTATTCTCAGGATGGGGAGCTCCACATTATGGGGAGCCCCCCAGCCTAACAATATCAGCCAACAGCCGCCCAGAATTGCCGCATACATTATATGCGACAGTTCTGGGACTGTACCCGGCTCTTCCCGATTTGCCCTGGTGCGTTGGCAAATCGGGGTAATAAGGAGTTATTGGCAGCCCATAGCTGCCAATAAGTCCTAGATTAATCATGTCAGGCGTCTATGAGACACCCTCCATGATTAATCTGTAAATTACAGTAAATAAACACACACACCTGAAAAATCCTTTATTAGAAATAAAAAACACAAACATATACCCTGGTTAACCACTTTAATCAGCCCCAAAAAGCCTTCCATGTCCGGCGTAATCCATGATGCTCCAGCGTCGCTTCCAGCGCTGCTGCATGGAGGTGACTGGAGCTGCAGCAGACACAGCCGCTCCGGTCACCTCCACGCAGCTAATGAAGACAGCCGTGCGATCAGCTGAGCTGTCAGTGAGGTTACCCGCTGTTACTGGATCCAGCGGTGGCCGCGGGTAACCTCAGTGACAGCTCAGCTGATCGCGCTACTCACCGCCGCTCCTATCACCTCCACGCAGCAACTGAGGTGATAGGAGCGGTGGTTTTTTTCTAGTCTTGAGGCTGCAATTCACATGCTTGTAATGTTGCATGTTTATTGAACATTTGTCACAGCTCAGTTTTTTGTTTTTTTTGTCTGTTATCTTGCTTTAATGCAAGTTGGGGGTGCAGCCCTCCTGATACTGAGGCTGAACAATTACCTGCTTCTCACTTTTCGCTGTGTATTTAATCTGGGACCCAGCTGACCACTTTATCATCCATATTGAAGTTTTGACATGACACAAGTCAGGTACAGAATATGTTTTTAACTTTAGTAGGTTAGGGACTGTCTCAGATGGGTACACCGTGACGAGGTGAGACAGCTTCTTATCTTTTTGCAAAAATGTATATACTAAGTACCCTGTTTATTAAGCACTTGCAATTTATTTATTTATAGTCAGGGTATTTTTTCTACAATTTTCTCCTTGGGTTTTTTCTAGTCTTGAGGCTGCAATTCACATGCTTGTAATGTTGCATGTTTATTGAACATTTGTCACAGCTCAGTTTTTTGGTTTTTTTACATGGCTGTCTGTGTCTGCTGTTAGCGGCCATGTAGCAGAGCTGAACGGCAGATGACATAGTAAAAACGCATCCCTACACATTACACACGCTTGGCAAGTCAATAAATAAAAAAAAAAAGGTGCCCAATGCATACGTCACAGAACACGTGATCTAAAGGATCGCACACAAAATTGATCAATTTAACATAGACTACTAACGCACGTGTGACAGCAAATGAACGACCTACGTGCAATCTCATAAGATCCCGTATGCAACCTGGGCGTGTCACATCGCAAATGCGATTGTACAACTAATTGCAACGTGTAAAGTGGGCTTTAAAATTGACCGCAGATTTGGATAGCAATAAGGTTTTGATTTCTCCCTATAAAAAATCTACTGCATGCAATAGTATTTTAATGGCTTCCTCTAATCATCCCAAACATGTCATTCAGAATATTCCTGTGGGGGAGCTTATTAGACTAAAAAGGAATACCACATCTAGTGATAAATTGGAGGAAGAAATTGAAATAACTTGTAACAATTTAAAAAAAAGGGGGTATCCCAATTGGTCTTTGGAGAGAGCCAAGAAAAAAATAGCAGGCATTGATAGGGTTAAGCTGTTGGATTCTATCAAGAAAAAAAGACAGTTTGACTCCAAAAAATCTGGGGTAGTTTTCAGTACCAATTATAGTCCTCAGTTTAATTCTATTGTCAAAATTATCAGAAAATATCTTCCTTTGTTATCTCAGAATGATATTCTGAAAAACATTGTGGAAAATTATGATATTGCCTTTGTGGCAAAAAGAGCCCCAACTTTAGCTACATTATTATCACCGCGCCCCTCCCCCCTCCATGATGGAGGCCTGGGTTGGGGAGGCTGCATGATACTGTACATGGAGGCCTGGGGTGGGGAGGCTGCATGATACTGTACATGGAGGCCTGGGGTGGGGAGGCTGCATGATACTGTACATGGAGGCCTGGGGTGGGGAGGCTGCATGATACTGTACATGGAGGCCTGGGGAGACTGCATTATACTGTACATGGAGGCCTGGGGAGGCTGGCAGCATTATTATAGATGGAGGCCTGGGGAGGCTGGCAGCATTATTATACATGAGCCCTGGGGAGGCTGGCAGCATTATTATACATGAGGCCTGGGGAGGCTGGCTGCATTATTATACATGAGGCCTGGGGAGGCTGGCTGCATTATTATACATGAGGCCTGGGGAGGCTGGCTGCATTATTATACATGAGGCCTGGGGAGGCTGGCTGCATTATTATACATGGAGGCCTGGGGAGGCTGGCTGCATTATTATACATGGAGGCCTGGGGAGGCTGGCTGCATTATTATACATGGAGGCCTGGGGAGGCTGGCTGCATTATTATACATGGAGGCCTGGGGAGGCTGGCTGCATTATTATACATGAGGCCTGGGGAGGCTGGCTGCATTATTATACATGGAGGCCTGGGGAGGCTGGCTGCATTATTATACATGGAGGCCTGGGGAGGCTGGCTGCATTATTATACATGGAGGTCTGGGGAGGCTGGCTGCATTATTATACATGGAGGTCTGGGGAGGCTGGCTGCATTATTATACATGGAGGCCTGGGAGGCTGGCTGCATTATTATACATGGAGGCCTGGGGAGGCTGGCTGCATTATTATACATGGAGGCCTGGGGAGGCTGGCTGCATTATTATACATGAGGCCTGGGGAGGCTGGCTGCATTATTATACATGGAGGTCTGGGGAGGCTGGCTGCATTATTATACATGGAGGCCTGGGGAGGCTGGCTGCATTATTATACATGGAGGCCTGGGGAGGCTGGCTGCATTATTATACATGGAGGCCTGGGGAGTCTGGCTGCATTATTATACATGGAGGCCTGGGGAGGCTGGCTGCTATATTATACATGGAGGCCTGGGAGGCTGGCTGCTATATTATACATGGAGGCCTGGAGAGGTTGGCTGCATTATTATATATGGAGGCCTGGTGAGGCTGCATAATAAACATGAAGGACACCTTATACATTGAATATAGAGGTGTAATATACATAGAGGTCTATGAGGCTGCATTATACTGGAGGTCTATAGGGCTGCATTAAAATGGAGGTCGGGGGGGGCTGTATAATACAAAATGAAGGGACACCTTATACATGGAATATAGGGGTGAATTATACATGGAGGAGTATGGGGCTGCATAATACCATCTGAAGTTTTATGGGGTTGTGTTATAATACATATAGGACTATGGGGGCTGCATTATAATATATGGAGGACTATGGAGGCTACCTTATACATGGACTATGGAAGTGCATTATAAAACATGGAGGACTATGTGGTGCAGTATAATATATGGAGAACTATGGGGTGAATTTTAATACATGGAGAACTATGGGAAATGCATTATAATTGAAGGGCTACTTTATACATGGAGGATTATGGGGGTGCATTATAATATATGGAGGGCTATGTATCTGCATTCTAATATATGAAGGGTTATGTGAGACCCTTTATACAATTATTTGGAAGGCTATGTGGGGGCTGTTATAGTATTTTGAGAACTTTATACAGGGGGGACAAAGATACAAGTATGGGATGGAAATGTTTTGTGCTGAGGGAAAAAGGCTCTTTCCCTCAGCAGTCAACTTTCCCATGCTCTGCTATACATCTCTCAGCACCCAGCTTTCCCATGTTCTGATATACATCTCTCAGCACCCAGCTTTCCCATGTTCTGATATACATCTCTCAGCACCCAGCTTTCTCATGCTCTGATATGGGAAAGCTGGGTGCTGAGGACAAGATAAATATCAGAACATAGGAAAGCTGGGTGCTGATAGAGGGATTTCAGGGTGCTGTGGGTGAGAGCCAAGTGTCAGCGTCATTATCCTGTACCCCGAGTGTCAGTGTCATTATCCCTTACCCCATACCTCCCAACCGTCCCGGATACAGCGGGACTTTCACGCTTTACGTTGTTTGTCCCGTTGCCACGATCGGGACGGCCGGCTCCCGGGCTCCGCCCACCCACTCTCTCTCCGCCTCCCTGCTTTTCCCTCCTACCATCCCAGTAGACGTGGCATAACAGAGAGGAGCGCTGCCTGTGCTGCTGCTGGTACAGTAAAATCTCCCTAGTGCTGATTTCCCTCCCTCCCCCCCCCTCACCCCCGGCCGGAGCCTCTCTGTGCGGTCGGCCGGCCGCCTGTCTGTGCGGTCGGCCGGCCGCCTGTCTGTGCGGTCGGCCGGCCGCCTGTCTGTGCGGGCGCCCCCCGGCCGCCTGTCTGTGCGGGCGCCCCCCGGCCGCCTGTCTGTGCGGGCGCCCCCCGGCCGCCTGTCTGTGCGGGCGCCCCCCTGCCGCCTGTCTGTGCGGGCGCCCCCCTGCCGCCTGTCTGTGCGGGCGCCCCCCTGCCACCTGTCTGTGAAGGCGACCGGCCACCTCACTGTGTGGGCGACCGGCCGCCTCACTGTGGCTCCCTGCGTTTCCATGCTGGAGGCCCGCCGGCTGCCTGCGTGTCCATGCTGGAGGCCCGCCGGCTGCCTGCGTGTCCATGCTGGAGGCCCGCCGGCTGCCTGCGTGTCCATGCTGGAGGCCCGCCGGCTGCCTGCGTGTCCATGCTGGAGGCCCGCCGGCTGCCTGCGTGTCCATGCTGGAGGCCCGCCGGCTGCCTGCGTGTCCATGCTGGAGGCCCGCCGGCTGCCTGCGTGTCCATGCTGGAGGCCCGCCGGCTGCCTGCGTGTCCATGCTGGAGGCCCGCCGGCTGCCTGCGTGTCCATGCTGGAGGCCCGCCGGCTGCCTGCGTGTCCATGCTGGAGGCCCGCCGGCTGCCTGCGTGTCCATGCTGGAGGCCCGCCGGCTGCCTGCGTGTCCATGCTGGAGGCCCGCCGGCTGCCTGCGTGTCCATGCTGGAGGCCCGCCGGCTGCCTGCGTGTCCATGCTGGAGGCCCGCCGGCTGCCTGCGTGTCCATGCTGGAGGCCCGCCGGCTGCCTGCGTGTCCATGCTGGAGGCCCGCCGGCTGCCTGCGTGTCCATGCTGGAGGCCCGCCGGCTGCCTGCGTGTCCATGCTGGAGGCCCGCCGGCTGCCTGCGTGTCCATGCTGGAGGCCCGCCGGCTGCCTGCGTGTCCATGCTGGAGGCCCGCCGGCTGCCTGCGTGTCCATGCTGGAGGCCCGCCGGCTGCCTGCGTGTCCATGCTGGAGGCCCGCCGGCTGCCTGCGTGTCCATGCTGGAGGCCCGCCGGCTGCCTGCGTGTCCATGCTGGAGGCCCGCCGGCTGCCTGCGTGTCCATGCTGGAGGCCCGCCGGCTGCCTGCGTGTCCATGCTGGAGGCCCGCCGGCTGCCTGCGTGTCCATGCTGGAGGCCCGCCGGCTGCCTGCGTGTCCATGCTGGAGGCCCGCCGGCTGCCTGCGTGTCCATGCTGGAGGCCCGCCGGCTGCCTGCGTGTCCATGCTGGAGGCCCGCCGGCTGCCTGCGTGTCCATGCTGGAGGCCCGCCGGCTGCCTGCGTGTCCATGCTGGAGGCCCGCCGGCTGCCTGCGTGTCCATGCTGGAGGCCCGCCGGCTGCCTGCGTGTCCATGCTGGAGGCCCGCCGGCTGCCTGCGTGTCCATGCTGGAGGCCCGCCGGCTGCCTGCGTGTCCATGCTGGAGGCCCGCCGGCTGCCTGCGTGTCCATGCTGGAGGCCCGCCGGCTGCCTGCGTGTCCATGCTGGAGGCCCGCCGGCTGCCTGCGTGTCCATGCTGGAGGCCCGCCGGCTGCCTGCGTGTCCATGCTGGAGGCCCGCCGGCTGCCTGCGTGTCCATGCTGGAGGCCCGCCGGCTGCCTGCGTGTCCATGCTGGAGGCCCGCCGGCTGCCTGCGTGTCCATGCTGGAGGCCCGCCGGCTGCCTGCGTGTCCATGCTGGAGGCCCGCCGGCTGCCTGCGTGTCCATGCTGAATGGGTGTGGATGGGGAGTGGATATGGGCGTGACTGTGAAATGGGTGTGGTTAGGGGTGTGGCCTAAAAATTTGCCGCGGCGCGCTGTGCGCGCCGCAAACTTTGTCCTTCTTTTCCTTCTTTAAAAGTTGGGAGGTATGCCTTACCCCAAGTGTCTGTGTATGTGGAGGGGGGGCCCAGGTCTAAACTTTGCACCGGGGCCCATCCAACTCTAGTTACGCCACTGCCCAAAGCACTGATATATAATCGGCTATGTGGGACATTATATTTGGTGGAGATCCTTTTGCAACCACTAGTTGTATTCATAGTGTCACATGCTGCATGACTTGAGTATACATATGTGTGAGCTTTAGATTATGTGTAAACAATTCAACTGACATGTGACTGGCCTTTAGCTGACCTTGGCTGAGAACCTCCGTCTTTATATATACGGGTAATGGATTATTCATAAGCCTGGTCTGCTTGTGGTGCAGTCACATATTGTTTAGTGGGTTAGATGCACGTATATGTGCTTTTCTGCCTTAAAGCAATAACTGTAAACACTGACATGTAGCTCCTGAGTTTCTCTTGCATGCCTACATGATTTCTCTTAAGAGTTTTTGTGTAAAACCAGTATGATATTAGACGGCATGCAGAAGTGTCTCAGTTAATCTCTTGGTATACTCCGTTTGATATACTTTCCATGTGACCATTACGTGGTTGTTCTGATATTTGATTGCATAAGTATCCTTGCAGGTCATGTTTGTGTCTTTTTAACATCCCTCCTCTTGTTCTCACTTTTCTACCATTATGTTCCCATATGTACTGTGATATGTATTTTTTCTGATTCACTTTTTTGATAAAAGATAAATTAAACTATTGATACATTGTTGCATTATATGTTGCTGGCTATTACTACTGTGTTAGGCTTTTGTATCACTTAAAAAATAATTTTATGGTCAGGTTATTGGATTTTCTGATTGTATTTTTCTCCAAAATGCTGAATCCTTTCCTTATAATTCTTATGCATGCTGTATATTGATTAATATGCGGATAGCTTACATGTTTGATTTGCTTTTCTAGCTCATGTTTTTAAATCTCTCACATATGTTTGTAATTACCCTGATGGGAGTGAGATGTATATAAGGTTCTATGTTTGGAAAGCAGATCAGATTCTGGACCGTGAAGAAGGCGGATTTTACCGCTGAAACGCGTAGTCCTATCTGCGCTATTTTCCTGCGATAATGATGTTCTGAATTGCTTGGACCATTATATTTTAATGAATTTATGAATAAAAAGAAAGAAATTTTTTTTTAACAGCATCCTGGATTGCTCACGTTATTGCTGGACTCTGCCTTGTCGTTGTTCACATTTGTATGGATGGACTCCTACGTCCTGATCCGGGCACAACGGAGTTAACCAGGTCAGCTGAGGTTCCAGGTGATTCACAGGAGTGAGCTGGTCTACATTGTTGGACATATATATATATATATATATATATATATATATACACACTGCAGGGTCCAGGGGAGGTGGGGGCGCTGCTGGGCGCAGGTGAACGCTGCGGCGGCAGCGTTTGATCTCCTGCTCCCGCTCATATAATATGCACAGCCGCTGTCCATCTCCGGTGGTGCTGAAATCGCACCGCAGTGAGGGGCTGGGGCAGCGGTGCATATTATATGTCCCTGCGTCCCCCTGTGATGGCACATGCCCCCCCTGTGTTAGATTTGGCCCCCAGGCTACTGCGCATTCTAAAATAAAAAAGCTTTACTTACCCCCTCCAGCGTTTCTCTCCGTGTCCCTGCTTCCACTGTGATCAGGCAGAGAGCTCAGCCTGCTGTGCCGATCACATGACCGCACTGAGAACCAGGAAGGAAGGAAGAGAAGCACGGAGCCAGACAGGAGGGAGCTCAGCGCTGGAGGAGGTAAGGAAAGAGGGTTTTATTTTACTATGGGCAGCAGCCTGGGGGCGATATCTAACACAGGGGGACTTGTGCGATCTATAGGGGCCATGGGCAGCACTATGGGGGCGATATCTAACACAGGGGGACTTGTGCGATCTATAGGGGCCATGGGCAGCACTATGGGGGCGATATCTAACACAGGGGGACTTGTGCGATCTATAGGGGCCATGGGCAGCTGTATGGGGGTGATATCTAACACAGGGGGACTTGTGCGATCTATAGGGGCCATGGGCAGCACTATGGGGGTGATATCTAACACAGGGGGACTTGTGCGATCTATATAGGGGCCATGGGTAGCACTATGGGGGCGATATCTAACACTAGGGGACTTGTGCAATCTATATAGGGGCCATGGGTAGCACTATGGGGGCGATATCTAACACAGGGGGACTTGTGCGATCTATATAGGGGCCATGGGCAGCATCATGGGGGCGATATCTAACACAGGGGGACTTGTGTGATCTATATAGGGGCCATGGGCAGCACTATGGGGGCGATATTGACTCGCCCACCCCAGGGCTATGGGACACCCGGTGCCGGGCCGGACTAGTCCGGTGGTAGTCAGTGGTGGCTGGGCCCGGCTCCGTGGCCCTGGTGGGTGTCAGTAGAATATGTGGCTTGATGAATAAAGTTTGTGTTCGTCACGCCACCTGTGGTCTGCGGCTATTAAGCCGCCGCTGCTGTGTGAGGCCTCCGGAGTGATGATATAGCAGCAATGGTGGTACTGCTCCCCACAGGTGGAGCGGAGCCCCGGGGACACTGATAGTGCTCGTGAAAGTCTATGGTGTTGTGTGGCTAACACGGTGCAGGACCGACAGGCAATGAAAGAACCAGGCACAAACAACAGTCTCTTTACCTTTTCCTCTTTAACTTTGGGAACAGTCCAGTCCTGGGAGACCGTTACAGGTGGTGGTGGGGATCCAGTCGGCCTGGAAGTACTTGGGGTGATCTTTCTGGCCAGCTGAGTATGAGGCCTACTCCTGTGCTTTTCTTTGTTATGATAGGACCCTGCTTCTCTGAATCCAGCAATGGCCCTCTTTGCTGCTGGGACCGATGGTACGTCCCTTTCCCTCTGTAGTAGGCTGCGCAGGCCCTCTCTGGTGCTTCTCTGCTGGAGTCCACACCGGGCCCTGATGCTGCAGCTGTACCTTCGGGCTGTTTATGGGCCAGGTGCTTGCAGCTCTCCTGCCCTTCGGATTCGGCTACCAGTGAGTATTTTAAGCCCTGATGGCCACAGACTCCGATGTCCGAGTCTCTTCGCTGCCTCTCTGCTACTCCTGCTTCCCTGGGCCAAGCTGCTCTAGCTCTAGGCCCCAGATCCACAGGACAGCACACTCTGCGTCTGCTCACTATCACTTCTCTCTACAGACTGAACATTACTTCCTCCCTCAGGTCAGACTTAAGGAATGCTCCCTGGAATTCCAGGTTCAGAGCTCCCCCTGCTGGCCGGAGGGAGAACTGCGTTGGATGTTAAACTTGCTGGCCAATGGACCTCCCAATTACCTCCAGGCTCAGCATTAACCCTTTGGGATTGCAATGCTGTTGTGGCGACCAAGTCCTGGGGCGCCACACTCCCCCTTAGTTAAATTCAGTACTCCCGGACTGTAGAAAACAAAACAAGACATACATGTTACAACCTTAAACAACTATAAGAGTCCAGTGTGGCTCCCTGCCGGGTGTCCATTACACTGCTCCATGGGGGACCCGCCGCGATAAAACCCCCAACGTAGGCTCTGGGCGTGCGTCAGAGCATTGATGACCCCACTCTATGCACGCCGGACGGGTTTTTCTTCAGGGGTGCTGAGCACACTGGTGCTAACTATGTACAGCTAGGTGTTGGCCACCCATAGTCCAGTGGCCCAATTGTCTATTTTCTCAATCAAAAAAGAAAAACATTTTATACACAACATTACAGACATTTCACATAACTATTTACATTCTAATAAGTACTCTTTCTTTTTACTCTCTATACCTTGGAGGGGGCTGTCCCCTAGTGCTGCGTTGAGACCTGCGTAGCTCTGGTGTTTGTCCCTGACTACTTGGTGTGTCTTCTACCTCAGCACTACAGGTAGGCCTAACCCTGATAGGTAAGCGTGATGATTGCCTATGTGGTCTAAGAGTCGCCAAGGGTATGACAGGTTCACCACTGACAGGGGGTTGATTCTCCTGTTCCACTGCTGGCGTGTCATCTCGTGTTGGAGCGGACGGTTCTTTAGGTGGATCTGGAACCTCTTCTGTTTCTGGCTCGACCAACTGCGGGAACGTCAACACTGGTACCACTATGGCATTGTTTATTCGGGTCCAAGTTTTGGGGAATTTTCCAAGGATTGTTTGGATCATCTCTTCCTCTTTTTCTGGACTTTGGGGACTTTCTTGTACTTCTTCTACTTCTTTTTGGATTCTGCACCGTTCGGGGCATGCTTTCAGGCGGTCTCGAGAAACTGCTTGATAGGTCTTGCCTTCATCTTTGCTTATGAGGCATACCTTACTATTGTCAAAGTTGGAGGGGATAATGGTGTAGGGTTCATTCTCCCACTGATCATCTAATTTATGCGCCCTCCGCTTTTTCTTGAGGACCTGTTCTCCAGGTGCTAAGGGAGTTGCTGGAGCTGTTTGATTGTAATGCTGCTCTTGTCTCGTTCTTGCTTGAGACAGGCTCCTTTCTACGCATTCCTGGACCTTGCGGTACTGCTGTTGTCGCTCTATATCCCAATCTTCTATCTCCTGAACCGCTTCAGGTGACACAGTCCCCATCTCAAAGTCTACAGGTAACTTGCCAGGTCTTGCTCGCATCAGGTAAGCAGGGCTGCAGTTGGTCGAATTTACTGGGATATGGTTGTACAGGTCTACCAGATCTGGTACCTTCTCTGGCCATTGGTTTCTTTCTTCCAGAGGTAGAGTCTTGAGCATATCAATAACCACATGGTTCATCTTCCTTGCACAATCCATTGGTTTGGGGGTGGTACGGTGTGGTTCTGATTTTCTTACAACCGTACATGTTACAGAACTCTTGGAACACTTCTGCCTCGAATGCAGGACCTTGATCAGTCAGTACCCTTTCAGGGTAACCGTGAGGTCGACAAAAGTATGCCTGAAATGCTCTAGCTGCTGTTCTGGCTGTCTGGTCCTTCACGGGCACTACTTCCAGGAAACGAGAGTAATGGTCCACAATGGTGAGGGCGTAAACATAGCCTGACCGGCTCGGTATTAACTTCACGTGGTCCAGGGCCACCAACTCCAGGGGCTGCTTCGTGACAATTGGCTGTAGGGGAGACCTCTGGCTGGCATCATCTTTCCGCCTCAGGTTACACGGACCACAGTCTCGGCACCACTTCTCGACTGTCTTTCTCATGTGCACCCAGTAGAACCGATCACGGAGTAGGGTCTCCAACTTCTTCCACCCGAAGTGTCCTGCGTTATCATGATAAGCTGCTAGGACCATTGGAGCATCCCTCTGCGGGACCACTATCTGCCAGACGAGTTCATTCGTTCGCCAGTTGACATATCTCTTGCAGAGCTTGCCTTGGTATGTGAACAGTCGTCCCCTCTCCTTCCACAGCTGCTGGGCTTCTTCTGGAGCATCTGGGCCAAGATGGGTCTCAGCTTGTGCTAGCTTTTCTTTGACCAATCGCATGGCCGGGTCACCGTTCTGTGTCTCTTCCCAATTATGGTGGAGTAATGGATTGACCGACACCTCGTGCTGGCTCGAGCGCTTCACTCCTACAGCATGCTCACACTGGGAAACACCTTGGTGATGGAAAGCCAGTAACTCTATCTCTTCGAGTTCATCCAGGTCTTCTCCAGACTCGGGTAAGTGAGGCATTCTGGACAGCGCATCAGCATTGTTATTCTTCTTGCCAGCCCGGTACTTGATGGTAAAGTCAAAGTTAGACAGCCGGGCCATCCATCGCTGTTCCAACGCACCTAACTTGGCTGTTGCCAGATGTGTCAACGGATTGTTGTCCGTGAAGATGGTGAACTTGGCCGATGCCAGATAGTGCTTGAAGCGTTCAGTCACTGCCCAAACAATAGCGAGGAACTCCAGCTTGAAGGAACTGTAGTTTTCTGGATTCCTTTCTGTGGGCCGAAGCTTCCTACTGGCGTAAGCTATCACCTTCTCTCTGCCTCCCTGCACCTGGGACAGAACTGCTCCCAGTCCCACGTTGCTGGCATCTGTATACAGTACAAACGGCTGGCTGTAGTCAGGGTAGGCCATAATTTCTTCTCCCGTGAGAGCCCCTTTCAGCCGGACAAAGGATGTTTCTATTTGGCTGCTCCATTCAAATGGAGGGCTCTGCTTCTTAGCCTGCTTTGGCTGGCCCACCAGGAGATCTTGAAGGGGCGCTGCTATCTTTGTGAAACCATCAATGAACCTTCGGTAGTAGCCCACCAGCCCAAGGAACTGCCGTACCTTCTTTACCGTGGTGGGTCTTGGCCAGTCCTTGATTACGGTGACTTTCTCCGGATCAGGTGCCACACCTTCTGCGCTTACCACATGACCCAGGTACTGTACCTTTGGCTTCAAGAGGTGACATTTGGACGGCTTTATCTTCAGGCCATATTTCGACAAGGACTCAAACACTTCTGCTAAGTGCCTCAGGTGGTCTTCATAAGTCTTGGAGTAGACTATGACGTCATCCAGGTACAACAGCACGGTTTCAAAGTTGTGGTGGCCCAAGCAGCACTCCATCAACCTTTGGAATGTCCCTGGGGCGTTGCAGAGCCCAAATGGCATACAGTTGAACTCGCAGAGGCCCATTGGTGTCGTGAATGCAGTCTTCTCCTTGTCCGCCTCTGCCACGGGAACCTGCCAATACCCACTGGTGAGATCCAAGGTGGAGAAATAGTTAGCTGACTTTAAGGCTGTTAGTGACTCCTCTATTCTGGGTAGTGGATAAGCATCTTTATGTGTAATGCGGTTAATTTGCCTGTAATCTACGCACATTCTCATTGTACCATCTTTTTTCTTTACGAGCACTAGTGGATCTGCCCAGGGGCTACGACTATCTCGGATAACCCCAGCCTCCTTCATTTCCCGTAACATTTCTTTGGCACGCTGATACTGTGCGGGGGGTACAGGGCGGTATCTCTCTTTAATGGGATGATGATCACCCGTGGGGATTTGATGTTTAACCCCTTTAACCTGCCCAAAATCTAGGGGGTGTTTGCTGAAGACCCGCTCGTACTCCTGTACCACCCGGTAAACCCCATGCTTTTGGTGTGAGGGGGTGGAGTCGGTGCCCACATGTAATTTTTGGCACCAGTCTTCCAGCTGCCCCTTGGAGCCATTGTCTTCCGCCTGGTCGGATGGGATCAAGGGTTCCACTGCTTTGATGGTATTGTTGCTGACAGTGTACAGTTTTGCTACAGTGGCGTACCGGGGCAATTTGGCTTCCTCCTCCCCACAATTCAGGACACGGACGGGCACTCTCCCCTTGCGAACGTCTGCTACCCCTCTGGCTATCAGGACTACTGTCTGAATACACCGGTTCTACCAAGGCATGGTAATCCTGACCCTTGAGGCCTATTGCTGCCAGACACCATATCAACATTTCACTTCTTGGGGGTATTGCAATGGGGAGGGGGTCACTTACCCTCACACTGCCAATTTCTCCTCCGGCCAGCTCTACCTGCTGCCTCCTCATCAGGGCTCGGATTTCCCTCTGTAGGGCACGCTGCTGTCCGGAACTGGCAGTTTCAGACGCCTGTTGCAACAAAATTATCACTTCGGCAATACAATTTTCTATCACATTTGTACCAATGGTTAGCAGTGGGTCAGATTCTTTGCGATCAATATTTACAATTATCATCCCCTGACATGGTAATTCTACCCGTCCCACTTTAATGGTTACTTCTTTATACCCAATTTGAGGTAAGGGCTGACCATTACTGGCCACAATTGTTAGATCATCATCTGGGCCATGGTCAATGTCTGAATCAGCCCAATATCTTTTGTACAGTTTATAAGGGATGGTTGTTACCTGGGACCCCGTATCCAGGAGGGCATTCAAAGGGATCCCATCCAGCACAATAGGAAGGACCGGTCGTCCTCCCACATACTTGCTGCGGCTGGGGGTTGAGCCGGGCTTCCTTACACCTGGGGGTTGGCTCCTGGCCCCAGGCTCGGCCCATTTAAAGGACAGTGTCTTGCAATGTGGCCCGCCTGGCTGCAGCGGCGGCAGATCGGTTGTCCCGTTGAATCATACCGGTCTGTATCTTTTCCTCGGGTCGGCGGAATCCTCCTCTGTCGCATCCATGGGACGTCATCTGGGCTGGAGGCCAACTCGATTCTTGCAGGCGATGGGGTCACTTGTAGAGACTGCACAGTCTTGGTGTGGCGCCCCTGACCTGGTCAGGCACCACTGAGTACTGCACCCATGCTGGGGACAGTACAATACAGGTAATCCAGAAGGCTGACCGGGGTGTGGAACACAGGCGCATAGTAATCAGCTCTCACACATGTACCCATGAGAGGACCCCTGGGGATCCCAGGAGGGGGAAAAGCCTTGACCTTCACTGGAATAGTGGAGGGGGCCAAAAGCCTCCATCTCCTCTCAAGGGGTGTGGTGGAGAGTCTGGTTGCTAGGTGGCGTAGGCAAGAACAGGAGAGGAGGAGCAGTGAGTCAGTTAGAGCAGAGAACTCCAGAGGGCTCAGTGAGGAGCAGACCTGTGGGGCTGTTGCTGTCTAACAGCGCCCGCGCAGTGGCTACTGACGGGGGAGAACGGTCAACTAGGAGTGCTACCTGAAAGCCAGCTTCAGCTAGAGAGAAAGCACGGAGTGGGAAGTAAGGAGACTGCTAGAGAGCACCAGGCCCAACCGGGCGGCAGATCCCGAAGCGAAGATAGATCCAGCTTTCTTCTGCTAAACCTGCCGGTGTGGGGCTCTCAAAGCCCACACCACAACACCACAAAAGCCGCAGCCACGTAACCGCAGTGAGGGCCCATAGGTCACAGGAGGCAAGCAGCTGGAGTGGCCTGGTCCGGGGAACAAGCAAACGGCAAACAAAAGGGGGAGAGAGGCTGCAGCATCTTCCCTGGGTGACCCCCATAGGGACTCAAAGTCGGGGTCACCCCAAACCACCAAGGGCTAAGGAAGGCGAGTCAGTAGTCACCCTCATAAAGTCAGCCTGAAGGATACCTGGTTCCCATCTGGTTCATCCCAGCTACGCCCGGGCTACTCACCCTGCCATCAAATGTGAGTAAAGCCCTTGAAAGACAGTTCTGCCTGTGTGAGTCATTCTGCGACTTGTGGTACTACAAACCTACACCGGGCCCTGGGGCTTGCCTCACTCTCAGGAGGCTATTCCAACTAACTGCACACACCATCAGCCCCAGGCGACCCTCAACCTGCAGCGGCGGTCCCTACTGACCGCAATACTGAGAGTGGCGTCACGATCAAAACCGAAGATTCCCTACCTGTGACCAGCACCAGCTACGTGGAGTCCCTGAAGGTAATGCACCGATACAACACCTGTGGGGCTTCACATCTGGCGTCACGAACAGGATAAGGACTAGACCTGTTCAGACAGGTGACCATGTGCCTGGGCGGTCCGCTTGAAAAATTGGAAGCGCCGCCATATTGCCACCATGAAAAGCGCGCTGAAAAACAACAGCAGCCCGCGCTGGAAGAAGTTACCGCCCACGAAGAGGTGTGGCTACCCAGAGATCCCCTGCAGAGTTCTGACCTTGCCAGCTATGAGAGTGGAAGCGTCCAGAGACGGCGGGAAGGAAAGAGAGCCACAAGCCTGCTGCTGGGAGAGGAGCTGCTGAAAGAGGCAGAGCAGAAACTGAACAGCTTGCTATCAGAGGCAACGGCGAGTCCACAGCTGGAGAGTCGTGCAGAAGAGGGCGCAGAAGAAATGGCGTCTGACCGCAGAAATCCAGAACCGGGCTCCGCTGCCTGGTGGTATCGGGAGCTGGCCCAGTTCTGCGACCGACTGGAGAACCGGGTTGTGGAGCAGATTCGGGAAGAACGAATGGAAATGCTGGAGATGACCGCGGCGGTTCGGGCCTATGAAAGGAGAGCCGCGCGCCGAGTGCCAGACAGGACGGCGATGACGCAGACCCCGATGCTGCCACCGGTGGGTGAGTCGAGTGATGCCCCGGCCAGCGCAAGTGCCCCGACCCCTGCTGCCACGCCCGCGGTCCCCGAAGAGGCGTCCGGTGCGGCGACGCTGAAGCAGGCCGCAGCCACGCCAGGTGCGGCCTTCCAAGCCCCAGCGGCCGCAGCGGTGCCCTGCTCGGCCTACCAAGACCCGGTCCCTGCAGCAACGCCCAGTCCGGCCCGCAAAGAACCGGCTGCCACCGCGACCCTCATCCGCGCCGCAGGCGTAACGCTGACCCAGGCCGCCGCCCTGCTAGGCCCGGCCCGCCGAGACCCCACCGCCGCAGCAACGCTCGTCCGCGCCGCAAGTGAGGTGCTGAACCAGGCCGCAGCCACGCCAGGCGCGGCCCGCCAAGCCCCGGCCGCCGCAGCGATGCCCTGCTCGGCCCACCAAGACCCGGTCCCTGCAGCGACGCCCAGCCCAGCCTGCACAGATTCCATCACAACAGCGACGCTGATCCAGGCCGCCGCCATGCCGGGCGCGGCCCGCCAAGACCAGGCCGCCGCCATGCCGGGCGCGGCCCGCCAAGACCAGGCCGCCGCCATGCCGGGCGCGGCCCGCCAAGACCAGGCCGCCGCCATCCAGGGCGCGGCCCGCCAAGACCAGGCCGCCGCCATGCCGGGCGCGGCCCGCCAAGACCAGGCCGCCGCCATCCAGGGCGCGGCCCGCCAAGACCAGGCCGCCGCCATGCCAGGCGCGGCCCGCCAAGACAAGGCTGACGTACCATTTACCCCGGCCCGCAAGGCCAGAGCAGACAAGGCTCCCCCGGTTCAGGAAGTCCCTGCTAGGCAATCCCTGGTAGGTGAGGACTCCGCATACTGGCAGCTAAAAGCCGACCTGGAAGCTAAGTTCCCACAAGAGATGGTGGATCGGTATCTGCTCCCTCCGCATACCCCCAAGGAGATTCAGGCAACCCCTGCAGCCGCGCCAGAGAGTCCACCGCCCAGACCAGCTGAAGAAAGCCCATCCCCAGCACTGCCACCAAAGGAGTGCCAAGAAGAACTAAGGGGGAGAGGAGGCCAGGAAGCCGAGGAGCTGACTCCAGAGCCATACCCAGAGCCGGAGATGTTACCCTATTCCCGTTGGGATGAGGAGGACTTGACACCGTCCGCTGACGAAGATCTGCCTAAAAGTCTCACCTGGGAGTTTGCAAGCTGTACCACGCAGAGTTCAGGCCGCAAGACAAGGCGTCGCAACAGTACAACGCTGTCCCCTGCACCACAGTCTCCAGAGCAGAGAGAAGTCACAGTCAGAGACCTACAAGAAAAAAGGTTCCTGAGAAGAGCCAAAGCCCAGGTCAGAGGACCCCTTTGCAGAGGAGTAGTAGAGGATTTCAATTTGAGAAGTGGATATGGATTCATTGTAGCCCCTGGTATCAAAGAAGGGATATTTGTCAACAGAAGAGATGTGAGCGCTCATCTGCCTAGAGGACACCCTGGCAGAAACCTAAAGATGGGGGATTCAGTACAATTCACTATGCATGAAGGCGAAAGAGGACTGTACGCGCTTGACGTAGCACTATGTACCAGCAAACCTTACAGCCACCCCATGCTACAGGAAAGAGAAACAGATACAGGAAAGGAAACAGATGAAGATCAAGAAAGCAGAGACAAGGAACCTGCAGATGAGACAACAACAGATGAAGAAAGAGGCCAAGAAAGCAGCAGGTGCCACAGCCCAACAGGCCCAAGCCCTGAAATGGAGGAGTAAAGTAAAGTAAAGAAAGAAGTTACCAGTTGAAGTTTTGAAAAGTTTTGTTTTGCAACGTTCAAGTTCAAGTAATGTGCCCACAAAAACTATTGTGAGAAATAAACCTTAAGGCTATGAACTGGCTATAGCCACAAACTCTCGCAGTGTAAATAGTTACACCAAAAGGGCACCACCACCACCAGAGTCAGCCTGTTTAGGGGCTTGGCTCGTCTGCAACCAGGAGGAGCCCGTCCGTATATAGGGCCTTGGCTCACCTGCAACCAGAGAGCACGCCTGTTTATGGGGCCTTGGCTCACCACCACAAAGAGGGTACCTGGTCAGCACCAACTGTGGAGGCCGCCTCTGCATCCTGCCAGAAGAGGCTGAAGGCGCGGACCCACCAGGCCAGGTATACCCTGAAACCACCAGCCCATGTAAGCCGCCTCTACATCCTGCCAGAAGTGGCTGAAGCCGCGGCCAACGTGAGAGGGTTTTGGGTGGGTTAACGGACTTGTGGGTGGAGGGTGGTGATGTATGGTACCTGGTGCTTTTAAAAATGTTTTACATGTTTTAATGTTTTATGCATTTTAAAAATGTTGTCTTGCAGCCCGAGGACGTGCTGGTGATAACTAAAGGGGAATGTGGCGCCCCTGACCTGGTCAGGCACCACTGAGTACTGCACCCATGCTGGGGACAGTACAATACAGGTAATCCAGAAGGCTGACCGGGGTGTGGAACACAGGCGCATAGTAATCAGCTCTCACACATGTACCCATGAGAGGACCCCTGGGGATCCCAGGAGGGGGAAAAGCCTTGACCTTCACTGGAATAGTGGAGGGGGCCAAAAGCCTCCATCTCCTCTCAAGGGGTGTGGTGGAGAGTCTGGTTGCTAGGTGGCGTAGGCAAGAACAGGAGAGGAGGAGCAGTGAGTCAGTTAGAGCAGAGAACTCCAGAGGGCTCAGTGAGGAGCAGACCTGTGGGGCTGTTGCTGTCTAACAGCGCCCGCGCAGTGGCTACTGACGGGGGAGAACGGTCAACTAGGAGTGCTACCTGAAAGCCAGCTTCAGCTAGAGAGAAAGCACGGAGTGGGAAGTAAGGAGACTGCTAGAGAGCACCAGGCCCAACCGGGCGGCAGATCCCGAAGCGAAGATAGATCCAGCTTTCTTCTGCTAAACCTGCCGGTGTGGGGCTCTCAAAGCCCACACCACAACACCACAAAAGCCGCAGCCACGTAACCGCAGTGAGGGCCCATAGGTCACAGGAGGCAAGCAGCTGGAGTGGCCTGGTCCGGGGAACAAGCAAACGGCAAACAAAAGGGGGAGAGAGGCTGCAGCATCTTCCCTGGGTGACCCCCATAGGGACTCAAAGTCGGGGTCACCCCAAACCACCAAGGGCTAAGGAAGGCGAGTCAGTAGTCACCCTCATAAAGTCAGCCTGAAGGATACCTGGTTCCCATCTGGTTCATCCCAGCTACGCCCGGGCTACTCACCCTGCCATCAAATGTGAGTAAAGCCCTTGAAAGACAGTTCTGCCTGTGTGAGTCATTCTGCGACTTGTGGTACTACAAACCTACACCGGGCCCTGGGGCTTGCCTCACTCTCAGGAGGCTATTCCAACTAACTGCACACACCATCAGCCCCAGGCGACCCTCAACCTGCAGCGGCGGTCCCTACTGACCGCAATACTGAGAGTGGCGTCACGATCAAAACCGAAGATTCCCTACCTGTGACCAGCACCAGCTACGTGGAGTCCCTGAAGGTAATGCACCGATACAACACCTGTGGGGCTTCACATCGGCAAGGGCAGCTACAGTCTTAGTCAGCTCCTGGACCTGCTGTCTGAGCTCTGCAGTGGGATCCTTATCCAGGGACTGCGCCTCAGCCCCTGCAGCGGCTCGTGTTGCAGGCACCCCCCCGGGGTACGTGATAGCAAGAGGCCGGAGGGGTACTGAGTCATTCGGTGTAGATTCTCTCAGTACCCGGATGGCCTGGTCCTTAAACTTTGCAAAGTCCAGAGCAGGGTTCTGCAGGACCATGATACGCAGCTGGGTCCTGTGGGCATCTGACAGGAGCCCCTCTATGAACTGCTCAGTTAGGAGTTTGTCTTCTTCACGTACACTCTCTGGGTCCACCTGTTTAACTGCTTTCAGGGCCTCCTGCAAGTTTAAGGCATAGTCCCGTATGCTGTCTGTTTCCCGTTGTTTGCACCCAAAGAATCTCATCTTTATTTCTGCTGCGGTGCGGGTGTCAAAAGTACTTTTTAACTTGGCCAGTATCTGGTTTGCTGTCCCTTTATCTGTATCAGGCCAGGACTTCACTTCACACTGGGCCGCGCCGGCTAGCTGCCCCATTAATATGCCCACCTTCTGGCTCTCAGTCAGCGGATACACCCGGAACAAGCTGTGCAGACTTTCTCTGAAGGTATGGGACTCCCCGGAGTACTGCGGCAGCCATTCTGCTCCCGGGATGTACGGCATTGTGATCGGCATTACCGGCGCTACAGCGGGGGCTGGTGCCGCGGCGTCTCGGGCTATGGCAGCCACCTGCCCTCCCTCCGAGTCGGACATCTTCCTCCCCCTTAGTGAACCTTACCAGGCTCTGTTCACTTTTCAAATTCCCTTCTGGGTCGCGCGGGGTTAACGGCGCTCTGCTCTGATGGCGCGCTCCCTTCGCGCTCTTTGTCAGGCACGCCCCCCTTCTTCCTGCGCTCGGCGAGGCTAATGGCGGCGGCAGTTTGCAAACAGTAACACAGTCTTTTAAGCACAGTTTCTGCAGGCGAACAGTACCCGGTGGGACCAGGCACGAAATCCTGTTCGTGACGCCAAAAGTTGACTCGCCCACCCCAGGGCTATGGGACACCCGGTGCCGGGCCGGACTAGTCCGGTGGTAGTCAGTGGTGGCTGGGCCCGGCTCCGTGGCCCTGGTGGGTGTCAGTAGAATATGTGGCTTGATGAATAAAGTTTGTGTTCGTGACGCCACCTGTGGTCTGCGGCTATTAAGCCGCCGCTGCTGTGTGAGGCCTCCGGGGTGATGATATAGCAGCAATGGTGGTACTGCTCCCCACAGGTGGAGCGGAGCCCCGGGGACACTGATAGTGCTCGTGAAAGTCTATGGTGTTGTGTGGCTAACACGGTGCAGGGCCGACAGGCAATGAAAGAACCAGGCACAAACAACAGTCTCTTTACCTTTTCCTCTTTAACTTTGGGAACAGTCCAGTCCTGGGAGACCGTTACAGGTGGTGGTGGGGATCCAGTCGGCCTGGAAGTACTTGGGGTGATCTTTCTGGCCAGCTGAGTATGAGGCCTACTCCTGTGCTTTTCTTTGTTATGATAGGACCCTGCTTCTCTGAATCCAGCAATGGCCCTCTTTGCTGCTGGGACCGATGGTACGTCCCTTTCCCTCTGTAGTAGGCTGCACAGGCCCTCTCTGGTGCTTCTCTGCTGGAGTCCACACCGGGCCCTGATGCTGCAGCTGTACCTTCGGGCTGTTTATGGGCCAGGTGCTTGCAGCTCTCCTGCCCTTCGGATTCGGCTACCAGGGAGTATTTTAAGCTCTGATGGCCACAGACTCCGATCTCCGAGTCTCTTCGCTGCCTCTCTGCTACTCCTGCTTCCCTGGGCCAAGCTGCTCTAGCTCTAGGCCCCAGATCCACAGGACAGCACACTCTGCGTCTGCTCACTATCACTTCTCTCTACAGACTGAACACTACTTCCTCCCTCAGGTCAGACTTAAGGAATGCTCCCTGGAATTCCAGGTTCAGACCTCCCCCTGCTGGCCGGAGGGAGAACTGCATTGGATGTTAAACTTGCTGGCCAATGGACCTCCCAATTACCTCCAGGCTCAGCATTAACCCTTTGGGAGGGCAATGCTGTTGTGGCGACCAGGTCCTGGGGCGCCACAATATCTAACACAGGGGGACTTGTGCGATCTATATAGGGGCCATGGGCAGCACAGGGGAACGTGTGCCATCACAAGGGGGCTATATTCAATATAAGGGGGCCATATCCAGATTAAGGGGGGCTAATTTTAGGATGGGGGGCTATGAGGGACATATACCCTATATGATTTGTTAGAGGGACACTGGAATTATAAGATGGACCCCATTTAACATAAAAAAATAAATTATCTTTTCCTTCACCAAATTTGGGGGTGCGTCTTATAATCAGGTGCGTCTTATAAAGCGAAAAATACGGTAATTATTTTCTGAGATAATGACTTTTGGGTTTTCATTGGCTGTAAGCCACAATCATCAACATTAACAGAAATAAACACTAGAAATAGATCACTCTGTGTGTAATGACTCTATATAATATATGTGTTTCCCTTTTTGTATTAAATTACTGAAATAAATTAACTTTTTGATGATATTCTAATTTATTGAGATGCACTTATACTAGTACACTAGCATTAGATACCTAGCTGGATAGACCAACACGCTATTATGGTGGAAAAGGTTATATATTGTTCTTAATAGATATTTAATAAAATTAGTTTTTATCTATTAATCCACTGTGTCATTGATCCTTCTAAACCACCTTACTGTTATTAACAGCTCAATAATATATCTAGTATTACACACATTCCAATATGAATATAACATCGGCGACTGCCTCTTGGCGCTTTTTCCCAGCTCATCCCGCTGCCCTAGTGCGGTGGCAAACGGGGTAACATACGGAGTTGATACTAGCTGTAATGTCACCTGGCATCAAGCCCAGAGATTAGTGATGTCACAGCATCTAAACAGATACCCGACAACCCAGTCAGTAATAGAAAAAAATAAAGACGACAACAAATTTTTAGTTAGAAAAATGCTCCTAAAGACATTCTCTCTTTCACCAATTTATTGAAAATAAAAAAATTCCGTTCCACTATAATCCATTTTGGAAGTCCCACAACGACTCTGGACCTTCTAGAATATGGGCACGCTCAGGGAACGTATCCCCCATTTTCTGGAAGAACAAGCTCTTCATGTGAGCAGTGTGGGTACAGTGATCTGAGAATACTGCACATACACTGCCCTGGTCCAATCTAGGGCAGAGTGACCTGCAGTAACCTCATTTCAGAATATGAGGGGAACACTCAGAGAACGTATCCCTCATTTTCTAGAACAGCAGGTCCACCACGTGAGGAGTGTGGCTACAGATTACTGTACTCACACTCCCCCGGTCCACAGTACAGCAGTTTCAGCGGCAGTGAGCTCAGCGTCCCTGCTTGCAAGGAGCCAGCTGACATCCGCTGTCTGCGAATGCGCCGCCAGCTTTTCAGAAGGAGGAGGGATCGCGGGGACCTGAGCAACAGCCAGGTACTGGAGAAGGCCCGTGGGTGTCGGGGGGAAGGTGACCTGGCAGGACCTGGGGATGACTTTTCTGTCGAACGTAACATGTCACATGCGACAGAAAGGAGGACGAATGCGTCCAGCACGCTGCTGTGCGCATCGGCATCTTGCATGCTCCGGAGGAAGGGGGCTCTTTAGAACCGGAAGGGGCTCCGGGGGACCAGAGAGGGCTCCGATGTACCTGAGGAGGGCTCAAGGGGAGGACTTTTAACTCCGATTTGAAATGTTTGATCATTCCAGATCGAAGGGAAATGAATGCAGAGCCGACGGCAGTTTTCGGTGTGCTCCGGCGCCATTTTGAATTTTCCGCGGCGGGGGGGATTTTTACGGTATCAGGGGCCTTGGGGGCCCTAGGGGCTTATATTTCTTTCTCATCTGACATGTTTGATCACGACAGATGAAAAAGAAGTCAGTTTTATCTTCCATTTCTTTTTTTTTTTTTTTTTTAATGTGATCGGCGGTATACAGTGCTTACCGGTGATGACATTATCGGGGTCCAAAAAAACCCACCCCGATTAATAATCTGGGACGGTCTCAGCTAAATCCCCAAGATTTACTGTCACTGGGGGCGCTACAGTCTTTTTTTGGCAAGACATCTTAAAGCGTCAAAACATTTTCCGACGTTTTAAGTTGTACGGCCGTCTTTATGGGGTTAAACCATGGTTACATCCAAGGAAACAAGTGTATCATTGATTTGTATCAAAAGGACTTTACAGGCAAGGACTTTGTTGCTTCTAAGATTAATCCTAAATCAACCATTTATCAGATAATTTATACTCAATCATAATAATTAATAATAATTATAATAATCAGATAAAGTATTTCAAAAGTTCATTTATTGTGGATGTTCAGTAAGTGCCAGAACTGTCTTCTAAAGAGGATTCCGCACCAATACAGAGCTTGCTCAGGAACGACAACAGGCGTCAGCACATAAGCACAGACTCAGAGGCTTGTGGAGGCTGGCCCGGTGTAAAAAACAGCAAAGAAGCAACTTCTCTCCAAGAAAAACATCAAGGACAGACAGCATTTTGCAGGAAGTACATCGATTGGACAACAGAAGGCCAGGGTCCCGTGTCCTACCAGCAGTAAACCATTACAAGACTAATATGTGTGGGGTTGCTTTTCATCCAAGGGAGTAGGCTCAGTCACAATTTTGCAACCCTGCTATGAATAATGAATGACACCTAAATAATCTGTAAAAACAACTTCTTCCCAATGATCCAGGAGCAATTTGATGATGAGCAATGCCTTTTCCAGCATGATTGAGCAACATGTCTCAAGGCAAAAAGGATAACTAAAGGCCCTGTTACACGCTACGATTTATCTGACGATATGTCGTCGGGGTCACAGATTCCGTGACGCACATCCAGCATCGTTAGCGACGTCGTTGTGTGTGACACCTACGTGCGACTCCAAACGATCGCAAATAGGTTGAAAATCGTTGATTGTTGACACGTCGTTCAGTTTCAAAATATTGTTCATCGTTTGGAACGCAGCTGACATATTGGTATGTTTGACACCCTGCAAATGACGAACAACATCCACACGACCGCCTTGGTCAAGCAATATATTGCTGAACGATTTTGTGTCGCTTGAGAGATTGTTACGTGTGACCGCTACTAAACAACCTATGTGCGATCTCGGCAAATCGTAACAACGATCTGGGCGTGTCACATCGCTAATGAGATAGTCAGATAAATCGTAGCGTGTAAAGCGGCCTTAAGTTGTAGTTTGAAATTCCACTATCCACTTTATCATATGAAGTAAAGGTAAGCGATAAAAAAAATTCCAAGTGTGCTGAAATAGCAAAAAAATTAAGTTCTGCAATTGTTTTGTTTTGTTTTTTTTTTTTTATTTACAGCATTCATTCTATCATGAAACTGACCTAGCATTATTATTCTGCAGATCAATATGATTATGTAGATACCAAATATGTATAGTTTTTGTTTAATTTAACTCGTGAAAAAAATCTGAACTTCCCAGAGCTGTAATGTTTTAAATATTTGGGATATGGAGCTGTGTGAGGGCTTGATTTTTGCACCCCGAGCTAAAATTTTTATTGATATTATTTTAGGGTATACACTGTAATGCCTGTACCGGTATCCCCACACTGTCCTGCCCCTCTTCCCAGGCAGTGACTGCCCCAACCCCGACTCCTGCTGCCGACTCTCGGGGCTTGTGCATGCCGCACGGTCCTCCTGGGAGTGTCGTTAGGGCACATGTGCTGACACGCCTGCTTTCTTAATGGGCCAGCATGCCCTAACTCGGAAGTACCTTTCAGTCATAGGTACAGTGGCTTGCGAAAGTATTCGGCACCCTTGAATTTTTCAACCTTTTCCCACATTTCAGGCTTCAAACATAAAGATAAAAATGTTAATTTTATGGGGAAGAATCAACAACAAGTAGGACCCAATTGTGAAGGTGAACTATATTTATTGCTTATTTTAAACTTTTGTAAAAAATAAAACACTGAAAATTGGGGCGTGCATTATTATTCATCCCCTTTACTTTCAGTGCAGCAAACTCACTCCAGAAGTTGATTGAAGATCTCTGAATGATCCAAAGTTGTCCTAAATGACTGATGATGATAAATACAATCCACCTGTGTCTAATGAAGGCTCCGTATAAATGCACCTGCTCTGTGATAGTCTCAGTGTTCTAAGTGCAGATAGCATCATGAAGACCAAGGAACACAACAGGCAGGTCCGTGATACTTTTGTGGAGAAGTTTAAAGCCGGATTTGGTTGAAAAAAGATTTCCAAAACCTTAAACATCCCAAGGAGCACTATGCAAGCGATCATATTGGAATGGAAAGAGTATCATACCACTGCAAATCTACCAAGACCCTGCCTTCCATCCAAACTTTCATCTCAAACAAGGAGAAGACTGATCAGAGATGCAGCCAAGAGGCCCATGATCACTCTGGATGAACTGCATAGATCTACAGCTGAGGTGGGAGAGTCTGTCCATAGGACAACAATCAGTCATACTCTGCACAAATCTGGCCTTTATGGGAGAGTGGCAAGAAGAAAGCCATTTCTCAAAGATATCCATAAAAAATGTCGTTTAAAGTTTGCCAGAAGCCACCTGGGAGAGACACCAAACATGTGGAAGAAGGTGCTCTGGTCAGATGAAACCAAAATCGAACTATTTGGGTACAATGCCAAATGATGTTTGGCGTAAAAGCAACACAGCTCATCACCCTGAACACACTATCCCCACTGTCAAACATGGTGGTGGCAGCATCATGGTTTGGGCCTGCTTTTCTTCACCAGGGACAGGGAAGATGGTTAAAATTGATGGGAAGATGGATGGAGCCAAATACAGGACCATTCTTGAAGAAAACCTGTTGGAGTCTGCAAAAGACCTGAGACTGGGACAGAGATTTGTCTTCCAACAAGAATATGATCCCAAACATAAAGCAAAATCTACAATGGAATGGTTTACAAATAAGTGTATTCAGGTGTTAGAATGGCCAAGTCACAGTCCAGACCTGAATCCAATCAAGAATCTGTAGAAAGAGCTGAAAACAGCTATTCACAAACACTCTCCATCCAACCTCACTAAGCTCGAGAATTTCAGTCTCTCTATGTGCAAAACTGATAGAGACATACCCCAAGCGACTTGCAGCTGTAACCGCAGCAAAAGGTGGCGCTACAAAGTATTAATGTAAAGTTGCCAAATAATATTGCACGCCCCAATTTTCAGTTTGTTTTTTTTTTTGCAAAAATTTTAAATAAGCAATAAATATTATTCACCTTCACAATTGTGTCCCACTTGTTGTTGATTCTTCACCATAACATTAAAATTTTTACCTTCATGTTTGAAGCCTGAAATGTGGGAAAAAGTTGAAAAATTCAAGGGGATCGAATACTTTCGCAAGGCATTGTATTTCAGGCACTCTCCCCTTTAGGGAGGTGGGGGTACCTGGGCAACATGTTCCTAACGTTGCTAGTTCTCAGGTCTCTTTATACCGCTGCTACGATTATTGCACTGTGTGCTGTACAGTATTATTGTTGCTCTTCTGTGTTCTAGTGCATGATGACTCTGCTGCTGCTGCCACTATCCATACCTACTACTGCTGCTGCTGCAACTGTCCACACAGCCACTCTTTTATGTTACCGGACGCTGCTGCTGCAACCACCCATCTTGGCCTTCGCTACCGCAACTACCCATCTCGGACGCTGCTACTGCAACTACCTGTCTCTGCCGAAACTGCAATACCGGCTGCTGCTCCTAATGTCAGAGACTATTGTAGTATATCCATGGTGCCAGCCGCCAGGGCACCGTGATCCCCAGGGGCTGCCCTTGTCGGCTATCTACCAGCGTGTTAGCCTAGTTGCACCTCCAGTGGCTTTAGTGAAGACTCGGTAGCCGTTCAGATTTGCTCCTCCAGGTCAGTACTCAGTGCCTTTGGTCCAGTGGAACAACTTACCTGCTGCTTGCCCTGCATGACATATATGATGTTTTGATTGTCTGTTATTACATTTTTTTTCTGTTGCTGCAAAGGCCTAAATAACGGTAATCTTGTCGTTTTGATTTTTTTCTGATGACACGGTTTACTGTTTGGATTAATTTATGTTTTGATAGATTGGACTTTTTAAACACAGTGATATCAAATATATGTATTTTTTAATTTTATTTCTTTTTTTTTTAATGTGGTAAAGGGTGATGTGAACTCATATTTTTAAAACTTTTTTCTACTTTGTACTGTACTTTGAACCTGCAAGAGTCTGACCACTTATTCTATATACAGCAATGCTGTTTACAGAAGAAATCACAGTCTCCTATGAATGCCGGCCACTGGCTGGTTATCACAGGAGTACCATGGTGACCGACACGGGGGTCATCCACTGACTAATGGTTGTCATGACATTTATTTTATTTATTTTATTCACTTATATAGCACTATTAATTCCACAGCACAGCGTTTTACAGATGTGATTGTACCGCCCCGGGGCTCGGCCGGCTGCCGAGCCGCTCGGATCCGTGCTCGTCGGTGGGTGGCTTGAGCTCCTCACGGACCCGGGGGTCACGTCGCTTTGAAAGGGGGTTGGCGCTACGCGTAGGGACTTCGGTGGGGAGGTACACGGCCGGAGCCGCGGTTGTTTGTAGGGGATTTGAGTTTGTGACGCCACCCACGGATTGTGGTGAATGGATGGATACCACCGCTGCTGTTGACTAGGCTCCCGGGGACGGTGTTGCGCAGCTTGGTGTTGACCCCTCCGTGGGTAGGGTGATGATGGTCCCAGGGTCCCGAGGGAGGTGCTGAGGCGGGGGAATGGATGCTTGCTGGGGTGTCGGTGCGGTGCGGCGCGGTGTGCGGCCCGAAGGCACTGTTGTACTCACTATTACAAACACGCTGGAGTCTCTGGTAAACCAAACAAGATGGTGAACGATGAAAATACAAAAAAGCTAGCACTAAATGTGCACTACAGCACTAAAAATTCCAACTGTACTTATTATAAATTTGAGATTTTTGGCAAAAAATTGCAATTTCTTGAGCCACCCCGCCACTCCACGGCAAATCTCATTTGGGGCAGTCCTAACACTAAAATATTTTTATAAAATGTGCCAAACGGCCTCACATATGAAATAGTAGAACTGCTCTTAGCAGCACTCACCTGGTCTATTTCAGTCCCGTACCCATGACTGAATCATGGCTGTGGGCGGGACAGGTCCAAGCAAATGCTGCATGAAGTAAATAGCCTGTGGACAGGGCCTGATGACTGAATGTGAACAGTCACCAATCACCAAAATCTAGACATGTGGAATACATCCCAAATTTGGGTGCATAGCAAGGTGGGGGTCAGCCACCGACCAATTCAATGAAGAAAATACAAAAAAGCTAGCACTAAATGTGCACTACAGCACTAAAAATTCCAACTGTACTTAGATGGTGAACGATGCCCGCAGCCGGCTGCAGTTTTCCCCTTATCAGGTTGGTGATTTCCGCCTTTCTCCTGCACCTTACTTATGTAGAAAATGTCGACTCCTATGCCTGAGCAACGATAGTCCGCTCCCCGGCTTTGTATGTGTCGGGAGAGCCCTCTTTGCCCGCAGACGCTGGCCCCTCGGGTCTCTATGCCTGGGCAGTGGCGTTACCCTAATGGTTGAGCTGTTGTCTTCAGTCGGGTCTTAGGTGGGATAGGTCCTTAAGTCCAGTATTCAATCAGTTGATTTCACTCAGCCCGGTTGTTTCTGGGCCTCGTACTGGGTCTGAGTACCCCTTCTGGTGCTCTGGTTTCCAATCGGTTCCCCGGTTCGGTACTGGCGGGCCTCCGCACGTTCCCGGTCCCTACGGTTCCACCGGCTTTAATCTCAGCTCCTGCAGGCGGCCACAACCGTCTGCCTCCTTGCCAGAGGTGACTGGGCTCCAACCCAGACACCTGGTGTAGACTATGGCAGGCCTGGACACAGGTCTGCCCTTCAACTCCACTCCACTCCACTGTCAAAACTAATTTCTTCTCGACTACTGTTTTTCCCGCCTCCGGGCCTGTGAACTCCTCGGTGGGCAGAGATAACCGCCTGGCTCCGCCCTCCTGGTGTGAACATCAAACCCGGAGGGAGGTGACAAGGGTTTTGTAGTTTGGCTGCTGTCACCTTACTAAGGAGGGGGGGCGTGTGTGTATGGGACTACCCGTGACAACCTGGCTAGTCCAGGGCGTCACCTGATCATCTCATCAGTATCCCACGGCTGCACGCCGATGAGGACTCACAACAGCATGCCCCCCTGCCAGCATGCATTAAATGCCGCTATCTGAGATTAACAACAGCATTTAGCAGGTTAACAGCCACAGGCGGACTGCCGCTCCACCCATGGCTGTTAGAGGCAGATGAAGACTGAGTAATACAGCCTTTATCTAAAGGGAAAGTTTCAGGATCGGTGTATGAGCTCACATCAAAAGCAGGGAAATGACTCATGACATGCATAGCAGGGTTAATGCAGCAGTCAGATGTTAGCCGGCAAAAGATAGGCTGCCTCAACTGCTTCATGACTGTCCCTCAAGTTAAAATTTGCCACCCTGCTCCTAATCTTATCCATAATGCAGGTTTTGTAATACAGTCATATGAAAAAGTTTGGGCACCCCTATTAATGGTAACCTTTTTTCTTTATAACAATTTGGGTTTTTGCAACAGCTATTTCAGTTTCATATATCTAATAACTGATGGACTGAGTAATATTTCTGGATTGAAATGAGGTTTATTGTACTAACAAAAAACGTGCAATCCACATTTAAACAAAATTTGACAGGTGCAAAAGTATGGGCACCTCAACATAAAAGTGACATTAATATTTTGTAGATCCTCCTTTTGCAAAAATAACAGCCTCTAGTCACTTCCTGAAGCTTTTAATGAGTTCCTGGATCCTGGATGAAGGTATATTTGACCATTTCTGTTTACAAAACAATTCCAGTTCAGTTAAGTTTGATAGTCGCCGAGCATGGACAGCACGCTTCAAATCATCCCATAGATTTTCAATGATATTCAGGTCTGGGGACTGGGATGGCCATTCCAGAACATTGTAATTGTTCATCTGCATGAATGCCTGAGTAGATTTGGAGCAGTGTTTTGGATCATTGTCTTGCTGAAATATCCATCCCCTGGGTAACTTGAACTTCATCACTGATTCTTGCACATTATTGTCAAGAATCTGCTGATACTGAGTTGAATCCATGCGACCCTCAACTTTAACAAGATTCCCAGAGCCGGCATTGGCCACACAGCCCCAAAGCATGATGGAACCTCCACCAAATTTTACTGTGGGTAGCAAGTGCTTTTCTTGGAATGCCGTGTTTTTTTGCCTCCATGCATAACACCTTTTTGTATGACCAAACAACTCAATCTTTGTTTCATCAGTCCACAGGACCTTCTTCCAAAATGTAACTGGCTTGTCCAAATGTGCTTTTGCATACCTCAGGCGACTCTGTTTGTGGCGTGCTTGCAGAAACGGCTTCTTTCGCATCAGTCTCCCATACAGCTTCTCCTTGTGCAACGTGCGTTGTATTGTTGAACGATGCACATTGACACCATCTGCACCAAGATGATGCTGCAGGTCTTTGGAGGTGGTCTGTGGATTGTCATTGACTGTTCTCACCATTCTTCTTCTCTGCCTTTCTGATATTTTTCTTGGCCTGCCACTTCTGGGCTTAACAAGAACTGTACCTGTGTTCTTTAGTGATGAGCGAGTACTAAAAAGCTCGGGTGCTCGAAGCTCGGGCCGAGCCTCCCAAGATACTCGTGTACTCGGCCCGAGCAACGAGCCCAATGTTATCCTATGGGAGACCCGAGTATTTTTGTGAAATGACCCCCCGGCAGCATGGAGAAACCCTAAACATGTCACAAAAGTCTCAGAAGAGTGCTCAAATGACATGGCAACAGCATGGGGAAGACCCCTTGAAGCATTTATCACTCAAAAGTCACAGCTGTGAACAATTTTGTCCGCGTTTCACGCCATTTTTACGGACTCACCAGAAAACCTTCCAAAATGACCCCAAAATGATTTTTCATGGCAGAAATGTTAAGGGCACATACCCAATAGTGAGATAGAGCTGGTGTATGTTACTTTTTGAGATTAATACATGAAAGATTTTACGTGAAAACATTGTGTGGCACTCCGATGTCCCTGAGAAGAGACGTACATGAAGGCCTCTTGAGTCTAATGTGCCCATTTTGAGGAAGTGAGTCTTTGTAGTATTTTCCTTTGCCAGGGCAGTCCAAAATTGTGAGGTTCACCAATGCCCCTGCATACAGACGTGCATGAGGGCCTGTAAACCTGAAGTGCCCATTGTAAGGAAGTGGGTCTATTGTAGTATAGCCCTTAGGCAGGGCAGCCAAAAATTGGGAGGCTCCACGTTGTCCCTGGATAGAGACGTGCATGAGGGCCTCAAAACATTAAGTGTCCATTGTCAGGAAGTGGGTGTATTATATAGTATAGCCCTTAGGCAGGGCAGCCAAAAATTGGGAGGCTCCACATTGTCCCTGGATAGAGACGTGCATGATGGCCTGTAAACCTGAACTGCCCATTGTAAGGAAGTGGGTCTATTTCAGTATAGCCCTTTGCCAGGGCAGCCAAAAATTGGGAGGCTCCACATTGTCCCTGGATAGAGACGTGCATGATGGCCTGTAAACCTGAACTGCCCATTGTAAGGAAGTGGGTCTATTTCAGTATAGCCCTTTGCCAGGGCAGCCAAAAATTGGGAGGCTCCACATTGTCCCTGGATAGAGACGTGCATGAGGGCCTCAAAACATTAAGTGTCCATTTTAAGGAAGTGGGTGTATTATAGTATAGCCCTTAGGCAGGGCAGCCAAAAATTGGGAGGCTCCACGTTGTCCCTGGGTAGAGACGTGCATGAGGGCCTCAAAACATTAAGTGTCCATTTTAAGGAAGTGGGTGTATTATAGTATAGCCCTTAGGCAGGGCAGCCAAAAATTGGGAGGCTCCACGTTGTCCCTGGGTAGAGACGTGCATGAGGGCCTCAAAACATTAAGTGTCCATTTTAAGGAAGTGGGTGTATTATAGTATAGCCCTTAGTCAGGGCAGCCAAAAATTGGGAGGCTCCACGTTGTCCCTGGGTAGAGACGTGCATGAGGGCCTCAAAACATTAAGTGTCCATTTTAAGGAAGTGGGTGTATTATAGTATAGCCCTTAGGCAGGGCAGCCAAAAATTGGGAGGCTCCACATTGTCCCTGGATAGAGACGTGCATGATGGCCTGTAAACCTGAAGTGCCCATTGTAAGGAAGTGGGTCTATTTCAGTATAGCCCTTTGCCAGGGCAGCCAAAAATTGGGAGGCTCCACATTGTCCCTGGATAGAGACGTGCATGATGGCCTGTAAACCTGAACTGCCCATTGTAAGGAAGTGGGTCTATTTCAGTATAGCCCTTTGCCAGGGCAGCCAAAAATTGGGAGGCTCCACATTGTCCCTGGATAGAGACGTGCATGAGGGCCTCAAAACATTAAGTGTCCATTTTAAGGAAGTGGGTGTATTATAGTATAGCCCTTAGGCAGGGCAGCCAAAAATTGGGAGGCTCCACGTTGTCCCTGGGTAGAGACGTGCATGAGGGCCTCAAAACATTAAGTGTCCATTTTAAGGAAGTGGGTGTATTATAGTATAGCCCTTAGGCAGGGCAGCCAAAAATTGGGAGGCTCCACGTTGTCCCTGGGTAGAGACGTGCATGAGGGCCTCAAAACATTAAGTGTCCATTTTAAGGAAGTGGGTGTATTATAGTATAGCCCTTAGGCAGGGCAGCCAAAAATTGGGAGGCTCCACGTTGTCCCTGGGTAGAGACGTGCATGAGGGCCTCAAAACATTGTTCCCATTGCAAAGGACCGGGTCTCCGGTTGTTGTAATGTCCATTCTGCAAAGAATGGGCGAAAAAATTTACCACTGGGGGTATACCTGAAACAAAGGCCTAAGTATTGCAATTTGTAACGGTCATCATCATGGTGGCGCATGAGGAGAAGGAGGAGCAGTCCAGCGATTATCCAAAGTCCAGAAGTGTGTACCCATGGGTGAGTGGAGGTACATGGCAAACTTTAAATTCCGCTCTCATTTGCTGGTGGTGTGGTGAAGTCTGGCCCAATCCAACCCTTGTTCATCTTGATCAGAGTCAGCCTGTCAGCATTTTCAGTTGACAGGCGGGTGCGTTTATCTGTAATGATTCCACCTGCGGCACTAAAAACACGCTCTGACAAAACGCTAGCAGCAGGGCAGGCCAGGACTTCCAAGGCGTAGAGAGCCAATTCATGCCACGTGTCCAGCTTGGATACCCAATAATTGTAAGGCACAGAGGAATGTCGGAGTACAGTTGTTCGATCTGCAAGGTACTCCTTCAGCATCTGGGCAAACTTAGGATTTCTTGTGGCACTACCCCGCACCTCAGGGGCTGTGGTACGTGAGGGGCTGAGAAAACTGTCCCACATCTTAAAGACTGTTCCCCTACCTCTGGCGGATTGGACTTGTGCCTCTCTCGGCTGTACGCCTCGGTTGTCCACTGATTCCTGACCTATGCCGCTAGCGTTTTGTGAGGGGAATGCTTTGCCTACTTCCGTGAGTATGGCCTTTCAGAACTGCTGCATTTTGGTTGACCTCTCCTCCACGGGAATAAGAGACAAAAAGTTCTCCTTGTAGCGTGGGTCTAACAGTGTTACCAACCAGTAATGATTGTCGGCCAAGATGTTCTTAACGCGAGGGTCACGAGACAGGCAGCTTACCATAAAGTCAGCCATGTGCGCCAGACTCTTAACAGCCAGGACTTCAGTAGCCTGACCAACAAGATGACTGAACATGCTGTCCTCCTCCTCCTCCTCCTCCTCCTCCTCCTCATCTACCCTGTCCTCTGGCCAGCCACGCTGAACCGAGGATATGACTGGTGTGCATGTCATATCCTCAATTTGGCCGGAGAGTTGCTCCATGTCTTCATCCTCCTCCTCGTCATAGTCCTCCACTGCACGTTGTGATGAGACGAGGCTGGGCTGTGTGTTATCACCCACACCCACTACTGTTTCTTGCTGTAACTCATCGCGCTCCGCCTGCAATGCATCATGTTTGTTTTTCAGCAGAGACCGTTTTAGAAGGCAGAGTAGCGGTATGGTGACGCTAATAATGGCGTCATCACCACTCACCATCTTGGTGGAGTCCTCAAAGTTTTGGAGGATGGTACATAGGTCTGACATCCATCTCCACTCCTCAGGTGTTATGTGTGGAGTTTGACCCATTTCCCGACGGCTTAGGTGATGCAGGTACTCAACAACTGCCCTCTTCTGCTCACATATCCTGACCAACATGTGCAGAGTTGAATTCCAACGCGTGGGGACATCACACACCAGTCTGTGAGCCGGAAGATGCAAACGGCGCTGAAAGCCGGCAAGGCCGGCTGAAGCAGTAGGTGACTTTCGAAAATGTGCAGACAGGCGGCGAACTTTTACCAGCAGATCAGACAGCTCTGGGTATGACTTTATAAACCGCTGAACCACGAGGTTGAGCACATGGGCCACGCATGGAACATGTGTCAGCTGGCCTCGCCTCAAAGCCGCCACCAGGTTCCGGCCATTGTCACACACGACCTTTCCTGGCTTTAGGTTCAGAGGTGTGAGCCAGTGATCTGCCTGCTGTTTCAGAGCTGTCCACAGCTCTTCTGCATTGTGGGGTTTGTCACCTATGCAGATTAGCTTCAGCACAGCTTGTTGCCGCTTCGCCGAGGCAGTGCTGCAGTGCTTCCAGCTTGTGACTGGTGTGGAGGGCACAGTGGATGAGGATGCGCAGGAGGAGGAGGAGGCTGAAGAGCATGACATTCCGGAGCTGTAGAGTGTGGGTGAAACACTGACTGAGGTAGGGCCTGCAAACCTTGGTGTGGGAAGGACGTGTTCCGTCCCTCGCTCAGACTGGGTCCCAGCTTCCACAATATTAACCCAGTGTGCCATCAACGAGATGTAGCGGCCTTGCCCACAAGCACTTGTCCACGTGTCTGTGGTTAGGTGGACCTTGGGTGAAACAGCGTTGTTCAGGGCACGTGTGATGTTTTGTGACACGTGGTTATGCAACGCGGGGACGGCACACCGGGAGAAATAGTGGCGGCTGGGGACCGAGTAACGTGGGACAGCTGCCGCCATCAGGTCACGGAATGCTTCTGTCTCCACCAGCATAAAAGGCAACATTTCCAGCGCAAGCAGTCGCGAAATGTTAGCATTTAGAACTGTGGCATGTGGGGTGTTGGCAGTGTATTTGCGCCTGCGTTCAAAGGTTTGCTGAATGGATAACTGAACGCTGCGCTGGGACAAGGACATGCTTGATGATGGTGTTCTTTCTGCGTAGGCAACTGCAGGTGCAGGAGTGGAGGAGGCTTGTTCGCAGGCAGCATGGACAGAGGATTGGCTCGCATGCACAACCAGCGAAGACGTAGCAGTGACATCAGCAAGCACTGCTCCTCGACTCTGTTGTACTTCCCACAAAGTCGGGTGCTTGGCTGACATGTGCCTGATCATGCTGGTGGTGGTCAGGCTGCTAGTTTTGGTACCCCTGCTGATGCTGGCACGGCAGGTGTTGCAAATGGCCTTTTTTGAATCATCTGGATCCAACTTAAAAAACTGCCAGACTCGGGAAGACCTAACATTTGTACAGGCACCTTGTGTCGTCGTGTTGTTCCGGGGAACGGTTGCCTGACTTCTGCCTGGGGCCACCACCCTGCTTCTTACTGCCTGTTGTGATGCTACGCCTCCCTCCCCCTGTGCACTGCTGTCCTCCCTCTGCATATCCTGCCAGGTTGGGTCAGTTACTGGATCATCCACCACGTCGTCTTCCTCTTCCGCACCCTGCTCCTCCTCCTGACTTGCTGACAATTGTGTCTCATCATCGTCCACCACTTGTTGAGACACGTTGCCAACTTCGTGAGAACGTGGCTGCTCAAATATTTGGCCATCTGTACAGACGATCTCCTCATGACCCACTTCAATATGAGCTGGCGAGAGGCCAGAATGTGTGAATGGAAACATGAACAGCTCTTCCGAGTGTCCAAGTGTGGGATCATTAATGTCCGAGGAGGACGTGTACTCAGCCTGGTGGTAGGAAGGAGGATCAGGTTCAGAAATGTGCGGTGCAGTATCACGGCTACTGACACTTGACCGTGTGGAAGACAGAGTGTTTGTGGTGGTGCCAATCTGACTGGAAGCATTATCTGCTATCCAACTAACAACCTGTTGACACTGGTCTTGGTTCAAGAGCGGTGTACTGCTGCGGTCCCCAAGAATTTGGGACAGGACGTGCGAGCGACTAGATGTGGCCCTTTGTTGTGGCGAAATTAGAGCTTGCCCACGACCTCGGCCTCTGCCTGCACCACCATCACGTCCACTTCCTTGTTCCTTGCCAATGCCCTTGCGCATTTTGCAATGCTGTGCACTGCTGACGTGTATATTCACTACTTGTGCGTTATATCAAAGTTTGTGGAAATTGCACACAAGTGCACCTGTACGCTGCCACCAACAGGCACACACGTGCGGTTTTAAAAACCAAGCACGGACGCAATAAGAACCTAACAGGTTTTTTTGGGGAGCGACAATTACAGACAAGTCAGACACTATCTGGACTGTTTTACACTGTGTACACCAGCCCCAGATATGATGAAGGCTGGTATACGGTCACCACTACCCTGCCTGCCTGCCTGCCTGTATACTGGTACAATAGTCCTGACAAGGACTCTTTTGGTCACTAGCCTGTATTCAGACCTGGCTATACCCTGCCTGTATATAGCAACAATAGTCCTGAGAAGGACTCTGCTACTGTACTCCGATCTGGCTATACCCTGCCTGCCTGTATACAACTAGAATAGTCCTGAGAAGGACTTTTGGTCACACTGTTTGCAGCCCTGCAACTGAAAAAGCTATAAAGGGCCGCAAAGCTTTCCCTGAATCAGCGACACTCTCCCTGCACTCACTGTCTGGATAGCTGTGAGCAGAGCACAGCGCGCCGGCCGATATAAAGGCTCGGTCACGCTGTGCAGGCCGGCCAATCACTGCAATTCCACAACTAACAGGGCTGTGGCATTGCAGTGGTCTGCCAGCCAATCCCTGCATGAGGGCTGGCTCTCAAAAGAGCGCCAACATGCAGAAATGAAGACCACGAGTACAGCACGAGTATCGCGAGATTACTCGGTCCCCGCCGAGCAGCCCGAGTACAGCGATACTCGTGCGAGTACCGAGTAGTGACAAGCATGCTTGCTCATCACTAGTGTTCTTCCATTTCCTACTATGTTCCTCACAGTGGAAACTGACAGTTTAAATCTCTGAGACAACTTTTTGTATCCTTCCCCTGAACAACTATGCTGAATAATCTTTGTTTTCAGATCATTTGAGAGTTGTTTTGAGGAGCCCAAGATGCCACTCTTCATAGGAGATTCAAATAGGAGAACAACTTGCAAGTGGCACCTTAAATACCTTTTCTCATGATTGGATACACCTGCCTATGAAGTTCAAAGCTCAATGAGGTTACAAAATCAATTTAGTGCTTTAGTAAGTCAGTAAAAAGTAGCTAGGAGTGTTCAAATCATGAAATTGATAAGGGTGCCCATACTTTTGCACCGGTCAAATTTTTTTTAAATGCGGATTGCACATTTTCTGTTAGTACAATAAACCTCATTTCAATCTAGAAATATTACTCAGTCCATCAGTTATTAGATATTAGTTATTAGATATATGAAACTGAAATAGCTGTTGCAAAAACCCAAATTGTTATAAAGAAAAAAGGTCAACATTAATAGGGGTGCCAAAACTTTTTCATATGACTGTACATTGTGTAGCCACATCCACCCCATGTCTTACCATTGGTTTCTTAGTTCTCTTTCCATACAAAGACCAGGCAGAACAGAATTCCAGCAGTGGCCTAGTGGTTGCAAGTACAAAGGTGCTGCTGAACAAACGTAACAAGTGTCCATTAGATGGCCCCAAATGTGCCACTTTTATTAAGATGCCTTCAAGTGTTAACAAATTGTCACAAATCGCTCCATCTTGGCACAATATGTGTACCGCCCTGCGGGTTCGACTGCGACCACCGAGCCGCTCGGATCCGTGCTCGTACTGCGGGTGGTGGCTCGAGCCTCTCACGGACCCGGGGTCACGTCGCTCTGCAAGGGAGTTGGCACTACACGCGGGGACTTGGGTGAGGAGTTCCACGGCCGGGGCTTGGTTTGGTTTGGGATGTAGGTTCGTGACGCCACCCACGGGTTGTGGTGATTGTAGACACCACCACTGCGGTGAAGGTATGGGGGCTCCCGGGAGCGGTGTAATGGCGCAGCTAGGTGTTGACCCCTCCGTGCGTAGGGGGTGTTGGTCCCGGAGCCCGGACTTGTATATGCCATAGGAGCCCATTTGCCCACAGACGCTGGCCCTTTGGGTCTCTATACCTTGATGGTGGCTTTACCCTGTATGGTTGGGCTGTTGTCTTCTAACGGGGCTTGTGTGGGATAGGTCCTTAAGTCCAGTCCGAAATCAGTTGATTCGACTCGGCCCTGTCGGTTCAGGGCTTTGTACTGGGTCTGAGTACCCCTCCTGGTGCTCCGGTTTCCAATCGGTTCTCCGCTTCGGTACCGGCGGGCCACCGCCCGACCCCGGTCCCTACGGTTCCACCGGCTGTAATCCCAGCTCCTGCAGGCGGCCACCACCGTCTGCCTCCTTGCCAATGGTGACTGGGCTCCGACCCAGCCACCCGGTAGTCTCTTGGCAGACCTGGACACAGGACTGCCCGTGAACTTGTCTGCTCTACACCTCCTCCTGACTACTCTCCTCTAGAACTTGAACTGTGTCTTTCCCGCCTCCAGGCCTGTGAACTCCTCGGTGGGCGGAGCCAACTGCCTGGCTCCGCCCCCCTGGTGTGGACATCAAACCTGGATGGTGGTGACAAGGCTTTTAGTTTGACTGATGTCACCTAACCGGGTTAGGGGTGTGGTGTTGTGTGTGACTACCTGGGACGACCTGACTAGTCCAGGGCATCACATATGCATAAAGTAGGGATTGCCACTTAATAAATGTTGGCTGTTTCCTCTGAATAGTGACCATTGCTGAGTTCGGCCTCCCTTCTGGTTGCCTCCGGGGCCACCTCTCTGCTTGTTGAACCTCTTTAGTCATTTTTTTACTTTTATACAAGATCCTGTGTCTCCTGTCTTCTGCTGCTCTATGTCTCGGTCTTCATTCTTCTTTCAGGTAGTATGTAGTCAGGGCCGTATTTGGGGTTTTTGCTGCCCTAGGCACTGTCAGTGGTGGCGCCCCCTTCTGATCAGTCAGATTAAGGGTATGTGCACACAGCATTTTGTTTTCAGACAGATCCGCGCTGTAACCCGCCCAAAAAACCCAAACTCTAAATATTAAAGAAATAAACTCATACACTGCAGTGTAAAAACGACTTGCTGTCCATATGTTCAGTCTTTGGAGTTTATTTAAGCGCGTCAGGTTTCCTCAGACATGAAGCGGCTGACAGTGACCGGTCCATTATATGGCGGCTGCTGCCTGGATGCCGCTTACTAGTTCATTTAAAAAATAAGTAAAATCCAGTAGCTAAAAGATGTTGGAAAAAACAACCAAGAAGCAACAGCAAAAAAAAAAATAAAAAAATTTGCTACAGTATAAAATGATGACTGTCCTGAAGTGTTTTCTGTCTGAATAATTCCGGGGGTTCACAGACAACTACAAGAGGTGTGCACATTCCCTGAAAGAGCCAGAGCCTTCAGATAGTAGTTAAGACCTCCATACACATTAACCTAAAGTGGTCTAAACCCGCCAATATCGACAGGTTCTGCTGACAGTCCAATGTGTATAGGGGCTCTCGATTCTGATTTTCGGGGGGGGGGGGGAATAAGGATCCAGCATGTCCGATTACAGAGTGTAGATCCTATTATCCTCTATATGATAAGCTGCTGCCGGAGATGTCCAGCAGCGGCTCTAATAGAGAACACAAACACTTGGCAGAATGAGTGCTCCTGTATATGGGAGAGCCGAGCAAGATAGCTGTCGGCTGAAAGATCAGACTATACTGTATGGGGGCTTTAGTCTATTACTTATTCGGCTGACAGACATGCAGATAGCTGTATTTTTAGTCCAGCACACTGACCCTATGTTTTCACCAGAACCACCATCAGTACAGTAATACATAACTAAAACCACACTAAATACAAGAATTCATAACCAAAACCACAGTTAGTACAGTAATACATCAACAGAACTACTGTCAATGAGATAATACATCACCAAAACCACCCTAAATACAATAATACATCACCAAACCCACCCTAAAGACAACAATACATCACCAAAACCATCATCAGTACATGAATACATTGCCAACTTCGTACAGCAATCAAGTGCAGTGTCAGGTTAGACCCATATACATATATGCATTGCATTAATGTACAACTCCCAGTATGTCCTTAACAATGGTAAGGAGATGCTGGTAGTGGTTACCAGCCATCATTAGACTGTGGACCATATAAGAACCACAATACTGATTAGTCCCAGGCAGTAGACTTAACTTTTGGAGGAGATCTTATATGTTTAGGTCCATTAATTCTGAGATTAGTAGGGCAGAGGTGGGCTCAGTAGGGAGAAGGGGCATCATGGGGTGGGACTTGAGACCCCCACCAATTGCTCAAAAGACCTCTTAAGTGCACAGCTCAGGAGACAGGACTATGAAATTTTACTCCCGGAATCCATTCTGTCTGCATGTTCTGGTTCTCGGAAACACTCGGGGCCATGGTAGTCGGACCCCCAGCGATTGGAAAGTTATTCCCCATCCCAAGGATAGCATGTAAGTTTCCAATGTGAGAAAACCCCTTTAAAGCAGCATTAACACTGCAGCCAAAGATGGGAAACTGATTTATCTAAAAGTATAATGTCATCGTTCTTAGCAACACATTGTCCTGCGTCTCCCAAGACTTCTCTCTTGTTTGGTCTGCTGCAGCACGTACTGCAATGGTGCCCGTATAAGGAATCTGTCACCAGGTTTTTGCTCCCCCATCTGAGAGCAGCATAATGTAGAGACAGAGCCCCTGATTCCAACAATGTGTCACTTACTGAGCTGTTTGCTGTCATTTACTCTGCTGCAGATCTCGCAGCTATACAGAGCTCATGAATATGCTGGACTACCTGCAGCACACCAAGTAGTCCTGTAATGATAACTACTGCTGATTAAACAGTGATTTTATCAAAACTACACTAAGCAGCCCAGTAAGTGACAACACTGGAATCAGGATCTCTGCCCCTACATTATGCTGGTCTCAAATTAGGTGGCAAAAACCTGGTGACAGACTCATAATTCTCCTCACTAAAGAGTAACCACCCTAAGTAAGCCCAAGGCTGTGCCCAAGAATAAATAATTGCCCATCACTGAGCTCACTTCACAAAAAATGACCCCACACCGTGTCACTTATAGTATACAGCCTCCACGTTCTCTCCTATAACATTTCCACTACACTGTCCCCTCAAATGAAAACCCCCACTGTCCTCACAACTGAATTATACCCTCCAGACCTTCCTCACTTATGAACTATGACCTCCTCTGTCCCCACCTCTCCATGCAGCCCCCACTTCACTGTCCCCCCTTATGATGTACCCACTCTATAATGAACCTTCTGCTTCGCATTCTGTATACCGGGCCCTCCCAGGCTCCTAACTGAGCGCTCCCCATGCTGCCCCTTCTCCATATCAAGCCCCCTCCATACCAAGCCCACCATGGTTCCCCTTCCATACCGAGCACCCCCCATGCTTCCCCATTCTCCATACCATGCCTCCCATTCTCAATACTGCAACTCCCACTCGCTATACTGTCCACCACCCTCATTCCCCCCCCCCATTTTCCCATTCTGCTCCATCACCAATGCAGGCGCACCCCTATCCTGCTCCATCCTCCATGTTGCGCCCCCACATCATGCTTCATCCCACCCATCCTCAATGTTGCACCCCCACATCATGCTTCATCCCCCCCATCCTCCATGTTGCGCCCCCACATCATGCTTCATCCCCCCATCCTCCATGTTGCGCCCCCACATCATGCTTCATCCCCCCCATCCTCCATGTTGCGCCCCTACATCATGCTTCATCCCCCCCATCCTCCATGTTGCGCCCCCACATCATGCTTCATCCCCCCCATCCTCCATGTTGCGCCCCCACATCTTGCTTCATCCCCCCCCATCCTCCATGTTGCGCACCCACATCATGCTTCATCCCCCCCATCCTCCATGTTGCACCCCCACATCATGCTTCATCCCCCCCATCCTCCATGTTGCGCCCCCACATCATGCTTCATCCCCCCCATCCTCCATGTTGCGCCCCCACATCATGCTTCATCCCCCCCATCCTCCATGTTGCGCCCCCACATCATGCTTCATCCCCCCATCCTCCATGTTGCGCCCCCACATCATGCTTCATCCCCCATATCCTCCATGTTGCGCCCCCACATCATGCTTCATCCCCCCCATCCTCCATGTTGCGCCCCCACATCATGCTTCATCCCCCCCATCCTCCATGTTGCACCCCCACATCATGCTTCATCTCCCCCATCCTCCATGTTGCGCCCCGACATCATGCTTCATCCGCCCCATCCTCCATGTTGCGCCCCCACATCGTGCTTCATCCTCCCCATCCTCCATGTTGCGCCCCCACATCGTGCTTCATCCCCCCCATCCTCCATGTTGCGCCCCAACATCGTGCTTCATTTCCCCTCCATCCTCCATGTTGCGCCCCCACATCGTGCTTCATCCCCCATCCTCCATGTTGCGCCCCCACATCATGCCCCATCCCCCTCATCCTCCATGTTGCACGCGCCCGCCCCCCGGGTTGCTTGTTCGGCGCTGTCTTCAGCTGAAAAGTGCTTACCTTCTCCAGGCTGCATCTCCCGTTCTCGGCAGCGGGACCTCGCATCTTCCTCTGCGACGGCTTTATCTCCCGTTCTCCGCAGTGGTGGCGGCGGCGCAGCATCTGACATCTTGCTCGGCGGCGTCTCCATCTCCCGACCTCCTCTGCGCGGCGCTGCCTCATGCTGCTGTGACCTCTGCACAGTGAGTGCACGGCAGCACGTCGGGGCGGGGAGCTGATTACAGCTCCTCTGACCCCGGAAGTGCCGACGCGCTCACAGTTTCATTTATATTCGCGTGTTATAGACGCGACTATAAATGACTGCGGCGCCCCCTCCCTCCTCCAAAAAGGCGCCGAATTTAATAAAGAGTTTGGAGGAGGGAAGAAGATTTAAAAATATATATATTTTTTTATTTTTTTTTTAAGTTTTGGTCTGGGCGCCGCCCCCTGGAAGGCGCCGCCCCAGGCACTTGCCCTCAAGTGCCTAATGGTAAATATGGCCCTGTATGTAGTGCACAATGTTAGTGCCCCAATCACAGAGACTAAATTCCATAATAATGGTAGTGTAATTAGGGACAGGAGTTGAATTTATGACATCTATTCTCTGTAGTGACTCCTCTATACTGCCCGATTCTAGTTGTGGTATATTCAGGGTAGTAGTGATCATTCCCATCATTATCACTGTGTGAGGAGAAATTCAGACAAAAGAAACCACACAACACGATATATATCTAAATTTATGTTTGTTTTTTATTAGAAGATCAATAAGCAGCATTGTATTGAAAGTATACTGGCCCTTTGAGAAATTACACAATGGTCACAGTGCCTCTCAGGTGGCCCCCGTGTGGACTACAGAACCAGCTGCAGTCATTGGGGACCAGCTGAGAGGCACTGGACCCAAAGATCCAGAGGAAGGCGAAGAAACCCCCCGGAGAGTTCTGCCTCAGGGGGGGAAAAAATTCCTTCCTGACCCCAGTTCTGGCGATCGGATATTTCCCTGGATCACGTCAGTCCTGCTGCAAATTGCAATATATTTATATGTAATTATTAGTGATGGGCGAATAGTAAAATATTCGGGTTTGGATTGTTGGATCGAATACCCAGTACTATTCCAGAATTCATCACGAATAACTGACCTAATGCAAGTCAATGGGGAACTCGAGTGTTATTTTAAGGACATCTTCAAAAAAAATGCTCGGGTTCCACATTGACTTGCATTAGGTTAATTATTCTTCATTAATACTGAAATAGTACTCGATATTCAGTACAACTAATCCAAACCCGAATATCTATTAACCCATCACTAGTAATTATAAGCTATGGAGCGCTAATCTAACACAGAAAAATATACACACACCCTGCTCCTAGGAGCTTACAATCTAATATACAATATGACATATGCACACAAACATATGCACACTCAACTTGATGCTCACACACATAGAGACACATATGCCCACAAACACACACATACACACTCACCTCAAGACACACAAACACACACCCCTTCAGTGCTGCAGTGCTGCGGACAGAAACACTCACCCCTTAATTGCTGGGACTCCACACAAACCATCACAAATACATCCTTTCATTATCTGGACGCCATACAAACCCTCACACACCCCTTTAGTAGTGGGGTCAAATAGACACTGACACACCGTCCCTTTATTGCTGGGGCCACACAAACAACCTTTCATTCTTGGAACACACACCTTCAGTGCTGCAGTTCTGGGAAGCGATCATACATACACACACACACACACACACACACACAAACACACACACACACACACACACACACACACACACACACACACACACACACACACACACACACACACACACACACACACACACACACACACACACACACACACACACACACACACATACACACACACACATACACACACATACACACACATACACACACACACACACACACACACCCCTTCAGTGCTGCAGTGCTGCGGACAGAAACACTCACCCCTTAATTGCTGGGACTCCACACAAACCATCACAAATAAATCCTTTCATTACCTGGACGCCATACAAACCCTCACACACCCCTTTAGTAGTGGGGTCAAATAGACACTGACACAGTCCCTTTATTGCTGGGGCCACACAAACAACCTTTCATTCTTGGAACACACACCTTCAGTGCTGCAGTTCTGGGAAGCGATCATACATACACACACTTACACGCGCACACACGCACACACACACACGCACGCACACACACACACATACATACATACATACATACCTACCTTCTAGGTCTGAACCTGAAAATTCTTCTCACTTGATAATTGTAGGTCCTATGACAACCTTGTGGAAGGGTCAAGAAGAAATAAAACATGCAGCTAGTTATTGCTTGGAACAATCATGGTGATGAGTCCATACAGTACACACTGCTGATCTCTTCCGGGTCCTGCTGTGCTGTGCAGCGAGTCCTTCTTCACCCCTCTCCGATGTTGCCCGATCCTCCAGTATTCAGTGAAGAGCTACCTACCTGGACCAGTCCTCTTCAAGCTGTGACACAAGATGGTTCTGGATTAGAGCTTTGTACATTCTATAGCATTTGTGATGTCATGTGAGGTCTATGATATCAAGTGCACTGTGATGTTATGTGCCTTGTGATGTCATCATACCTGGAAGCAAATCAAATTCATGTTAAAACAATAACTTTATTTAATTAAAACCACACACAATTGAATACAGCACAATAAAAATTTGCTACAACGTTAGTCATAAATCAATGTATACCTCAGAGGGGGAGGGGCCCAGGATGGATTCCCTAGACTTCCCCTACCTGGCCGCAGAGGTTGGTACTATGCAGAGATTGTTCGCCCCACCTTCTGATAGACGATTGATTGGCTGTCTCGAGCATGGCCCCGCCCATAGAGGCCAGCATACTATTCAGGCCTCGGATGGAAATGAGCCCTGACTGCCTAGCGTGCGTTCCAGCTACTTGCAGGGAGTTTTCTTCCTGGGGACACCATATGTTTACAGGTATAAAAAAGCTGCCTTTGAATACAACATGGTCTATCTGGCTATATGAGCCTCAGGTCCAATTTGGGATGCCCCTGATGAAACCCCTGGCATTTGGAAAGGGAGGAGAAACGCGTCAGGCTGAGGTTACTCAAGCTAAGGTATTGTGTCATTTGGCACATCTGTTATGCTGTGCAATATTATTTGCCATTGGGTATATTGTGCTTTTTGCTATTGAGCGCTATTTGTCATTTGGCAAGTGTGATACTATTTGCATAATGATCTGTTACTGGGCATGCCACTAATACATCTCATGTTATTACATATGACATTGCTAATACAGGCAGGGTCGGACTGGGGTGCCAGGGGCCTACCAGGGAAATTACCTCTAGGAGCCCACACTGTAGCTACCATAAACGGTTTTATTACTTGTTCATTTTCGGCTTCTCTCAGTATAACTTGCGCCTTTTAGCAAACTACAGTGTGAAAAAAGACCTGTATTGTGCACTGCAGATATCACAGGATTTCTTGTAGCATCTTATTTATTGTAGTTAATAATGGAATCTATTATTTATAATCAGTCGCAGTTTTTCTTACACACGGACATTCCTTGTCTTAGGAAAACCACTGAGTCCATCAGGAAAGCAATATTCAAAGAGAAGCAGAATGTTATCCAGCATCTTCAAATGGAAACGTTTACTAAAATTAATCCCCCCTATGCCACCATCTATCCACCATATAGGGTCTGTCCCCACTGACTTGGGAAATCCCCTATAGAGTCAGTATGTGGTGGTGTGAAACATTACCACTCCAATACACTTTTCCATTTGGAGACTCCGGTGAATATTTGCTTCACTTTAGTCTGACATTTATCTAGTTTTTTCTGTCTTTGTTATCATAGTGGTATCTGTAGCGCCCCTGAGACCCTCAGGGCACTACAGGGAACTGCATCCTCTTGGGGATGCAGGACCTACCCCCTGGGACCTGGAGTACCAGTGCTGATTCCACCAAAACACGACCAAAATCCTAGTTCTCCACTGCACACTGGGCATAGAGGGTTAACTATGTAAGGGGATGGTTGCCATGGGAACGAGTCCCTCGGTATAGCCAGCCTGGTGGGAGGGGTCAGTCAGTCAGTCAGTCAGTAGTTGGTAGTTCAATTAAGAAATAACGTCTGGAACACCAATTTTAAGTCTGACCTGGGTGCAAAAGTCGGTAGTGAGTTGAGTGGCACACAGAAGAGTTGTGCGGATGTGCCTGAGCTGGGTTCGTGTAACGGTGACCGGGGGGGCAGAGGAGAGAGGTCGCCAGGACGGGTACCAGAGATACCAGAGCACGCACGGGGCACAGGGCCCTAGGTGAAGCGTCAGTTTCATACGGTTTGATAAATACTTGCCCAGTGAGGACACCTTCACGGACTTCACCGAACCAAATAATCCGGGAGCATCAGCAGTAAACTAGGATCGGGGTTCGGACATTTACCTCCCTGCAGTGTCCGCACTGCCCGCCGTATGGAGAAGGAGACTGTACCCCAAAAGGGACGTCGGGGCTCACAAACGCTCTATTCTACGGGGACCCAATCAACTGAGAATGCCGGGGACAGTGCAACCTAGGTCATTACATTGGCACTGATACTCCAAGGGACCTGAACCAGTGGTTCAAAGGTCAGAGTGCGTAGAGACTGTTAAAGACAACCTGGTGTGGTCTCAGTTATTACCCTGCAACATCACTAATTTTTTGGGGTTTTATTTTTGCATATCAGAAATGTTTATTTCTAAATTTTATACAGTTATATTGGTTTACCTGGTGAAAATAAACAAGTGAGATGGGAATATATTTGATTTTTATTAAGTTGCCTAATAATTCTGCACAGTAATAGTTACCTGCACAAACAGATATCCTCCTAAGATAGTAAAATCTAAACACACCCCACTCCAACTTCCAAAAATATTAAGCTTTGATATTTATGAGTCTTTTGGATTGATTGAGAACATAGTTGTTGATCAATAATAAAAAAATCCTATAAAATACAACTTGCCTAATAAGTCTGCACCCAGTGTATTATATAGGGTCATTATAAACAGGGTGATCTATTTCAAGTGTTTGTTTCTGTTAATATTGATGATTATGGCTTACAGCTAGAGTTAAGCGAGTACCTAACTATTCGTACTCGCCATACTCATAACGAGTACTGTCTAATACTCGCATATTCGTTCCGAATAGCATGTGCAATGCAAGTCAGTGGGGAAAACTAGCAATGTAACGAGTAACCTGAATGCCGTACTTTTCGTGTGGGTAGCAAATACTGCGGAATTCGGGTTACTCATTACATAGCGAGTTTTTCGCCATTGACTTGCATTGCACATGCTATTTGGAATGAATATGCGAGTATTAGACAGTACTCGTTATGACTGTAGCGAGTGTGATTAGTTAGGTACTCGATCAACTCTACTTACAGCAAATGAAAACCCAAAAATCATTATCTCAGAAAATTAGCAAAGGCTTCCTAAGTGTTTAAAATGCTCTCATAGTTCATGGTTCAGTAGGCTACACAATCACAGGGAAGAATGCTGACTTGACAGATGTCCAGAAGGCAGTCATTGACATACTCCACGAGGAGTTTAAGGCTACTTTCACACTTGCGTTTTTTTTCCTTCAGTCGCAATCCGCCGTTTTGGAAAATGGCGGAATTTGTTAACGGATTCCGCCGCTTCCCATATACTTGTATGGACGACGGATTGCGACTGATGGACCTGCGTTGCTTCCGCTGGCTGAATCTGCGTTGCTTCCGCCGGGCGGAAGGAACGCAGCATGTAACGGTTTTTGAGCAGCAGAATCCTTAGAATTTCGCTGCGCATGCTCTCTGGCTCCCTGCACACGTAACCAGGGTACACATCGGGTTACTAAGCAAAGCGCTTTGCTTAGTTACCCGATATTTACCCTGGCTACGTGTGCAAGGATCCAGCGCTAAGCAGTGTACGCTGGAAACCAAGGTAAATATCGGGTAACCAAGCAAAGTGCTTTGCTTAGTTACCTGATACTTACCCTGGCTACGTGTGCAGGGAGCCCGACACTTCCCCACTCGGCTCCACCCCCTCCCGCACTCCACTCCGCATGTACACACGCACACACACAGACACATGCACACACACAGACACACATACACTCACCTGTCCCCAGCCATGCAGTCCCCGGCACTGACGTCCTCAGCGCAATGGCCCTGCTCGGTTCCACCCACCCCGCACTCCACCCCCCGCACACATTCTCGGCGGCTGAACAATCAGGTGATCACCCGGCGGCTGGCTGCTGTGAACGATCAGCTGATCACCCGGTGGCCGGCTGCTGTGAGCGATCAGGTGATCACCCGGCGGCCGGCTGCTCTGAACGATCAGCTGATCACCCGGTGGCCAGCTGCTGTGAGCGATCAGCTGATCACCTGGCAGCCGGGCGATCAGCTGATCGTTCAATAGTCTGCTGCCGGTAAAACTGTAAAGAAAAAAAAAAAACACATTCCGTTGTTTTGTACGATCCGTTGCATCCGTTGTGCCACTATATGCAACGCATTCGTTGCATCCGTTACACAACGCAATGCAATGGATGCCGTTCAACGCAAGTGTGAAACTAGCCTAAGCCACAAAAGGTCATTGCTAAAGAAGCTGGCTTTTCACAGACTCCTGTACCAAAGCTTTTTTTAAAGCATATTAATGGAAAGTTCAGTGATAGGAAAAAGTGTGGTAGAAAAAGGTGGACAAGCAACAGAGATAACCGCAGCCTTGATAGGATTGTTAACAAAAGGCCATTCAAAAATTTGCGGGAGATTCACAAAGCGTGGACTGCTGCTGGTGCCATTGCTTCAAGAGCCACCACATGTCTGTGCTCTCTACTGGAGCTCAGTGTGTGTTATTGCAGGAGAGGGCTGAGGCTGGAGCCGATGACCCGACACTGAGAGCCCGACCTGATCTGCAGCAATTCACAGTCCTGCAATAACGCACACTGATCCCAGCAGAGCTGCCGCTGACACTATGGAATCCCGTCCTGCTCCCTCCTCACTGCAGCCTCCTGCCCGGCACCTTGATGGATGACGTTATACTCACCGTGATAAGCTCCTCTTCGGCAGGAAGAAGCAGCATCAGGCGCGCAGTGACGTCATCCTTGCAGACGCAGCCCACACAGCGTGCAGTGGGCGTGTCTGCAGCACAGTGACGGCCAGGATTGAAATTTTTTAAAGGTACAGTGTGGTCCTGAACCTCTGCGGCGTTAATAAAATGGCGCCCACACAGATGGTGGTGGGGGCCCCCTCAGAAGCTCTTGTGGTGGGGGCCCCGGGGCTGGAGCCCCGCCTGCCACGCCTATAATCCGGCCCTGGTTGCTGCTGCAGGTATGATGTTGTTCGTCGTTCCTGCGGCATCACACAAAGCTATGTGTGACACCGCGGGAGCGATGAACATCTCCTTACCTGCGTCCACCGGCAATGAGGAAGGAAGGAGGTGGGCGAGATGTTACGTCCCGCTCATCTCCGCCCCTCCGCTTATATTGGGCGGCCACTTAGTGACACCGCAGTGACGTCGCTATGACGCCAAACGCACCTCCCCTTGAGGGAGGGATTGTTCGGCGGTCACAGCGACGTCGCTGCAAAGGTATGTGCGTGTGACGCTGCCGTAGCGATAATGTTCGCTATGGCAGCGATCAACAAATGTCGCGCGAACGACAGGGGTGGATGCTATCGCGCTCGACATCGCTAGCAAACGCTAGCGATGTCGCAGCGTGTAAAGCACCCTTAAGACTTTGCACATTTTCCCTGTGTTTATGTGGGTTTCCTCTGGGTACTCTGGTTTCGTCATATACTCCAAAAACATATCGATAGGGAATTTACATTGTGAGTCCCAATGGGGACAGTGATGATTATGTCTGTAAAGTGCTGTGGAATTAATAGTGCAATATAAGTGAATATAAATATAGCAACAAAAAGAGGAATAAATATTCTCCAAAAATTAAGTATTACTTACAGCAAAGATGGGCTGCAGTGTGTACATCGCCCAGGCCAAAAACTAATACTCTACCAGGATACAGCTAAACCCCCACTAAGTGGAGGCATCACAGGTGCAGGAGGAGCAAATCACACACACTTCCATGGAATGGAGGGTGCGATTGCTAGATGATAAAACTGCACACTGATGGCTTGCATAGAGCGCTGTTCACACATGCAGATAACACAGTCACAAGCCCGCAGCCTATTAGGTGACACCCATACTATTAGATCAGGCGGGGTGCCAAGCTGTACCTCACCTGTGTATCTTGTGACTCGCCCACCCCAGGGCTCTGGGACACCCGATGCCGGGGACACCCGGTGCCGGGCCGGACTAGTCCGGGGGTAGTCAGCGGTGGCATGGCCCGGCTCCGTGACCCTGGCGGGGTCAACTAATATGGCGACTGTGGGGATGGTGATTATAATTAAGTTTATGGAAGATTCATGACGCCACCTGTGGATTGCGGCTATGGAGCCGCCACTGCTGGATAGGGCCTCCGGGGCTGATGTAATGGTAGCTGGGATGGTTCTGCTCCCCACAGGTGGAGCGGTACCCCGGGGCAACTGTTGGTGCTTATAAAAGTCTATGCAATGGTGGTGCGGTGTAGAACAAAAGGGAGGCGACACCAAGAGTTGCAGTTTCAAGGTCTTTACTCACTGTCGCCAGGGCTGCAGCAGACTGGTTGCCGTTGGAGTGCTGGAATTCACTATCCGGTGCCTCCGCCGATCCTAGGTAATTCTTAGGGTTAATACCGGTGCACCACTTTTAAGTCTCTTTCCTTGGCTGACTTCTTAGCCTCGACTTTGGTAGATGAACTAGTCTCGGCCTCTGCCCAGAATCTGGTCAAGAGGACTTGCCTTACAGGAATCTTGACCTCTTCCCAGGGGATCTATGGCAGGTGGTGGCCCTGGGCACTTGCAACCACCCTGGGCCTTCGGTGTTACTTTATGAGGAAATGTCTTTCTTCCCTCTGTCTGGGGACCGTCCCCGAATGCAGCCAGACCCACCCGATCATCCTGTGGAATAGGCCACAAGCAGATATGCTCTTCCGTGGCCCTGGGATCCTCTCTTCTCTGTCTGTGGTGTCACCTGGGCCTAGCTGGGCCCCAGGATCTCCACCAGGAAACTTCTCTCTCTTCACTGTCTCAACCTACTACCACTCTCCTCCTCTGCCTCACGCCGACTGACCGCCTTGAACTCCCTGTTTTTACTCTCACTTTCTAGTTAGCCCCTCCCACTTTTCTTGTTGCAAGGCCCCACCCTATGGGAGAAGAGATGGGTCTTAAGGCCCCCTGAGTCAGAATCATGGGGGTAGCTGCCACTATCTCCGGTCCCAAAATATGCCTGACAATAGGTGTAGTGCGAATTTGCCTGTGAACTGGTATGTACCCTTGTCCTTACCCAGGATGGGGCATCACACCTCTGGCTGAGGTGCAATGTCTCTGTGGCGACGGAAGCCTCAGGGGCGCCACACATGCAGGGGCAGAAACTCTAAAATGCAAGGCCTAACAAAAAGGGGCCTGGCTGTATCCTGTACAAAAAAATAAATAAATGAGGTTTTACTTGGTATTTATGGCCAAAAAAACGGAAGCCTACAACCCTCGTCACGGGAACCTCATGCTTGTAGGTCCCTACACTAAATATAAAAATAGCAACAAAAAGAGGAAAAGATATTGTGGCGCCCTGGACAAGCCAGGGGCCACAGAGAACAACACCATCACACCCCACACTCCCGGTCAGGCACACCGAAGTCAGACACAAAACCCTTGTTGCCTTCCTCCAGGGGCTGATGTTCACACCAGGGGGTGGGCCAGGCGGTTGGTCCTGCCCACCGAGGAGTTCACAGTCCTGGAGGCGGGAAAGGCAGATAGTTTAGTTTTGGAGGTGAAAGTAAGAGGAAGGAGAAGTGGTAGTGGAGCAACTAACTGACAGCGTCCGGGTGTGTGGCCCGGGCGGTACAGCAAGGTTGGCAGACGGTGGTGACCGTCTGCAGGAGTGGCCTATCGGAGTTACCATAAGGACCGTGGACGGGCGGTGGCCCGGCGGTACCGGACCAGTACACAAAGAAGTCAGCACCATCTGGCAGGGGCTTACGGACCCCGGCAAGGCTGGGAGTCGCCGTGAATTTGCCGAATTCGTTAGTGAAGGGAACCTCCTGGGTTTCCCAACAGCCAAGTCCCGACAGAAGGCAACAGTCCAACCAGAAGAGGGAGACACCGCCACCGCCAAGGCAACCGTTTCTCAGGGCCAGAGCCTGCGGGCAAAAAGGGGCTCCTCCAGCCCACATCCAAGCTGGGGGGAGCGGGTTACCGGTGGGAACCCATCGGAACCATCAACCGTACATAGGTGCAGGGAAAGGCAGTCACCATCAACCTGCCGGGAGAAACAACACTGCAGCCGTCTGTGGGACCCGTCCATCCAGCCGTGTGTTTTACCGAGAACTGTGTCCTCATCATTGGGCTGAGTGAGTACCACCGTGCCGTACGGCACAGCGCTGCCCCCGCGACCCTGCACCTCACCAGGCCCCGTAACCCGCCTGCCATCCATCCCTACCCCATCACCGAGCCCGGGACAACCAACCCCCTACCCACGGAGGGGAGAACTAACAACAAAGCTGCTCCCTGTCAACGCTCCCGGGATCCCCGTCCAGAGCAGCGGTGGTGTCACCATTATCACCACAACCGTGGGTGGCGTCACGGACAATAAATCCCCACAATCAATCCCCTTTTCACTCACGGGCGAGGAGCGCCGCTCGAGTCCCCGGGATCCGGTTCACCGCTCGAGCCACCGCCGAGCAGCAGCCGCGGCCGGACCCGAGCAGTGGGAGAGCACAGCGTCCCCTCCTCCGCCCGCGACAATATCCTACAAAAATTAAGTATTACTTACAGCAAAGATGGGGTTTAGCTGTATCCTGGTAGAGTATTAGTTTTTGGCCTGGGCGATGTACACACTGCAGCCCATCTTTGCTGTAAGTAATAAAGCTAGAATAGTGCAAACATGTGGTCAGTTGGATGACAGATAATGCCACAGTACCAGTATGTTTCCCAGCACCACCCTGTCTTCCACACGGTCCAGTCTAAAGCTGGTGTCACACACAGCGACAACGACAACGACGTCGCTGCTACGTCACCATTTTCTGTGACGTTGCAGCGACGTCCCGTCGCTGTCGCTGTGTGTGACATCCAGCAACGACCTGGCCCCTGCTGTGAGGTCGCCGGTCGTTGCTGAATGTCCAGCTTCATTTTTTGGTCGTCACTCTCCCGCTGTGACACACACATCGCTGTGTGTGACAGCGAGAGAGCGACGAAATGAAGCGAGCAGGAGCCGGCACTGGCAGCTGCGGTAAGCTGTAACCAGCGTAAACATCGGGTAACCAAGGGAAGACCTTTCCCTGGTTACCCGATGTTTACGCTGGTTACCAGCCTCCGCCGCCCTTGCTGCCAGTGCCGGCTCCTGCACTGTGACATGTGGCTGCAGTATGCATCGGGTAATTAACCCGATGTATACTGTAGCAAGGAGAGCAAGGAGCCAGCGCTAAGCAGTGCGCGCGGCTCCCTGCTCTCTGAACTGTGACATGTAGCTGCAGCACACATCGGGTTAATTAACCCGATGTGTGCTGCAGGAGAGCAAGGAGCCAGCGCTAAGCGCGGCTCCCTGCTCTCTGAACATGTAGCACAGCGACCTTATGATCGCTGCTTCTGCTGTGTTTGACAGCTAAGCAGCGATCATAACAGCGACTTACAAGGTCGCTGTTACGTCACCGAAAATGGTGACGTAACAGCGACGTCGTCGCTGTCGTTTAGTGTGAACCCAGCTTAACCAGCCAAGAGTCTCAACCACATAATCCTCACCCTAATCCTCCTTCCTCTCACCATGGGGAGTCTCAAAACAAATGATCCCACACTCGGACACTCCAACCAGCTCTTTACATTTCCATTCATTGATTCTGTTCTCTCGCCCTGCATGTTTCAAGAGGGACATGAGGAGATCATTTGTAGTGATGCCCAAATTTTTGAGTAGCCACGCACGGTCAAAAAAAGGCGATAGTGGAGAATGGCAATTAGTGTCTCAAGAGGTAGATGATGATGTGACACAGTTGCCAACAAGTGATGCTGTTATGCAAACAAGCCAAGAGGAGGACCAGAGTGTAGAAGTGGAAGATAAGGTGGTGGACGATGGAGTCAACCTGGGAATGTGCCATGCAATACAAGTACAGCAGCGCAGAGGAGTGATCCACAACACCGCAACAAGCAGGAAGAGTTAAGGGGGTGTTACATGCAGCCTGCTACACAGGCCTGCTTCCACTCTCCTTCACTCCTGTCACTAATATGCTTGTATTTCCTGCCTCAGGCCCTCTGAACTCCTCGGTGGGCATGGCCAACCACCTGGCTCCACCCCCCGGTGTGTCCATCAAGCTCTGAGGGAGGTGACTAGGGTTTATGGTTTGGCTGGTGTTACCTTGTGTGGGAGTGGTGTTATGCGGGGCGCTATCTGTGACTACCTGGCTAGTCCAGGGCGTCACAATTGCAAGTCCTAGTTCCATCAGGGTTTTGTCACGCTGTACTCTAAGATGTACAATAGCAGTACAGCGCAGTAATGTGGGAGTGAGAGGATTCCTGAAACTATCTGAGAAGGTAGTTTGCTGGTAAACCACTAGGGGCCGTAAAAGTGGAGGAAACGTATGAGCAGGGAATTCCCTAGCATAGGTAATACTAGTCAAGCTCACCAGATGGCAGTAGAATCGTCAGAAAGCTGTGTCACAACATGAGGTCTTGTAAGTACACAAGGGCAAAGTCTAAACGTAGTCAGAGGGAAGCAAATAGTCAGTAGCCGGGAAATCAGAGCCTAGAAGCGAGGGGGAGTGGGAAGACAAGACAGAATAAAGGTAAACAGATAAGGAACGAACAGGGAGACAGCGGGAGAGACACTGATGGAAACAGACAACAGAGGAGGTTAACAGGTCAGGTGAACACGGAGGTAAGGAGGGGGCAGGGCAGACAACAGGTCACTCAAGAGCAGAACACAGCAGAGCCAGAAGTATCACTGGCGAAGTCCAAGAGAAACAGTGCCCTAATAAAGCAGCCTGACCTCCAGAATGAGGCAGAAAAGATTAACCCCTAACGTGACTTGCATCAGAAGTGAAACTAAAAAAAAGGCTCAGCTCCAGCTGAGCCAGGAGTCAATCATGACAGGTTTCCTGTATCTCCTACAGAAGTTCCTGCACCCCCTCCTCCTCCATCTCTGAATTGTCATCTATATCAGTCACAACCTGGAAGCACTGCAGTACTGCTTTGATGAACAGGCTCTGCTAAAAGAAATTTCTTTAGGTGACAAACAGCACACCACCGCAGAGCTATGGTCATGTGTGATAATGGCCTTAACCTGATGGCGGCTCTGAAGCTTGGCAGGCTCACACACATAATGTGCCTTGCCCATCTGCTCAATTTAGTAGTTTAGAGGTTTCTGAAAACCTACTGAGATTTGCCTGGCCACTTGTGAAGGTACACTATGTGTGCGCCCATTTCCGCATGTGAGCTGCAGCAGCGCTTGAAAATGTCAGCTCACCGACTGGTGTTCAACATGCTCACCCTGGAACTCCACATTACAAATGTTGGCAAGGTTTTATCAGCCGCAGAGGGCAGTAGTTTTCTGTTTAGCCTCCGCACATAAGAACCAACAAGTGGGCATGGATGTCTGACATCTGTGAGGTTCTACAAAACATTGAGGAATCAAGATGGTGAATAGTGATGATGCCATAATCAACATGCCAATATATCAAAAAGACTGACCCGCAGCTCCATACGTGTGAACAGGTGCCAGCTGAAAACACAAAATATCTACAAAACACATACAGCTACACTCTAAAATGCTAACACTGAATAAGGGAACTCTGGTATTGCATTACTGCTGTAGGAATATTTGAAAAAGAGATACTTAGCTTATGTATTGGCTAATGCACGTGAGCCCGATTACCACGACAAGGTGATCTCTTATATATCGGGACTTTAACTTAAAATGCCTCTACCAGGGTTAAAAATCTAGATGTCCAGGCAGAAAGGATCCAGCTATAAAGGAGGATGGACACACCCTTGTTATTAGGGTGGAGTGCTCAGTCAGAAAGAAACGCACTACAAATATATCAAAAAGACTGACCCACACCTCCAAGGTCCCCACCGGGAGGAGTTGACAGGACAATTATGTTGCCATGAAGATAGGCTGCTGATCACCCAATGAACGAATAAGCTTCTTAATCTAGTGAAATGATCTTTTGAGCATTATCCTGTGTAGAGATGAGCAGACCCTTAAAAGTTTGGTTTAGCGGGGTCAGCCAAGCTGTAAATTAAGATTGGTGTGGGACCTGAACTTGACGTGATCCCAATGGAAGTCACTAATTGGGCAGTTGGGCCTCCACCCACATGCAGCCAGCCATAAACAGATCACTTACGGTGGGAGGAATTTTTCCATTTTTTTGATGCACACTACATCCGATCACGTTGTTGTACCCCCAGTGCGAGCCACTGTTCAAACACTACAAGCGTCTCACACTGGCTGAGCACTGAGGGTACCCGAGCTCAGCGATGCTCACGCAAGTCATATTGATACGGAAAGCACCCAAACTGCGAATCCAAGCTCTATTTTTTGTATAAAGTCTGTGTTTGGACCGAACACCGAACTTTAGGTTTGCTCATCTCTAGTCCTGTGTAAATAGAACTCACACTGTCTAGAACTATGGCAGTCCATGTGCTCCAAGTGATCTAGTATAGATCATTCAGCGCACATTGTTTACTCTTGTCTGCATGTATACAGACATTTAAACATTTGCCGATTGGTAAACGTTTACTGATTGGGGGTCGTATCATGCCACCAATTGATCCGTGTAATCAGACCATTACTTTTCCCTGCAGAACTAGACTTTACCACTTGCCTTTTTCCCTAGTGACATTTAACATTTAATTGCTTTAAGTATTTTTTTTTCTTTCAGTGATAGCAATATATTTCAGGAAACAGATGCAATTTCATGTACACAAATCTCTCTGCGGTAGGTGAGCATGCATCCTAATTTTATAAACAAAACAGATATACAGTGCCATGTGGGCTATAAAGATAACTTATATACTCCGAACATCATGTAATTACTGAGGTTGACCAGTTCACTCTCATAAATACCTTATCTAAAGGCAGTTTTCACTTAAGTTCATAGTGTGTTAGCACGCTGTCACATCCCTCTGAATTGAAGATATCTTCATAAATAATGGTCTTCCTAGCTAAGTGTCTGCATATTAGCAGGAACATACGCTAGATCAAAGTCCATGTAAATAACCTCACTTCCGATAACTTTGACCCCAATAATGAACTGCTTCATATGTCAACGAGTTAATCTTGAAGTAAATGATCCACGTTACAGGCACTCAGTGATAATAGCAGGGATGACGCAGGTCAATTGTTCGCATAGGTGTCCTGTAGCACCCCATGGGAACTGCAGGGCATAACGTGTCACCGGGCCAGTGGATTTCTGGGGTTGCTGTAAATGGCCTGACCCAGTTCCGTGTCCCCATCGGCTACGGGCAAAGAGAGAGTCAAAAAGGGAGGATGGGGGGGGGGTTTGCTTTGCAGCACCACCCATGGTGCGCGGCCAAGGATTAGCCACCGCTGCAAGATGTCGCTCTTCTCTGGGGCTGATGTTACCACAGCTCAGATAGTCCAGGTCCCCACAGGTGGAGCAAACCCCAGGAGGACGGTGACGACAGGGGAAGGGCCGTTGGCGCCGAAGCGCAGGGCAGTGGCACCGGCAAACCAGAGTCTCACACAAGGGCTGTGGTTCCAGGTGTTTTACTCACAGTTTTTGTGCTGCGCCCGCAGAGTACCGGTCATCGCCATGATGGGCCCCAGACGATCCCGGATGAAGCAGAGGTCCCCACCGGTGTTGTGAAGCATGTGAGAACTTCCCCCTTGCGCCTTGTAGTGTGGATCCCCATGGCATGAATTTACTTGGGGACCCCAGTGTCTTTGGCTTTAGTTTCCATACCGTACACAGGCAGCGCGAAACTTGTTATGGACCTGACCGTGGTCGTGGCTCCTGTCTCTATCTGCAGCTGTCCCCCGGGACTTTTGGTGGTGGACAATGGGACGTGAAATCCACTTTCCCTGAAGATTCGTTAGAGTACATGAAGTTTCCCCTAACTGAGGGCTCTGCACCCTGACTGGTGCCAGTCCCAAAGGGGCTGTTGGGGTCTCACCCTCCGGCTACCGAGTTGCTCCTCTGTCTCAAAGCTCCACTCGGTCGTCTCCTGCTTCTCTCTCAGTCTGTCCTGTGCAAACTCAGTTCGGTGTCATGGTTACTGGTCCTGGGACTAATTCCTCCAGCCTTCCGTCGCCAGGACCAGTCTGCTTTACTCTGCTCTCCTAAGGCTGTCTGCTCTCTTCTGCTCCAAAACTGTTCTGAGGTAAAACGCCTTTTGAAGTGACACTAAGGGGCACTTTGCACACTATGACATCACAGGTGCGATGTCGGTGGGGTCAAATTGAAAGTGACGCACATCCGGCGTCGCAGGCGATATCGTAGTGTGTGAAGCCTTTTTGATACGATTAACGAGCGCAAAATCATCGTAATTGTATCATCGGTGTAGCGTCTGTCATTTCCATAATTTGGAAATGACCAATGTTACGATGTTGTTACTCGTTCTTGCGCCAGCACACATCGCTGTGTGTGAAGCCGCAGTAGCGAGGAACATCTCCTACCTGCGTCCTGAGGCTCACGCCAGCTATGCGGAAGGAAGGACGTGGGCGGAATGTTTACATCCCACTCATCTCCGCCCCTCCGCTTCTTTTGGCCGTGTGACGTCGCTATGACGCCGCACGACCCGCCCCCTGTAAGGAGGCAGGTCGCCGGTCAGAGCGACGTCGCAGGGCAGGTGAGTGCATGTGAAGCTGGCGTAGCGATAATGTTCGCTACGCCAGCTATTACCATGATATCGCAGCTGCGACGGGGGTGGGGACTATCGCGCTTGCGATGTCGTAGTGTGCAAAGTGCCGCTAAGTGTGTTCGCTCACTTCCCAGGGCCCCCACCTTTTTGGTGACTCATTCTGCCCGGGAAATTCCCAGCCTGGCTTCCTGAGTAATGTAAGTGCTGGCTTACTAACTGGGTGTTTATGTAAGTGTATTGTTTAAGCTCCAAGCACCAGTGGTTAACCTCCTCTTACCCAGAATAAGCATTACACCTAAAGACAGATGCAACACTCTCTGACGACAGAAGCCTGAGTGGCACCACATTCCACCACAGCAAAAGAGCAGAGCAAAATAGCATATCATAACTCCATATCTGTACATTAATAGCATCAATCAAACTTTTCATCAGCAGAGTCCATGGTGTCAAAAAACAGTTGTTTAAAAAGGCAGCTCTGGCCACTTTCTATAAAGGCTATCAAGTCCGTAACTATGTACACGTTTTTCAAATATATATTTACATGCATCACTGTTAAACTACAGGTGCACAATGCCGCAGCTGAGGGCACTCCAGGCATCCAAGGTTGGGGACAACAACAGAGCCAGTCTCAGTGCGGGCCGTGCCGCTGGAGTTACTGTTGGACAGCCAGGGGAGTGCAATGCTTCTATCCCATGCCCTGGGTCCCTCCGGTCACCGCTCGCCATGGCTCGCACCTGCTCCGTCCGTGCCCCTATCCCATATTTACCTGCATTCTGGGAAGGCAGGGGTTCCCGGCTCTCGTGGTAAGAATTGGTTTTCCATAAAGTCATGTCTGGTAAGTTTCTGGCAGTGGTGCTCTCTTTCGCGCTCTTATTGGGCCCCATCCACGCTTTTGCACGCTTTTTGGGTCCCGCCCACAATAGCGCTCCCCTTTTTTTCCCGTGCGAGGTGCGAGGATGGTTAATGGCAGGCAAACAGCTTTTGTAAAGTCCATGAAGGCGCACAGTACCCATTGTTATTGACTCGCGACCCTGCTCGCAGCACCAAATGTAGCACCCCACGAAACTTGCAGGGCATAAATCGTCACCGGGCCAGTGGTTTTGTGAGGTTGCTGTGATTGGCCTGACCTGGCTCCATGGCCCCGTCGGCTACAGGCAAACAGAGAGTCAAAATGGGGGGATGGGAGGTTTGCTTTGCAGCGTCACCCGTGGAGCGCGGCCAAGGATTAGCCGCATTTTAAGATTTGGTAACCGTGGATGATCACAAAAATCCCATCAGCAGAAAAACACAAGAGTAGTTGGAACCTGAGCTGACCGCAATCCCCTATCTGTCAGACTACACTAGAAGTAGTCATGGAGCGTTCCTAAACACACCTAGATGCCTCGTCACAGCCAGAGAAACTTACTCCACCTCACAGATAGAAATGAGGAAACGTATCTTGCCTCAGAGCAGTCCCCAAAGGAATAGCAAGCCCCCAACATATAGAGTCAACGGTGATGTAAGAAAACACAATACACAGATTTCCCAACTTCCTAGATAGAACAGGACAGGAGAGATAACTGATTGCGCCAAGTGCAAAAGCCTGCGGAAAAATACAAATCCCTGATATAAAAAAAAACCCTGAGACCACTGGGTCTCTCCCCCACTATATCAGGTACTTTTCTAAATAATGGGAAAACAAAATACAGTAGAACCTCACTTAACGAGTAACCCACTTAACGAGAATTTGGCTAAACAAGCAAAGCTTTCTGTAAATTGTAACTCAATTTACGAGAAAGCTTTGCTGTACGAGCGAAATCCTCACTGCACACACTTCCGGTTCCGTACATCCACCGTGCTCTAACCTGCACTTGCAGTCCACACAAACACACACATGCACGCACAAACACACACATGTATGCACAAACACACACAAACACATACGCACGCACGCATTATGCTCAGCTTACCGTCCATTCCACCACCAGCCTCATGGTTTTTGTAGTTCCCGGGTACATCGTGGCATCCTCGCGGCGAACTACATGACCCAGGAGGCCCGCGATGGAGCGGAAGGTAAGGTGAGCATATAATATAATCCGTTTCATCGCCGGCCTCCTGGGTCCTGTAGCTCGCCACTCCACTCCAGACTGTGCATCGGCATCCATAGTGACGAAGCAGGAACTTCCTGTCAGACGCTACTCAAAGGCAGCGCGCTGGCCAATCAGAGGCAAGCGGCTCTGCCTTTGACGTCAGCGCTCTGACCTCGTCGTTATGGTAACCCGATACACAGCTCGGCCCCGTATCAAAGAACAGCAAATCCCAGGAGACCGGCGATGCAACGGAAGGTAAGGTGAGCATATAATATGTGCGGGTGCGTGCGTGCTTTTGTGTTTGTGTGTGTTTGTGCATGTGTGGAATGACAGAATAGCGGACCAGGATGGGACATTTAACACGTTGTGGAACGAATCGTCTGCATTGCAATGATTTCCTATGGGAAATCTTGCTTTGCTGAACGAGTAACTTGGTTAACAAGCACAGTCCCAGAACGGATTGTTCTCGTTAAGCAAGGTTCCACTGTACCAGAAAACACAAGAAAAACAAAAGTGCAAATAATCAAGTAGAACAGGGAGAATCTCCCTTTTCTTGCAGTGGGGCTTGCAGAGGGGGAACCCCCATGCTCATCCAAACAGGAAGACAATTCCTCTCCTGCAAGAAAACAGACCTTAAGAAGAATGAAAGAAAGACAAACATCCTTAGGGGTACTTTGCACGCTGCGACATTGCTAGCCGATGCAAGCGATGCCGAGCGCGATAGTACCCGCCCCCGTCGCACATGCGATATCTTGTGAAAGCTGCCGTAGCGAACATTATCGCTACGGCAGATTCACATGCACTTACCTGTCCTGCAACGTCGCTCTGGTTGGCGACCCGCCTCCTTCCTAAGGGGGCGGGTCGTGCAGCGTCACAGCGATGACACATGGCAGGCGGCCAATAGAAGCAGAGGGGCGGAGATGAGCGGGGCGTAAACATCCCACCCACCTCCTTCCTTCCGCATAGCTCGTGGAGGCAGGTAAGGAGATGTTCCCCGCTCCTGCGGCTTCACACACAGCGATATGTGCTGCCGCAGGAACAACATCGTATCTTTTATTGGTGCGACATTATGGAAATGTCCAACGCTACACAGATCACCGATTTACGACGCTTTTGCGATCGTTTATCGGCGCATCTAGGCTTTACACGTTGCAACGTCGTTACCGGCACCGGGTGTGCGTCACTTTCGATTTGACCCCGACGTTATCGCAGTAGCGATGTCCCAACGTGCAAAGTACCCCTTAGGTGTGGATCAGGCAATAAAGCAAAGAACTTGCAACTTATCTGGAATAGTACAGACACAGGATAAATGGAAGGACAAACTTCAAGCCAATTCAGAGACTGAGGATAAACATTTATCACTGGCCCCAGCCAGCAGCCACTGCTTTTCTATATAGCCCAGGCTGATCTGCAATTGGACTTCCCAAACTCCCCAATTAACTCCCACACCTGTTGAGCCACAGTCAGCTTCACCCCCACTCCTGACCACCAGAGGGAGCTCCAAACCATCACCCCCTTGGATGATATTCACAACAGCCGCCGCTGCAAGATGTCGCTCTCCTCTGGGGCTGATGTTACCGCAGCTCAGATAGTCCAGCTCCCAACAGGTGGAGCAAGCCCCGGGGAGGTTGGTGGTGACGGGGGAGGGGTGGAGGGACTGATCACCCAGATCCTGTGATTATTTAAAATCAGGTAGCTATTTTGGCATAAAGTTATCAGGAATTGTTATTCATTGCAATAGGGCAGTAAGCAATAGTACGAAATCGGCACTTTAAACCCATTTAGTGTGGACTATATAATTATTAATCCTTATTGCGGATAGCGCCCCAGTGTCTGTATGGTAGTTCACTAGCAGCATGACTATGTATAAAACAATGCATGGGAAATAGGGCAGCATGCAATAGCGTGATTTTTGGCACTTTAAATCTATCTTGTGTATTATAGTTTATATATATTTGATGCACACTAATTAATCTAAGGGTTTTTGGAAGCCAGATATTATTATTACAATATTCCTGTTGATGAATGTTATTTAATTTTGAGTCTGGGTATATATCAGGTCCCCACAGGATTGTTCTCTGTTTTTTAATGGTTGTAATGTGTTTTTAAAGTATGTAATAAAAATTATATTTTAACATGAACCACTCATTTGTTGCCTGATTTGGGGACAAATTCTTTGTTGTATTACTTGTTACAAGTGGCATGAGTAATTTTGGTATCTTGTTGATTAATAGGTTCTACTTTTGGTAAGATTGATGTCAATCTTATAAGTATGAAGAGACATTTAGCCAGTTGGAGAAAGGTGGATTTCAACATGCCAAATCATCTGCCTGTCAAAGAGATGGCAAGGTAAGGTGTCTCTAACTTAAAGTAAACCTGTCACATTATTGATGCTGCCCAAACCACACATAGCATGAAGTAGAACTGTCATTTTGATTTCAGCTGGGAACCATAGCAGGAGATAACGCTAGTCCAGTTCCACCCCTGGCCAGCTTCTACCTGCACTGCTGCAGGTGTTTGACAGGTCTCTACCTTAGCAAGTGACATGTCAATCACCTGGAGTGGCGCTAGGAGAAGCAAACCAGGGGCGGTGCCAGACAAGTCTGCTCTCTGACTTTGGTTCGCAACTGGATCTTCTAACCATGTTTTCTCTGAAATGCTGGAGCATTTCAGAGTGGACTTTACTTGGCTACAATTGTGCAACCAGCCCTTTGATTCATACTGCATTTCTTCCATTTCTTCTGGGCAACGTGAATTAGGTGACATGTTCCCTTTAAGACCCGCAACACACATCCGTTTTTTTTGTACGTGTGCGGTACGTATTTGCACGTACCGGAGACACGGAGACCCATGTTATTGAATAGTAGATGGCACACACACGTAAAATCACACGGAACGTGTGTCCGTGTGGTAAGTACGTGTGTGCGCTTTTCTACACGGACGATATGTCCGTTTTTGGCCGGCAGCACGCAGGCACGGACCCGCTTTAGTCTATGGGTCCGTGCCTGCACGGACCGCACACGGAGTATGTCCGTGTTCAGCACGTATCGTCCGTGTCTGTTTTTCATCACAAAATCTGAAACACTTGTTACCAATCTATCAGGTCAATTGTAGGCCATTAATTTTGGCGGCAAACATACATTTCCTGTCTCATTTGCACGCCAGACAGCAGCTGGGCACCTGTCCTCTCACTGCAGGGGAACTTTGAGCACAGAGACCACCACAAGTACTGAGCATGGCGCCCAGAATCGATACAGAGAGGCTGATTGGAGAAGTGGAGAGGCATCCAGAGCTGTGGGACACACGTGTTGATGGCTACCATGACAGGTTAATGGTGGAACGAGCATGGATGTCTGTGCTAGTCTACCCTAGGAATGGATGGTCTCAATGTACCCCTGGAAGGAAAAATAGATATGGTGAGTACAGATATTTGCAAAGCTTCTGTCTTTACCTACATGTGCACATTCTGTAGACAGATTAGAAACATATTTGTATAGTTTGTTTGGCATGTATTAATGGACCTGACTCATTTTGAGCTACACTGGAGACTCACAAACAGGAGAGTGTAGTTTTTTGGCCTTTTGAAGTATTCATTGCAGTTTTCTAGTAATGTCAGCATGTGTATATGTGGCCTGCAAAGCATTTTATGCATGTACAAAAGGCATTTCAGGGTGGTCAAGCAACAATTAAACATGTTTGAAATATATTTTTGTTTTCAATTTTGTGCTTTTTCTATTGTAAATGTGCTGTGAAATGTCTATACATTTTGAGTTATTTTCATGTTTGGTTTATTATGCATGTCCCTTGGTGTCACCATGTCTGGAATGGTAACAGTAATGTGTAGTGTATAATGGAAAATCTTTGAGGAACATATGGCACTTCATGGGTTTATAGACATTTTGTTTCTCATGGCTTACTGAAGGTTTTTTTTTTTTATTTTTGTAAGAAAAAAAGGAGATAAATGATTATACAGTGGTTTAATCCTTTTACTGGAGATCTTATTTACTTTGTCATGCTTATTGTGTTATTATGTCACTATATGAGTGTCATGGGTTGTTGTTTTCATACACATGGATGTGTGTTCCAATTTATTTAAATTGCTGCAATAAAAGAATAATGTTTTATTTTTTTATTGTTCAATTGTTTTAATTTATGACCTTATTATACAATTTTTTGTTTTTAAACTTAATCTTGTTAAACGGCGACAGCGCTCAGCCCGTGACCAGTTCAGAAGAGAATATAACGCAGTGGTAACCACAGCTGCCGCAGCCAAAGAGAAAAAATATGTCCATTATGAAAGACTCAGCTTCCTCATGCCCATTATGGAAGTACCAAAGTAATTTTAAACCATTACATCACATGGCGTTTTTTTTTTTAAATGCACACATTAATTGTTTTTTTTTTTTTTCTTTCTTCAAAGTACAGAGGATAATCTGGAAGATAGTGAGGAAGCTCTGTCAGCAGTATTAACAGCGACCTCTGCTTCCGAGATTGAGCCTACCTCATATCAACCTCCACCAATCCCCAACACCAGCCAGCCAGACGCTGAAGAAATGTCCTCTGATTTGGGTTTGGGAACAAGTCAATCCACTAATGTAATTGCAGGCCAGTCTACAGGGCAACAAAGTGGCCCTTCACCAGTTACTGCAGAGAGTAGTCCACAGCAACATGCAGGCACACAGCCAAGAATATCAACTAATACCATGCGCACAGTAGCCCAATATATGATGAATTCACTGATACCAGAGAGTGATGGAGAGAGATTTTGCCGCTCCCTTTCTCCCTCTCTTGCATTGGTTCATGCTGATAGGCAGGACAGATTGAGGGTGTCCTTAATAACACTAATATCTGCTACCCAACGTGAGCCAGAACCCATATATTGTTTTGAAGTGATAGAGCAATGGAGAGCTAATCCACGTGGCCCCCACACAAACACAACCCAACAAACTGTGGAAACCCAAACTGATCAACATTACTCAAATTTTCAACTAAATCCTGTAGTGCAACAAACACATATACAGTGTCCATCTTCTTCTATGGTAACTGATGTACAAATTAGGCCAACAATTGTCCCACACCAAATAGGTACATTAATGACACAAAGGCCATCTCAACAGCCATCATTTGTCCCACAAGTACCCCAACAGACACCAATGCAAACCTCTTTTAACTATCCTAGTATTGTTAGTAATGTTCATAGACTACCTCAAATGTTTCAACAACCAACATCCTACCAGGTTCCTAATAATCAACAACAACAGTACTTTCAACATCAGACTTACCCAACTAACTTCACATACACACATACTCAGCCTCTTCCAACACATCAATATGTACCACCTACACTTAGTCTTCCATCTGCTCAAACAACTGCATCATTATTTGTTCCAAGTACAACAACTGTTACTAGTGGAAACACTGATCAGTCACTCACTACAACATCTACTGTTGTGCAGCAAACATATTCTGTAGATGTCAATGCAATGGAGCCTACACAGGACAGCATCACTAGCCTAGAGGATTTAGTTGAATCATAATGTGATATTGTATGTATTATTTTACATTTTGGTATGTTTTCTAGGGTATTGCTGATCGGAAAACATTTCAAAATGTAACACATTACTTACTCTATATGCATGGGGGTCATATTTGTGTTTTCCTTGCCTTGCTCTGGACATGTTGTTTGGACCATCCATTAGAAAAAACTGGGTTTAGGGAAAAAATACATGCACATAAACTACTACACTAACATTCAGACACCTTTATTATTAAAAATCCAGCCACTATGCAGTATCTGCATATGGTCTGGTCCCATACTTGTATTCCGATAGTGTCAAACAAATTATGTTTGCATGACATTATTGCATAATAAAGTATAGTGTTTTGTATGGGCTAATGTCCCTGACAAAATTCTGTAAAAAAAATAATAGAATACAGGGTGTTTTGCAAAAGATAACAGACATACCTAGGTTCAATAAAAAATCTGGACTAATTTTTTCAAATCCAATTTGCCATATTTTTATTAGTCATGTACATTCAGTAGTACTGTTACTTGCAAAACAAAAAATCCTGATTTTATAGCAATAAAGTTAAATCACAATAGCTTATTGGGACCACAAACACAACCAACCAACAAAAAAACCCACAAATTCTACCTATGTATGGTCATTTTCTCTTTTGTATTACATATGTGTTTGTGATTATGTAACCAAGTGATAAAAAACTATAACAATGTCAAATTTATACATGACTATGGCGATTTAAACTAAAATAATCTTTAAATTGATTCTTCACTTGTAGACCAGAAGTGGACACATTGGTTCTAACACTACCATTCTCTACAAATGGTGCATTTAAAGCTGGCAACTCCTCAATGTCTTCGTCATTGCTTTCATGTAATTATGTAACACTACTGTAGCTTTAATGACAGCCTTGACAGTGGTTGGTTGGAGTTGGATGGTGGTTTGATAAATGCGCCATCTTGAGGCCAAAATGCCAAAGGCACGTTCAACATAGCAACGTGCTCTGGCCAATTTGCTATTAAATAGGGCTTTTGATCTGTCCAGCCCCCTTCTGGGATATGGACGCATTAAATGCCTAGACAATGCAAACCCCTGATCTGCAAACATGACAAAAGGAACAATAGGGCCATTATTACCAGGCAATGGTCTTGGTGCAGGCAAACTTAAACTATCAGACATTAATCGTCTTACTAAACGTGAGCTTCTGAAAATGCGTGCATCTGAGGCACTGCCATAGGCCCCAATATCAGCAAATAAAAAGCAGTAGTTTGTATCTACCATGGCCAAAATAACTACAGAAAAAAACTTATGATAATTAGAATATCTTGATGCAGAGTAAAGCTGGGGTCACACTAAGCGACAGCGACAACGACGTCGCTGTTACGTCCCCATTTTCTGTGACGTAACAGCGACCTTGTAAGTCGCTGTTATGATCGCTGCTTAGCTGTCAAACACAGCAGAAGCAGCGATCATAACGTCGCTGTGCTACATGTGCAGAGAGCAGGGAGCCGCGCTTAGCGCTGGCTCCTTGCTCTCCTAGGTACAGTACACATCGGGTTAATTACCCGATGTGTGCTGCAGCTACATGGCACAGTGCAGAGAGCAGGGAGCCGCGCACACTGCGCTGGCTTCCTGCTCTCCTTGCTACAGTATACATCGGGTTAATTACCCGATGCGTACTGCAGCTACATGTCACAGTGCAGAGAGCAGGGAGCCGCGCACACTGCGCTGGCTTCCTGCTCTCCTTGCTACAGTATACATCGGGTTAATTACCCGATGCGTACTGCAGCCACATGTGCACAGAGCAGGAGCCGGCGCTGGCAGCAAGAGCGGAGGCTGGTAACGAAGGTAAATATCGGGTAACCAGGGAAAGGGCTTCCCTTGGTTACCCGATGTTTACGCTGGTTACAGCTTACCGCAGCTGCCAGATGCCGGCTCCTGCTCGCTGCTCGCTTCATTTCGTCGCTCTCTCGCTGTCACACACAGCGATGTGTGTGTCACAGCGGGAGAGTGACGACCAAAAAATGAAGCTGGACATTCAGCAACGACCGGCGACCTCACAGCAGGGGCCAGGTCGTTGCTGGATGTCACACACAGCGACAGCGACGGGACGTCGCTGCAACGTCACAGAAAATGGTGACGTAGCAGCGACGTCGTTGTCGTTGTCGCTGTGTGTGACACCAGCTTTAGGTGGTTTCTTCACTCTAATGTGCTTTCCGTCAATGGCACCAATACAATTAGGGAAAGCTGTTTTCTCCAAAAATTCTTCTGAAATGTGCATCCATTCCTGTGTTGAAGGCAGCTGCATGACATGATGCCTAAGGGTCTCCCATAGCACAGTGCAGGTATGCAGGATAATCTTGCCAATTGTAGACCTTCCCAATAAGAATATGAAATGCAGACTGCTGATGGATTGCCCAGTTGCAAGGTAACTGAAATAGAAAAAAAACATGACATTACTTTGACTATTCATGAAAGTTGTTTTTCAAAACAAATATTTGTGTCATCCAATGACTGGCGAGATACTGTGTATGACTATTATTTTATTGCTTTTGTTGGAAAAACATATGTGTTGATATTTACTTTCCATATTGGAAAAATAATTACTTTTCTGTTTAACCTCATAACGACGGCCATACGACTTAAAGCGGCGGCAAAACAGGGTACTTATTCTGTTCCGCCGCTTTAAAGCGGCGGCCCGAAAAAACCCTGTAGCGCCCCCCAGCGACCGAAAATCTTGGGGGTTTCAGCTACCGGGGGTAGCTGAGACCCCCCAGATTATGAATCGGGGTGTTTTTTTTGGACCCCGATCATGTGATCGGCGGTATACACCGTATACCGACGAACACATGAAAAAAAAAGAAATGGCCGGTAAAACTGATTTCTTTTTCATCTGACATGATCAAACATCATCAAATCTAGAGTCCCCCCACCACCCCTACCCCCCCTCCGGAGCACTCAAAATGGCGCCGAAGCGCACAGAAAACTGTCGCCGCCGCTGGCTCTGCATTCATTTCCCTCCGATCTGAAATGATCAAACATTTCAGATCGGAGGGAAATGTCCTCCCCCTGACCCCTCCTCCGGTCCACTGGAGCCCTCTGGTCACCGGAGCCCCCTCCGGTTCTCCAGAGCCACCCCCCTCCCCCCTCCGGAGCGTGGAAGATGGCGGCGCGCAGCGCACAGCGCGCGGCCGCATTCATTCTGCTCTTTCTGCCGCATGTGACACGTCACATGCGACAGAAAGGTGTCCCCAGGTCCCGCTAGGTCACCCCCCGTCACCCCCCCCAGCCCCCGGTCTTACGTTACCTGTCTGGTGATCCGTCCCGCGATCACGCCGCCTCCTTCTTGAATGCTGGCGGCGCATGCGCAGACAGCGGCTGTCAGCTGGATCCCTGCAAGCAGGGACCTTGACGTCGCTGCTGCACAGGCTGCTCCACTGTGGACCGGGGGAGAGTGAGTGCAGTAATCTGCAGCCACACTCCTCACATGGAGAGACTGCTGTTCCAGAAAATGGGGGGTACGTTCTGTGAGTGTGCCCCTCATATTCTGGAATGAGGTTACTGCAGGTCACTCTGCCCTAAGTTGGACCGGGGCAGTGTGAGTGCAGTATTCTCAGATTACTGCACCCACACTGCTCATGGAGAGCTTGCTCTTCCAGAAAATGGGGGATACGTTCCCTGAACGTGCCCCCCATATTCTAGAAGATCCAGAGTCGGCGTGGGACCTCCAAAATGGATTACAGCGACCGGAATTTCTTTATTTTCAATAAATTGGGGAAAGTGGAATGTTTCGGGGAGTGTTTTTTCAAATAAATTTTTTTTTTGTCTTTATTTTTTTCTATTACTGACTGGGTTAGTGATGTCGGGTATCTGTTCAGATGCCGTGACATCACTAACCCCAGGGCTTGATGCCAGGTGACATTACAGCTGGTATCAACCCCATATATTACCCGGTCTGCCACCGCACCAGGGCGCGGGATGAGCTGGGACGAAGCACCAGGATTGGCGCATCTAATGGATGCGCCACTTCTGGGGCGGCTGCGGCCTGCTATTTTTAGGCTGGGAAGAGTCCAATAACCATGGCTCTTCCCACCCTGAGAATACCAGACCCCAGCTGTCCGCTTCACCTTGGCTGGTGATCTAATTTGGGGGGGACCCCACGTTTTTTTTTTAAAAAAACACCTGGGGAGCCCTCCAAATTGATCACCAGACAAGGTGAAGCTGTCAGCTGTGGTTTGCAGGCTACAGCTGTCTGCTTTACCCTAGCTGGCTATCAAAAATAGGGGGGACCCCACGTCGTTTATTTTAATTATTAATTTTTGGGGGGCTAAATACAAGGCTAGGCACCCTTTAGTGCCACATGAAAGGCACTAAAGGGCGCCAGCTTAGAATATGCAGGGGGTGGGACGTTATATATGTTTGACATCTATCCATTCATCCATTGTAGCATTTTAGGCTGTGCGCCCATAATCGGGATTTGCAGCGTTTTGGGCGCAGAGTGTGTCCATAGTGTGTCCCTGTGTCCATAGTGCTGCGTTGTGCAGTAGAAGCACAGTGGAAGGATTTTTAGAAATCCCATGCCCAATGTGCTTGCCCAATGTGCTTCTTTTCTCCGCAGCATAAACCGACCTGTGGTGCAGCTTCCCGAGCCTCAGCATGTCAATTTATGCTGCGGAGATGAGTGTTCTCTGCAGGTAGCATAGAGCTCCACAGCAGCCTGAACCCAAATCGTGGGCATGGGCAGCTGCGTTCTCCCGTGGACAACACTCACATCTCTGCAGGAGGCTGACACTGTGTACTAGACGCCGTGTCGCTGGATCATGGCCACATAGCCTAAAAGTGAGACATTTGTCGCTACAGCAACATTTTTGTGAAGTACCTGTGGATTCAAAATGCTTACTATACTCCTGAATAAAATCCAGTTTCCAAAATGGAGTCACTTGTGGGGGGTTTCTAATGTATAGGTACCCAAGGGGCCCTGCAAATGTGACATGGTGCCCGCAATTTATTTTAACTTTTCCAGAATTCAAATGGTGCTCCTTCCATTCCAAGCCCTCCCATTTATCCAAACAGAGGTTTTTGGCCACATGTGGGGTATCCCTGTGCTCATAAGACATTGGATAACAACCTGTTGGGTCCACGGTTTGTTGTTGTCTCTTGAAAAAGTGAGAAATTTGATGCTGAAGCAACATTTTTGTGAAAAAAATGAACATTTTCAATATGGCAACCTAAGCTTATCAAATTCTGTGAAGTATTCGTGGATTCAAACTGCTCAATATACACTTAGATAAAAGCCTTGAGGTGTCTTGTTTCCAGAATGGGGTCACTTGTGGGGGACCGCCACTGTTTAGGCACCTCAGGGGCTCTCCAAATGCAACCTGGCGTCCGCTATTGATTCAAGCCAATTTTGCAGTCAAATGGCACTCCTTCCCTTCCGAGCCCTGCCATGCGCCCAAACAGTTGATTTCCACCACATATAAGGTATCACCAAACTCAGGAGAAATTGCACAATAAATGTTATGCTTAATTTTTTCCTTTTACTCTTGTAAAAAAAAAAGCTACCTGGTTGAAATAACAATTTTGTGGTAAAATTTTTTTTTTTTTTTTTTTCATGGCTCAACGTTATAAAATTCTGTATATAAATGAGAGGACAAGGGAACGGGTAGTCAAGGTCATCCTACAGACCAGCAAAAGATGCGAAATATCAATCACTACTTTTTGCAAAAATATAGCAAATATTTATTAAATTCATATACGTAGCAAAAAGTGACATAAAGACATAAACAGACATAGTACATACAGATCAGGTTCGACAGGAGATGTCACTGAAGCATAACAGACCAAGGATCCATATCCCGTCAGGGGGGCAGTATAACAAGATAGTAACAAAAGGGGGACATGGTCTAAGGGAGACTCCGGACAGTAGAAACAATACACTCTCCGATGTATCCAAGTGTGCACCCTAAAATTTGTCCAAACAAAGGTTTCAGACCACATGTGAGGTATCACCGCGCTCATAAAAAAGTGGTTAACAAACCTTGAGGTCAAATTTTTGGAATTACCTCTTGAAAAAGTGAGAAAATTGATGCTAAAGCAACATTTTTGAGAAAATTATTAAAATTTTCAATATGACAACGTAACGTTAACAAAATCTGTGAAGTACCTGTGGATCTAAAATGCTCACTATACCCCTAGATAGAAGCCTTGAGGGGTCTAGTTTCCAAAATGGTGTCACTTGTGAGGGATTTCTTCTGTTTAGGTACCTTAGCGGACCTGTAAATGCAACATGGTGCCCGCAATCTATTTCAGCCAAATTTGCTTTCCAAAATTCAAATATTGCTCCTTCTGTTCCGAGCCCTCCCATTTGTCCAAACAGAGGTTTCTGACCACATGTGGGGTATCGGCGCGCTCATAAGAAAGTGGGGAACAAGTTTTGGGGTCCATTTTGTTGTGTTATTTCTTCTAAAAGTGAATAAATTTGGGTTAGAGCAACATTTTTAGGTAAAATTTAATTTTTGCTTTTTTTCATTCCACGTTGCTTTTGTTCATGTGAAGCACCTGAAGGGTTAATAAACTTCTTGAATGTGGTTTTGAGTACTTTGGGGGGTGCAGTTTTTAGAATGGTGTCACTTTTGGATATTTTCTGTCATCTAGGCCTATTTAAGTCACTTCAAATGTGATGTGGTCCCTAAAAAAATGATTTTGTAAATTTTGATGTAAAAATGAGAAATCGCTGATAAACTTTGAACCCCTCTAACTTCCTAACAAAAAAAAAATTTGTTTCCAAAATTGTGCTGATGTAAAGTAGACATGTGGGAAATGTTATTTATTAACTATTTTGTGTCACAGAAATCTCTGGTTTAACGGTATAAAAATTCAAAGTTGAAAATTGCTAAATTTTCAAAATTTTTGCCAATATTCAATTTTTTTCATAAATAAACGCAAAAAATATTGTCCTAAATTTGGTACTAACATGAAGTCCAATATGTGACGAAAAAACAATCTCAGAATCACCGGGATCCGTTGAAGCGTTCCAGAGTTATAACCTCATGAAGTGACACTGGTCAGAAGTGCAAAATTTGGTCTGGTCATTAAGGTGAAAATTAGCTCCGTCACTAAAGGGTTAATAAACAAGATTGTTTGATTTATGACTCTTGTTTCTTTAATTTTGGTAGAGATAGAATGGTAGATGTGAGCACTCAGATCATATTTTAAGATTACAATGAGGTGATGTGATCTATATAAATTTTCAGCAAAACAAATACCTAAATTTAAAATTACATAATTTCTACAAAATGATGCCTTTGAGATTTAACATATATTTCAAAATAACAGCTAAAGCATGAGTATACATGACAACACCTACCGTAAAGTCACCAACAGTCGTTCCTCAGGGGAGATGCTGAGGCGCATACAGGTGTCCTGATGCTTCAAACGATGGTACACAAGGCCAAGGATGTTGTCAAATGAATTCATGGTGAGATGGCAGTAGGCTTGGAATTTTGGTGAAAATTTCCGCATTTCACCATAGAGAATATTAAAATGCCCATGTGTTTTCCTGAGCTTCACAAGGGGGTGAATCCACATCCTTTTCTCCAGTGGTGGTTCTTCTTCAATCATATGTCGCCTAACCCCAAATCTCCTAGATATCAACCAGAGCAAATACATGGTTGCTTCATTGGAGAGAGACATTTTGGAGTGTGTATAATGTGAGAATGAGCTCAGAAGCCATGTTTTAAACTTTTTTAAGCAAACTAACCAAATTGGGTAGGTAATTGACCAATTTAACACACCAGGAGCACATTATGATGGGCTAACACGGTTATTTGTGTGAAAATATGGATCTGAAAAACGGACGGCACACGGACTGCACACGGACTGCACACGTACGTATTTTATGTCAATACGGACATTCCACATGCACACACGGCTCGCATATGCCATCACACGGATGCCATACGTACTGGAGAAACGCCCCTAAAAAAAACGGAACACGGACCCGAATAACGGACCATGAGACACGTACGGTTTTTTGCGGAAGTGTGTTTTAGGCCTATCTCAGAGACACATATATTAAGATCGTTAGAGCACATATATTTATTTCAGTGGCAAGAAGGAGAAAAGCTGGTATTAGACTTCTCAGCTTGCCTCACCATTACTTAGTGGAGTCTGGAATGTTGAAATCCACCTTTCTCCAATATCTAAAGGGTGGTACAGTATATAAAATGTACATTCTAAATATGTATTTTTATACCCAATATAGCGTGTTTCACCACCCACAGCACAGCCTAAGACTGAAACGTGCAGTACAGGGGTCCACCGACTCCAGCGCCTGCTTCAGCTGGATGTGCATCTGAGGGTGAGAGCTGAAATATATTGCAGCAAAGAGACATATCGGGTCCCTGCTCTACAAATTGTGGTGGCGCGGGGTCAGAGGAGGCAGGAGCTGGTGCTGGGGAGAACCCTTGTGCCCACTGTTTAAGATAATGATAATTTAGTGCTCCCCGTCGTTCGTCGTTCCTGTGGCATCACACATCGCTATGTGTGACACCGCAGGAAGGAATGACGAACATCTCCTTACCTGCGTCCACTGGTAATAAGGAAGGAACGGGTGGGCGGCATGTTCCGGCCACTCATCTCCGCCACTCCTCTGCTATTGGGCGGCCAATTAGTGACGCCACAGTGACATCGCTATGACGCCGAACGCACCTCTCCCTTGAAGGAGGGATTGTTCGGCGGTCCCAGCGACGTCGCTGAAAAGGTATGTGCGTGTGACGCTGCCGTAGCGATAATGTTCGCTACAGCAGCGATCACAAAATGTCGCACGAATGACGGGGGCGGGTGCTATCGCACACGACATCGCTAGCTATCGCTAGCGATGTCGCAGCGTGTAAAGCACCCTTAAGACTAGTGATCTGTGTTTGCTGAAAGACTATACATTCGGTTGCAGAACGTTCTGCAGCTGTCCTATTTAGCTGAAACAACCCCAAGTAGATCAATGGAACCAAGTTTTGGTTGAAATTTTTGTAATAAAATTTGCAGTATGTAACTTTCCCTGTAGACTTCCTTTAAGCATAGCTTTTTTGCAGCATTTTTTACCATGATATTTACAAGCTTTTTATGGCTTTATTTTTATACATATGTCTCTTCTCTTAAATGCATGTGGTTTTGTTATGCAGAAGGACAGCCAAGTAATAGAAATCAATAGCAATGTTACAGCTTCACAGTGTGCTCCTGACCTGCATAGACCTAACCTGACCCTTAGGCCTCATTCACACGTCTGTGTTTAAGCAGATACTTGAAAAATTTCCACCGGTGTCATCAGTGTTTTGGATCAGTGTTTCATTAGTATTTTTCATGGATTACTAAAGGAATAAATAAATTACAAAGCTTCTACATATATCGTAGTATATGGTACACTGATGCCATTTGTGGCTGTAAGTGGTTTTTCACGGATCCATAGACTTGCATTGGCTCTTGCCATCCTTGCTGCCAGAAAAAATGTACAAGTGAATAACACCATAGGCTCCGTGTACAGGATGCAATCATGGAGGAGTGCTTCTTGCGGACCGCAGGCCCATAGACCCCTCCATGATCGCATCCTGTACATGGGGCCGCCGCCGCTGCTGTCAGCGCTATATTGCAGTTGAATGCTTTATGGCCCGCAAAGCATTCAAGTGCAGTAAAGCTATGATGTCAGTAGCGCGGCCCCGTATACAGAACGCTATCACGGAGGGGTCTATGGGCCTGCAGTCTGCCAGAAAAAGCTGAAGGCACCGTGGGAATGGAGGACAGGTGAGAAGAATGTTTATTGTGTGTAAGAAGGGGATCGGAAGAGGCCATTACTAAACAATGGGCTCATGCAGCACCATGTACAGCTAAGATATGCTCCTCCATTATAAGACGACACCTGGTGTATAAGACAACCCCCGATTTCTGAGAAGATTTTCAGGGGTTAAGAGGTCATCTTATACACCGGAAAATAGGGTCCTGAAGTCTGCTCAATATTAAGTGATAAAATTATTTTAATAAAATTGATCTGTCGCGGGCAGAGGAGGGGACGCTGCGCTCACCCACTGCTCGGGTCCGGCTGCTGCTGCTGCTCGGTGGTGGCTCGAGCGGTGGGCCGGATCACGGCCCTTATCTATCAAAGTGTATCAAAATGTGTTTTCTTTTATTGATTCGTGATATATTTATTGGATTTTGATAAATCTTGGTGTTGTAATTCACAATCTATAATATTAGTTCATAGGACTAATATTATAGAATGTGTATTACAGCATACAATTAACATTTGATTGGGCATATTATGTATATAGCCCATTATACTATTACCCGATCTGTGCTATTATAATCTTGATTGGGCATATTATGTATATGGCCAATTATACTATTACCCCGTCCATTGCTATTAATTAGCTTTTATAAGTCCCCGAGTATAAAGTTATACTGTTTGCATAAAAGACAGACACATTAAAAGTTTAAATTCTTTATTGATCAAATGTCAATTGCAATCAGTAAAATGTCAGAGCATTACAATTAAAACTGTATTAAAACAGAACAATCTAAAAGTATTACAAGCACTGGTATAATACTCTATTTAATAATATACAAATATATATTAATTCTCTTACATAATTTATTACATTACATTTCAGCATTCTGGCTGTTACATTGTAAGCCACATTGATTGTAGTATCGGGAGAGTCCTTTTTTTAGGCATCAAACTTGCTTGTGTGATACCTAATGGAGAATGTAAAGATTCAATTGGTCGGTGGGGTGTAGATAGAGTCTGAGGTTTAGATACACCACTAGCTTCATTGATAGGCAACTTCAATCCGTCTAAAACCGCTCTAGTAGTGGGATTACCCACAATGGAAGACGGTATATTTAACTCGGCCATTGCCTGCATAAACGTATTCCATCCCTGGGGTAAATTTCTGTTAGTCAAGGCATGACTCTGTGTTGTAGTACGCACTAAATCCAACATGTTAGAGCCCGGTATTACAGATCCTTTGAAAATAAACTCGCTTTTATCATTCCATGTTGCAATATTTTTGTTCTGCAGCAGTCTGTTTAGTAAAAATTCAGCATTCTTTTTATATCGCTGGTTTACATGACTTACAATTTCAATGACAGTTTTGTTTTCATCAGGGTCTGGATTTGACATTTGCCGATGATCAGGCTCAGGAGTGTTAATGATCTTTAAAGTTGATAGTTCCATCGCATCATGTTTAGCATGAACCAAGTATCTCTCTAGTACCTCACTATATTTTTTAATTTTCACGTCGTCAGGTATGTCACACGCTGTAAAATGTCACTAATTTCATTATCAAGGCGGCGAATGACATTCTGCCGTATGTTGCCTGTAATAGGGGGGCTTAGTTTGATTAGATCTTGTTTGGGGACTAGATACATTTTCTCTGTATGTTGCATTATTTGCCCGTGAGTAGACTTGTTATTATCGGGATTGCAAAGCCTAAAAGAGGACCTATAATCCCGCCGGTCTGGTTTAGTAGACGTTTCTTTTTCTTTATGGGCTGTGATTTATCACTCAGGGTTCTTATAGCTTTACGCCACTTCTTTAGTATATTTTTTTGACGCTCTTTCAGAGGAATTCGGCCTTTTAAGATGTTTAATGCAATCTCTCCAATGGTGGTAATTAAATCACGCTTTGCATTGCATAAAATAGATTTTCTGACAGCAGGAGTTGAATTCACTAGCGTTTTTAAGTGAGCCCAGTTATGACGGATTCTCTCAGACATCTTTACAACACTGCGTACACAGTATAGAATGTCTGATTTATTGTGAAATTCACTTTTTAGAAGTATTTTTCTTTTGAATATACACAGCTGGCAAAGCTGGTGGAAACAAGCCTGTCCTTAAGCAGGGTATATACCCCTGTCCTCAGGGGTATTGGCTCTCAAGTCTAACAGCAAATACCCATAAGGCTCCCGTGTGGCGTCCTCAAAAGCTTCTAAGAAGAAGCGTGTTTTTCCGGGGTACATTTGGCGAGCTAAAGTTACAATTTGTAATTTATCTTGAGGGGTATTAAAAAGTACCATGTACTTTGTGTTCAAATTTATCATGCGACTTTTCTTACCCTGACAAAATATGTTTTGTACCAGGTAGAAAATGCTGAGGTTTCTGTGGTGCACATACTTGGTAAATGCTTTTTCTATCTCACAGTTATCACTAGCACTCTCCATGAGGTCATCAACAATAGTCAAGTTTACCTTGTCAGGCGGGAATAAGTCATCATCTACGAATGTATGCGGCAGACCCTCCACAAATCTGATGTTGGGAAAAGAGAGAGAAATTTCGTCATATAATTTTTGCCAGCACGAATAAAACCAAACAATATTATCTGGTTTGTGCGAAAAATGAGTATCAATATTATGTAATAACTGTTTTACAAAATAACTTTTTCCAGAATTAGACGGCCCTGCTAGAATACATGAGAATGGGTGCTGCAGTCTTGGGTCCATCTTGAGTCACAACTAATAGCCAAAGGGTAGGGTGGTAAAATTGTCTAACAGTCACCGCTTTGTGTAAACACACTTTTGTGTTTTGCGCAATGGTCTTGTCTCAATGTCCCAGTACTTTTTATTTCTCACAATACCCGGTTGTTCAATGATAATTCGTCTCTGTGTTTCTGAGTCAGAATTACGCTGATAGTCCAGAACTAGATCTTTTAGACTGTTGAAATTAATAGACTGTGTGTTAGCAACATTTAGTGTTATACCCTTCACTTTTAAGACAGTTTTACCAGTGTTGAGTTTGTAGCCGTAGGTTTTTGGTCCCGCAGATACAAATTCAGTGATGTACATGTCATCAGGTATCTCACTGGTCAATTCCCCCAGGTAATCACCTAAAGTCGGGTTCCACTCACCAGCTTTCTGCACAAAAATTACTGAATATGTGTCATGATAAAGACATTTTTCCTGCAACCTGTCCAGCAGAGAATACAGCTCTAGTCGGGCATACGCTGTTGTAAAACAGGCAATAAAAATGTTTGTGTTTTTGTTGACGGTGTGGTGTCCTTTTACATATTTCCAATTGATGGTGGCTGTTTCATCATCAATAAAATGAACCATTGAGATACCATAGTACGGTAGAAACACACGCTGAAAACGCTCATCAGGATCGCTAACAATGCTGGTACATGGTAAATTAGATCTCTGTGCAAACTTGCCCCATAAAGAATTTAAGAACAATTTAGAGATCTGTTTCTTAGCCGGATTCACCCCTATATTTTCAGGGTGTAATTGCACACCTTCTCTCTCTAGAAAGGAGTCAATGTATTGCTGTTTCTTGGCGTCATCAGTGCACCAGCTGGGATAGCCGGAAGCCTCCTGCTTATCCCTAAGATGTAATTTAATGTATGGGGCAAACAAATCATCGCTGGTTTCAGGAAAATGCCAGATTTCATAGATGTGCGCTATCCTATATCCTTTTTCTATGGCCATCTCAAGTTCTATAGTGCACCATGTACCGGTCAGCGATCGCTCCTCATCAGTATGCCCGCAAACCTCTGTCTGTGAATTTACAGCGCATGTGTGGCAAAGAATAAACATTAATTTTTTATTGAGTTTTACCGGCAAATCAGGAAAAAATAAATCTCTTGGAGGGTAGACCTTGACTTTGGCAATACCAATGTATTTTTTAATGAACCCAAAATTCTCGTAGATAATGTGCGGATGACCTACAGGGTATGTTTTAGTTTTGTTTACAAAAGGGTACAGACTTGTGAAATCATAGTAATGTAATGTCTCCCCATCTTTCAGACTGTGATAGAGTTTAATGGCATTAGTCCGACCCCTGCGATGCGCTTTATGGGGGTCGGACTAATGCCATTAAACTCTATCACAGTCTGAAAGATGGGGAGACATTACATTACTATGATTTCACAAGTCTGTACCCTTTTGTAAACAAAACTAAAACATACCCTGTAGGTCATCCGCACATTATCTACGAGAATTTTGGGTTCATTAAAAAATACTTTGGTATTGCCAAAGTCAACGTCTACCCTCCAAGAGATTTATTTTTTCCTGTTTTGCCGGTAAAACTCAATAAAAAAATTAATGTTTATTCTTTGCCACACATGCGCTGTAAATTCACAGACAGAGGTTTGCCAAATCGCTGCGTTCTAAAAAGCAGCATGTCACTTCTTTCGTGCGCTTTGCATGCTGTCTCCATTCTGTCTATAGGGAGAGGCAGCATACAGAGCGCATGAATTCTGCAGTTGGCAAAGTTTCAGAACGGAGCTTTTCAGCTGCGCTCTGAAGCGCACATGCAGTGACAAAATGCTTCGGTGCAGAGCGCACACACGTGGGCACATAGCTTTAATGTAATTTCTCAATGATTCTCTGATACATTGGGTGAAGTTTATGACTGGAGGCTTACAATAATTTTCAGAAAAAAAGGTTTTTACAGACAAATCTAAATTCTCTTAGGCCTCATTCACATGTTAGTATTTTTGCATCAGTATGCCAAAGCCAGAAGTGGAACCTACAGAGGTTTTGGAGACACTCCTGGTTTTGGCAAATACTAGTGAAATACTGATCAAAAATTCAGGTATGGGAATTAGGTCTCACACTGTACAGAAATGTCCTTTCCTGAAAACCTGACAGGGCATTCTAAGTACAGTGACATCCATGTCAATAGAAGTGTGCCTGGCATGGCTTGTCACATCTCCAGTTACAGAATTTTAGGAGCACAAAGATTCCAAGTTGCTACATATGTGACGCCCTGGCAAAACCATGTAGTCACAAAAGTGTACATCCTTGTTACCACCAGAAACCCACACTCAGGTACAACACACAGCCATTAAAGCCTAGTCACCCCCTCGTGATAATAAGGACACACCAGTGGGTGGGATCAGGCGGATGAGAATGCCCACTTAGGGGTCCTGAGGTGTCAGGGGCGGGAACACGACAGTTCAAGTTGGAGAGTTCAAGTGTAGAGTTCAGTTCTGACAGTGGGAGCTGAGTTTGACAGTCAAGTGGAAGTCAAGCGGACACTGTGCAGTGTAGTCAGGGGTAGGGGCCCTTGGACTACTCGGCTAGGTGGCAGACGGTGAACAGGGCCACAGGCGACGGAGATCCGGTCGCGGGAGACCTTAAGTGGACCGGGGCAAGGTTGTAGCCCACCGGTGCCAACAGCGGGAATCCGGTCCGGAGGCCGTGCACAGTCGGGGTACCTGGACCCTAGGGCGAGGAAGGTTGCAAGCGCCCTTGTCAATTGACCAGCCGGGGACAAGGTTCCAGGCCTTGTTCCATAGAAGCCCAGAGAGCGAAACGGAAGCCCAACGTGGGGGATAGGGTGTCCGTCAGAACCCACAGAGATCCCAAGGGTCAGATTTCGTGGGCCACAGCTCCCAAATACTTACAAAACCGGGAGTGGACTTCTCCATTCCATGCAAAGTCGTCCAAAAGAAGAGAAAAACACAGCGTGCAGGAGGACGGGACACCTGTTCACTAACCAGGGTGTGGGACACGAATAGACCCTCCAATGGAAGCCGGTCACTGGCAACTTGGTTTACTACTGGACTTGTGTGAAATTACTGAACTGTGAGTACACCATTGACCCCCGGTCCAATCCGGCGCGCCACCTCCAGCAGCCATTACTCCCGTGTACCGACACAGGGCCCCGGGACTACACCTCCCCTACCTGTGGAGGGGATCCCATCTAGCTGCTCCAATCCACCAGCCCCGGGCGCCCCATCACCAGGCAGCGGCGGTGCCAACATCCCTCACCGCAACCCACGGGTGGCGTCACAGACAATTCCCCCTGTACATATCCCCCTTTTCCGATGGTTGTGAGGACGAACGGCCGTGCGAGCCCGGGTCCAGTCACCACTCGAGCCGCAGCAGCGAACCCGGATCCGAGCGGGCCCCAGGGAAGTGGCAGCGGCTCCCGCCCGCAACACATATAGAGTCTTTTAACATTATGTTCACAGTCATATAGTGCTCGTGGCTGAGCACTGCGTTTGCATCTCCATTAGAATCCTGAAGAAGCAGTGAATCCAGAAGAAACAGAGAATCCTGAAGAAGTAGAGAATCACAAAGAAACAGAGAATCCTGAAGAAACAGAGTCCTGTAGAAACAGAGAATCCTGTAGGAGTAGAAATCCTGAAGAAACAAAGAGTGCCGTAGAAGCAGAGAATCCTGTAGAAGCAAAGTATCCCGTAGAAGCAGTGAATCCTAAAGAAGAAGAGAATCACAAAGACACAGAGAATCCTGAAGAAACAAAGAGTCCTATAGCAACAGAGAATCCCATAGAAGCAGAGAATCCCGAAGAAGCAGAGAATCCCGTAGAAGCAGAAAATCCTGAAGAAGCAGAGAATCCCAAAGAAGCAGAGAATTCCAAAGAAGCAGAGAATCCAGAAGAAACAGAGAATCCCGAAGAAGCAGAGGATTCCAAAGAAACAGAGAATCCCAAAGAAAGAGAGAATTCCGAAGAAACAGAATCCCAAAGAAACAAAGAATCCTGAAGAAGCATATGTGACGCCCTGGCGAAACCAGGTTGTCACAGAGGCTGCACAAATCTACCAGGTGCAGGACCCCATCCTCCTTGGCATACCAACAAACCCACATCCATGGCACACAACACCAGCCAGCCAAGCCTAGTCACCCCCTCATGACACTAGGGACACAGCAGTGGGCGGGACCAGGTGGATGGGAGTGCCCACCTAGGGGTCCTGAGGTGTTAGGGGAGGGAACAAAAGAAAAGAGTACTGACAGTCGAAGTGAGAGGAGTGGAGTGACAGCGGAGTCAGGGGTTGGGGCCCCTAGACTACCGGACGACTGACTAGGTGGCAGACGGCAAACAGGACCACAGGCGACGGAGATCCGGTCGCGGGAGACCTAAAGTGGACCGGGGCAGGGTTGTAGCCCGCGGGTGCCGACAGTGGGAATGCGGTCTGGAGGCCGTGCACAGTCGGGGTATCTGGACCCTAGGGCGAGGACAGCTTCAGGCCCCTTGCCAATTAGCCAGCCGGGGACAAGGTTTCAGGCCTTGTTCCATTAGTAAGCTCAGAGAGAAAGACGGAAGCCCAACGTGGGGGATAGGGCGTCCGCAACTGCCTACAGAAATCCCAAGGGTCAGATCTTGCGGGCCACAGCTCCCAACACATAGAATCACCGGGAGTGGACTTCCCCATTCCAAGCAGAGTAGTCCAACCAAGAACACAAACTTCAAGTGCAGGAGGAAGGGACCCCTGTTTGCTGTACCTGGGTGTGGGAGCCGAATACACCCGCCAAAGGCGACCGGTCACTGGCAATTTGGTTTACCACTGAACTCCGTGTGGATTTCTCTAGAACTGTGAGTACACCACTATCACCCGGTCCAGCCCTGCAGAACACGCTCCACAGCATTTCCCTTCCCAGCACACCCGGGCCCCGGGACAACACCTCCCCCACCCGTGGAGGGGATACCATCTTGCTGCCCCGCTCCATCAACCCCGAGCGCCCCATACCAAGGCAGCGGTGGTGCCACCAGCCATCACCACAACCAACGGGTGGCGTCACTGACAGACATATCCCTTGTAAATATCCCCTTTTAATATTGTTGTGGGCAGCGGGATGCTGCACGAGTCCCAAATCCGGTTGCCACTGGAGCCGCAGCCACGATCCCGGATCCCAGCGCCTCGGGTAGCCCCCCATACTTGGTCTGTGCCCCCGTCCGCGACACAGATAATTCTCAAGAAACGGGGAATCCCAAAGTAACAGAATCCTGAAGAAACAGAGAATCCCGTAGAAGCAGAGAATCCGAAAGAAACAGAGAATTCTAAAGAAGCAGAGAATCCAAAAGAAAGAGAGACTCCTGAAGAAGCAGACAATTCTGAAGGTAACAGGGAATCCCAAAGTAACAGAATCCTGAAGAAATAGAGGATCCCAAAGAAATAGAGAATCCCAAAAAAATAGAGAATCCTGAAGATGCAGAGAATCCCGAAGAAGCAGAGAATCCTGATAAAGCAAAGAATCTCAAAGAAATAGAAAATCCTGAAGAGATAGAGAATCCCGAAGAGACAGCAGGAGCCGAGTGTCATGCGAGTGTCACTGCGACTGAGGTCCGATCATGCGATCGGACCTCAGCTGCGGGGGGCGGGACGGCACTGAAAAGGGACGGGCCAGCGGTGAGGAGGGGCGGGCCGGCACGGAGGAGGAGAGGTAGGAATTTATCTCCTTCTCTCCTCCGTAGCCGTCTATTGCCATTCTCGCCCTGCACTCGCGGTACATCGGTGTACTGCGAGTGCAGTGCGATCTTTCTCTCACCCCATAGACTTGAATGGGTGCGAGAGAAAGAGTCTCACATTATAATCGCCGAGAAAATAATCGCTCATGGGTGCTGGCACATAGGCTAATATTGGTCCGAGTGGGATGCAATGTTTTATCGCATTCCACTCACTCCGATTTTCCTGCTGTGTGTCTTAGGCCAGTCATAGTCTTAGACATCGCTAGTCGATTGTAGCGTTGCCGAGCGCGATAGTCCCCGTCGCAGATGCGATCTCTTGTGATAGCTGCCGTAGCGAACATTATCGCTACGGCAGCTTCACACGCACTTACCTGCCCTGCGACGTCGCTCTGGCCGGCGACCCGTCTCCTTCCTATGGGGGTGGGCCATGCGGCGTCACAGCGACGTCACACGGCAGGCAGCCAATAGAAGCGGAGGGGCGGAGATGAGCAGGACGTAAACATCCCGCCCACCTCCTTCCTTCCTCATTGCAGGTGGGACGCAGGTAAGGAGATGTTCCTCACTCCTGCGGCTTCATACACAGCGATGTGTGCTGCCGCAGGAACGAGGAACAACATCGTACCTGTCGCTGCAGCGTTATTATGGAAATGACCGACACTACACAGATCACCCATTTTCGACGCTTTTGCGATCGTTTATCGGTGCTTCTAGGCTTTACACGTTGCGACGTCGTTACCGGCGCCGGATGTGCGTCACTTTCGATTTGACCCCGACGAGATAGCAGTAGCGATGTCGCAACGTGCAAAGTACTCCTTAGTCTGACTTTTAATACTGATCTGGGCAATGTGATCATCTTGCACATGTCTATGACAGACCAGGCCATTTATAACCGATTAACCTTTTGAAGTCAGTGAAACAATTTCTGTATGTGCTGCTAAGCTCTTCTATTATATTACCAGCAAGAGTTCAATTTATATAGTAAATAGTAAACTGTCTAAAACCAGTATATTACTGCCCATACCAGGTTCAGCCATAGAGACAGTAATGATAATAATTAGGGATGATCGAATACCTCAAATATTCGGCTTTGCGAATATTTGCTGAATAGGTGGCCGCTATTCGACTATTCACGAATATTCGATGCGCAATGTAAGTCTATGGGAAACCCGAATAACAACTATTCAGAACTATTCGGGCTTCCCATAGACTTACATTGCGCATCGAATATTCGCATAGCGGCGACCTATTCGTCGGATATTCGCGAAGCCAAATATTTGAGGTATTCGATCATCCTTAGTAATAATTAATATTTACACACAAGAAAAGCTCCGTATTTGTAACTAAGCAGAATTGGGGGTTCTCCTTTTCTTTAATATAAGTGTGGTGCACTTGCCTTGAACTGACCCATGCTGCTAGGACCATCCAGAGCCCACCATATCTAATATTATTAATACATCAGCCATAATGAATCAGCAAACTTCCACGCTAATTAACCCCATACAGACTTAAACCTGTGATTTATGTGTTTATTTCGACCCCAATTGTGTAACCTTTGACCCTTCTTTCCTTTTGTACATCCTTTACATTCTTTTCTGTTACCAGAGGACACGTTTTGCCCACTAAATCTTAGTTTACACATGACACTTCCAGTTTAGTTAGTATGATTTGCTTGTTTTGTTCAGTGTTTTTTATTCAGTTGGTAAAGTTAGTATGGAATATTATTTTGCAATCATAGGTCATTTTTGTAGTATATTTCAGTTATATGCTGGTAATATGGTGTCTTAGTGGTTAGCACTATACGGTGGCTTAGTGGTTAGCACTGTAAGGCGGCTCAGTAGTTAGCACTGTATGGTGGCTCAGTGGTTAGCACTACACGGTGGCTCAGTGGTTAGAACTGTATGGTGGCTCAGTGGTTAGCACTGTATGGTGGCTCAGTGGCTAGCACTGTACGGTGGCTCAGTGGTTAGCAATGCACATTGGCTCAGTGGTTAGCAATGCACATTGGCTCAGTGGTTAGCACTGCACGGTGGCTCAGTGGTTAGCACTGCACGGTGGCTCAGTGGTTAGCACTGCACGGTGGCTCAGTGGTTAGCACTGTTGCTTTGCAGCGCTGGGGTCTTGGGCTAAAATCTCACAGAGCACAACATCTGGAAGGAGTTTGTATGTTCTCTGTGTTTGCATAGGTTTCCTCGAGGTTCTCTGGTTTCCTCCCATATTCCATAGACATACTCATAGGGAATTTAGATTGTGAGCCCCAATGGGGACAGCGATGATAATGTCTGTAATGTGCTGTAGAATATAATACCAGTGTATAAATGTGGAAGATAATTACATTTCTAAGCCTAATACTTACTAGTATGTGGTCTTTGGAAATTAATAAAATAATTGTATTGTTATAGCCTATGGGAAGGTAACAATGGTACTTGTTAAACAGCAACACTGTCTGAAAACAACACCTTTATGGTGCAGTTACAAAAAAAACCTAAATTATCATTATTTTGTTTATCAGGAATATTAGATGTAATTCTCTATTTACATTTCTATTTTTTTTCATAAATGACGAAAAAAATTGTAAATCTAATTCAAGACCCACAAGGATGATTTTTAGCCATATTTGTCTTCAAGCTAAAGTAATGTTATTTATTGCAGAAAGATGCCACCTTGTGGCCATACCACTTCACAACAGTGGAAAATGCTTGTTCTTCATTTATTGCAGAATTAATAATTGAAGGGGCTCTAAAAAATTGCAGAATAGAAAAAAATACATTGCATATATGTGCTGTATATTTTTAGAGCTGTCACAGTAAAGATATAGAAAACAGTGCATCATATTGAAGCAGAATCATAAAACACTGATGGCAGAATTACTAGCTGATTCATCCATCTACTATAAAAATAATCTTTATTTATATATAGTGCTAACATATTCCGTAGCACTTTGCATACTTCAGCAACACTGTCCCTACTGGGGCTCACAATCTAAATTCCGTAACATTATGTCTTTTGGAGGGTGAAAAGAACCTGGAGAATCTGGAGGAAACCCAAGACAACACGGGAAGAAAATACAAACTCCTTGCAGATGTTGTTCTTAGTGGGATTTACTGGAGACTTTCCAACATTTCTATAACTCGTCATAGGACCCATTCTATGAATGAGTTTCTGTAAATCTCCTGTCAAGAATTGAAAACAAATTGTGTTACTTAAAGGGGTATTCCTATCTCCAAGATCTTATCGCATTATGTAGCAGGTGTAATAATAATAATAATAATAATAATAATAATAATAATAATAATAATAATCATCACAAATTCCTCCAATTAGCAATGTAGTATAGTTTTCCTGATATAGCCATAGCTCTTACCTCATGTGCAGGACATTGTAGCTTTGGTATCTATGGTTATGGCCACTCATACAGTTAGGTCCAGAAATATTTGGCCAGTGACACAATTTTCGCGAGTTGGGCTCTGCATGCCACCACATTGGATTTGAAATGAAACCTCTACAACAGAATTCAAGTGCAGATTGTAACGTTTAATTTGAAGGTTTGAACAAAAATATCTGATAGAAATTGTAGGAATTGTACACATTTCTTTACAAACACTCCACATTTTAGGAGGTCAAAAGTAATTGGACATGCCTTGGATCATGTGCCGTTCCCTTTCTTCTCCAAACTTTTTTCTTCCCATCATTCTGGTACAGGTTGATCTTTGTCTCATCTGTCCATAGAATACTTTTGCAGAACTGAGCTGGCTTCATGAGGTGTTTTTCAGCAAATTTAACTCTGGCCTGTCTATTTTTGGAATTGATGAATGGTTTGCATCTAGATGTGAACCCTTTGTATTTACTTTCATGGAGTCTTCTCTTTACTGTTGACTTAGAGACAGATACACCTACTTCACTGAGAGTGTTCTGGACTTCAGTTGATGTTGTGAACGGGTTCTTCTTCACCAAAGAAAGTATGCGGCGATCATCCACCACTGTTGTCATCCGTGGACGCCCAGGCCTTTTTGAGTTCCCAAGCTCACCAGTCAATTCCTTTTTTCTCAGAATGTACCCGACTGTTGATTTTGCTACTCCAAGCATGTCTGCTATCTCTCTGATGGATTTTTTCTTTTTTTTCAGCCTCAGGATGTTCTGCTTCACCTCAATTGAGAGTTCCTTAGACCGCATGTTGTCTGGTCACAGCAACAGCTTCCAAATGCAAAACCACACACCTGTAATCAACCCCAGACCTTTTAACTACTTCATTGATTACAGGTTAACGAGGGAGACGCCTTCAGAGTTAATTGCAGCCCTTAGAGTCCCTTGTCCAATTACTTTTGGTCCCTTGAAAAAGAGGAGGCTATGCATTACAGAGCTATGATTCCTAAACCCTTTCTCCGATTTGGATGTGAAAACTCTCATATTGCAGCTGGGAGTGTGCACTTTCAGCCCATATTATATATATAATTGTATTTCTGAACATGTTTTTGTAAACAGCTAAAATAACAAAACTTGTGTCACTGTCCAAATATTTCTGGACCTAACTGTATAGTGTCAATTAGTGAGTTTGTTTCTCGTGGTTGTAACTATGGATAACTAAGCTGCAATGCTCTGCACATGAGGTAAGAGACATGGCTACATCAGGAGAACTATACTACATTTCTAATTGGAGGTATTTGCAAATATTATTATTATTACTACACCTACTACATATTGGGATAGGATCTTGGAGATGGGAATAACCCTGTAAGCCCCATAGACACTAAAGTCAGACAAGGCCACCAAGATCGGCGATATTGGCAAACAGGGTAATGTTCACTGAGGCCTCTTGAACGCTGACACTTTCTCAACAGATGATGTCTGTGGGGTGAGGAGGATCTGGCAGCTTGGAATTTCAAGGACTGATCCTTTTGTTCTCATCATAGATAAACCATTGCCTGAGGAATTGGCCATCAGTATTTAATGTGTATGGGGTCTTTACTGATCCTAAAGGGTGCTTCTCACATAGCGAGATCGCTGCTGAGTCACGTTTTTTGTGACGCAGCAGTGACCTCATTAGCGATCTCGCTGTGTGTGACACTGAGCAGCGATGTGGCCCCTGCTGTGAGATCGCTGCTTGTTACACACAGTGCTGGTTCATTTTTTGGATGTTGCTCTCCCGCTGTGAAGCACACATCGCTGTGTTTGACAGCGAGAGAGCAACGATCTGAATGTGCAGGGAGCAGGAGCCGGCTTCTGGCAGTCTGCGGTAAGCTGTAACCAAGGTAAATATCGGGTAACCAAGCGAAGCCCTTTGCTTGGTTACCCGATATTTACCTTGGTTACTAGCGTCCGCCGCTCTCAGGCTGCCAGTGCCGGCTCCCTGCTCCCTGCACACGTAGCTGGAGTACACATCAGGTAAATAAGCAAAGCGATTTGCTTATTAACCTGATGTGTAATCTGGCTAGGAGTGCAGGGAGCCAGCGCTAAGCGGTGTGCGCTGGTAACCAAGGTAAATATCGGGTAACCAAGCGCTTGGTTACCCGATATTTACCTTTGCTACCAAGCGCAGCATCGCTTCCACGCATCGCTGCTGGCTGGGGGCTGGTCACTGGTCGCTGGTGAGATTTGCCTGTGTGACAGCTCACCAGCAACCCGTGTAGCGACGCTCCAGCGATCCTTGCCAGGTCAGGTTGCTGATGGGATCGCTGGAGCGTCGCTAAAGTGTGACGGTACCTTAATTCAATGCTTAATCTACAGCAAACAGAAAGGAGTAAAGTCCACAGTGAATCCACATATACGACTGGATCATTTGCACCAATATCTGCATCACAAAAAATTCCAGCATTTATGGCTGGCAGAACCAGAGCGGCATTGTGCAAGTCTGCTGCCTAAAAGTGACACCGATAAAGAGATTTTCCAGGTCTAAAATAGCAACCTTATAATATGTATTCATTGTTTCTGAGCTAACTATATTGCTCAAACAAATAAAGGGAACACCAAAATAGAAAATCCTTGTCTAAGTGTTCTCTTTATTTTTTGAGCAGTGTATATACAACATTTCTGCTTGTACCTGTTTGACTGATGTTCATATATCTTTGTAATAGTAATATAGTTGGAGAACTAGACATGGACCGCTCATCCAAAAATCATACTTTGATCTAATGCCGCTAGGCAAAAATATATGTATCTGAACATGAGGTTCTTGGTTTAACATTCATTGTACACAATGTACATAGAGAGAAAATTCCAATGATAAATGCTGTCACTGATGTCAGAGAACGAACCAGCTACAGCTTTGTATTTCCATAGTTTATTCTAATTTCAGCTCCATAATAAATGAGCATTTGAGGATTTAGTTCCAAATAAAATCAGCATGGTGCCACAGTGCCATCTAGTGGTGATCCCAGGTCCTTCCTGACAATAGTTTATATTCCAGAAGCATAAGTAAAAATTAAGTTACTGGTGTATTATAGGTATGGATCCAGATCAATACTAATTACTGAAATTACTGTAAATATATGTGAATCATTTATATAAACCTAATTAGTATCTATGATTTAGACTAGGGTCAGAGGAGTGTATATTCTCCCATCCGAGAAAATTGGGTTGATGATGCAAATCCCACACTGATCATACTTTGATCAGAGTATAATCATAGTATGATCCTATTTTATTGAATGAGTAGAAGATGGGGTAAAAAAAAGTCTCCATCTGCTCCATTGTGTCAGTCTGTGAAAATTGGACTGCACTCTGATGTCATCTGAGTGTAGCCTGATGTTTTCTAAGGACCCACTGACTTGCATGGCCGAGTGCAATCTGATAATCAGATGCAACTTGGACATGCTGCAATTTTTTCTGTGACCAAAGAAATGAGGCTATGTTGCTATGTTGTTTTGTAAATACAGCCATGTGCACGACCCCTTAGAAATATACAGTGTATTCCAATTTAACTAAAGGCCACTTTACACACTGCGATCTCACTAGCAAGATTGCTAGCATGCGTACCCGCCCCCATCGTTTGTGCGTCACGGGCAAATCGCTACCAGTGGCACACAAAATCGCGCAGACCCGTCACACTACTTACCTGCCTAGCGACGTCGCTGTGACCGGCGAACCGCCTCCTTTCTAAGGGGGCGGTTCGTTCGGCGTCACAGCGACGTCACTAAGCGGCCGCCCAATAGAAGCGGAGGGGGAGGAGATGAGCGGGACGTAACATCCCGCCCACCTCCTTCCTTCCGCATTGCCGGCGGCCGCAGGTAAGGAGAGGTTCCTCGTTCCTGCGGTGTCACACGTAGCGATGTGTGCTGCCTCAGGAACGACGAACAACCTGCGTCCTGCAGCAGCAACGATAATCGAGAAGAGGGGGGCATGTCACCGATTAGCGATTTTGAACGTTTTTGCGATGATTCAAAATCGCTCATAGGTGTCACACGCAACGACATCACTAAAGCAGCCGGATGTGCGTCACAAATTCCGTGACCCCAACGAGATCGCTTAGCGATATTGCTACGTGTAAAGCGGCCTTTTGTTATCAAAAAGGTTTTAATATTTAGATTTGGTCAGATTATGCATTCATTGCACATCCATGGGATTTACCTTACATTTTTACATGTTCTAATATTTTACCATCACTATGTACAGTATTACAGATTGCAAGCTCTTGTGACCAAGTCCCTCACTCTTCTCATTTGAATTGTTGACTCACGTGTTAAGGCCACTTTACACACAGAGATAAATCTTTGGCAGATCTGTGGTTGCAGTGAAATCATGGACATATTGTTCCATTTGTACACAGCCACAAACCTGCCACTGATTGTCCACAATTTTACTGCAACCACAGATCTACCACAGATCTGCCACAGATCTGCCACAGATCTGTCACAGATCTACCACAGATCTACCACAGATCTCCCACAGATCTCCCACAGATCTACCACAGATCTGCCACAGATCTGTCACAGATCTACCACAGATCTGCCACAGATCTGCCACAGATTTATCTCTGTGTGTTCAGGGCCTTTACTCTGTAATGTCTGATATTATTTGTACCTGACCCCTCTGAATTATAAAGTGCTGCAGAACATGCTGGTGCTATAGACATATAATATTGCTATTCTTCTTGTGTGTACGGTTTTCTCACGCTCCGAGCGCACGGCTGTAATTGATGTCATATGAATTTTATACAGTGTATTATTTGAAATAGGATATTAGATTGTGGTTGTAGGACTAAGCTAAATAAGTTTTATGCACAGATATATAGAAGACGTTGGTGATATTTAACAACCAAAAGCAGAACATAATTATTAGCTAACTGTAGATGGAGCTGGTGTTCTGTACATACACATGGTCCTGCGATATATTATGCGAGTGCGATTCAGTGATCTCATGATATTGTCTAACTGTATTAAAGGACAAGATAAAATCTGTGCAGTGAGAGACATCATAGCCATTAGATAATACGCACTGCAGAGAAGCGGAGGGCAATGACCAGAGACTGGCAGTGATCCATTGTTTTTACATTTTGCTCCAATTATACAGAACAAAAATATAAATGCAATACTTTTGTTTTTGCTCCTATTTTTCATGAGCTGGACTCAAATATGTAAGGCCGGTTTCAGACGTCCGTGTTTAATCAGGTACCGGTCACACGCATGGTTATGGTCACACGTGTGTCATACGTGTGTTACACATGTGACATCCGTGTTTGCATACATGTGACACGTACCAGGTAAAACACGTGTCTCTGCAATGAAAACATGTTCTGTATTTACCTGTATCCAGCGATGCTGTCTTCTGCGCTGCTGCCTCCCGCTCCTGACCCCCGCTCATTAGTTTCATTGATTATTCACTGCCCGAGGATTTGGAAGCGGGAACATCGCGGGGACAGGCTGGGTACAGCACAGCCGAGGAAAGCACAGCAAGGACATCGCCGGGGATATCGCTGGGGACAGGTAAGTATATAGCAGTTTGTGCAGTGACATCCAGGGGGTCATCGGATTTCCCAATGAACTCTCATGAACCCCTGGAAGTCACCATTGTGACACTCGCTGTAGCGCAGTTGTCGCAGGGGTGTCATCAGGAGGTCATCAGAGTTCATTGGGAAATCCGATGACCTCCTGGACGTCCCTGCACACACAATGCTGACAGGATACTTACCATTCACTAGCGATGTCCCCAGCGATGCTGTCCTCGGTGATGCTGTCCTCGGCAGTGCTCTCTCCAGCGCTGTCACTGTGATGCCCCTGCTCCCAGCTGCTCAGTGCAGTGAATGATCAATGAATATAATGAGAGGGAGGCAGCAGAGCCGGAGACATCATCGCTGGATACAGGTAAATATAGAAAATCTTTTTATTTAACCCCTTAGTGACGGAGCTAATTTTCACCTTAATGACCAGACCAAATTTTGCAATTCTGACCAGTGTCACTTCATGAGGTTATAACTCTGGAACGCTTCAACGGATCCCGGTGATTCTGAGATTGTTTTTTCGTCACATATTGGACTTCATGTTAGTACCAAATTTAGGACAATATTTTTTGCGTTTATTGAAGAAAAAAATTGAATATTGGCAAAAATTTTGAAAATTTAGCAATTTTCAACTTTTGAATTTTTATACCGTTAAACCAGAGATTTCTGTGACACAAAATAGTTAATAAATAACATTTCCCACATGTCTACTTTACATCAGCACAATTTTGGAAACAAAATTTTTTTTTGTTAGGAAGTTAGAGGGGTTCAAAGTTTATCAGCGATTTCTCATTTTTACATCAAAATTTACAAAACCATTTTTTTAGGGACCACATCACATTTGAAGTGACTTCAATAGGCCTAGATGACAGAAAATACCCAAAAGTGACACCATTATAAAAACTGCACCCCCCAAAGTACTCAAAACCACATTCAAGAAGTTTATTAACCCTTCAGGTGCTTCACATGAACAAAAGCAATGTGGAATGAAAAAAAGCAAAAATTAAATTTTACCTAAAAATGTTGCTCTAACCCAAATTTATTCACTTTTAGAAGAAATAACACAACAAAATGGACCCCAAAACTTGTTCCCCACTTTCTTATGAGTGGGCCGATACCCCACATGTGGTCAGAAACCTCTGTTTGGACAAATGGGAGGGCTCGGAACAGAAGGAGCAATATTTGAATTTTGGAAAGCAAATTTGGCTGAAATAGATTGCGAGCACCATGTTGCATTTACAGGTCCGCTAAGGTACCTAAACAGAAGAAACCCCTCACAAGTGACGCCATTTTGGAAACTAGACCCCTCAAGGCTTCTATCTAGGGGTATAGTGAGCATTTTAGATCCACAGGTACTTCACAGATTTTGTTAACGTTACGTTGTCATATTGAAAATTTTAATAATTTTCTCAAAAATGTTGCTTTAGCATCAATTTTCTCACTTTTTCAAGAGGTAATTCCAAAAATTTGACCTCAAGGTTTGTTAACCACTTTTTTATGAGCGCGGTGATACCTCACATGTGGTCTGAAACCTTTGTTTGGACAAATGGGAGGGCTTGGAACGAAAGGAGCAATATTTGAATTTTGGAAAGGAAATTTGGCTGAAAAAGATTGCGGGCACCATGTCACATTTGGAGGACCCCTAAGGTACCTAAACAGCAGAAACCCCACACAAGTGACCCCATTTTGGAAACTAGGCCCCTCAAGGAATTTATCTAGATGTTTGGTGAGTACCCTGAACCCCCAGGTGCTTCACAGAATTTTATAACGTTGAGCCATGAAAAAAAAAAAAAAAATTTTACCACAAAATTGTTATTTCAACCAGGTAGCTTTTTTTTTTTACAAGAGTAAAAGGAAAAAATTCAGCATAACATTTATTGTGCAATTTCTCCTGAGTTTGGTGATACCTTATATGTGGTGGAAATCAACTGTTTGGGCGCATGGCAGGGCTCGGAAGGGAAGGAGTGCCATTTGACTGCAAAATTGGCTGGAATCAATAGCGGACGCCAGGTTGCATTTGGAGAGCCCCTGAGGTGCCTAAACAGTGGCGGTCCCCCACAAGTGACTCCATTCTGGAAACAAGACACCTCAAGGCTTTTATCTAGGTGTATAGTGAGCAGTATGAATCCACGAATACTTCACAGAATTTGATAAGCTTAGGTTGCCATATTGAAAATTTTCATTTTTTTCACAAAAATGTTGCTTCAGCATCAAATTTCTCACTTTTTCAAGAGACAACAACAAACCGTGGACCCAACAGGTTGTTATCCAATGTCTTATGAGCACAGGGATACCCCACATGTGGCCAAAAACCTCTGTTTGGATAAATGGGAGGGCTTGGAATGGAAGCAGCACCATTTGAATTCTGGAAAAGTTGAGATAAATTGCGGGCACCATGTCACATTTGCAGGGCCCCTTGGGTACCTATACATTAGAAACCCCCACAAGTGACCCCATTTTGGAAACTGGATTTTATTCAGGAGTATAATAAGCATTTTGAATCCACAGGTACTTCACAAAAATGTTGCTGTAGCAACCAATGTCTCACTTTTAGGCTATGTGGCCATGAGCCAGCGACACGGCGTCTAGTACACAGTGTCAGCCTCCTGCAGAGATGTGAGTGTTGTCCACGGGAGAACGCAGCTGCCCATGCCCACGATTTGGGTTCAGGCCGCTGTGGAGCTCTATGCTACCTGCAGAGAACACTCATCTCCGCAGCATAAATTGACATGCTGAGGCTCAGGAAGCTGCGCCACAGGTCAGTTTATGTGGCGGAGAAAAGAAGCACATTGGGCAAGCACATTGGGCATGGGATTTCTAAAATTCCTTCCACTGTGCTTCTACTGCACAATGCAGCGTTATGGACGCAGGGAAAACACTCTGCGCCCAAAACGCTGCAAATCCCGATTGTGGGCGCACAGCCTAAAATGCTACAATGGATGAATGGATACATGTCAAACATATATAACGTCCCACCCCCTGCATATTCTAAGCTGGCGCCCTTTAGTGCCTTTCATGTGGCACTAAAGGGTGCCTAGCCTTGTATTTAGCCCCCCAAAAAAATAATAATTAAAATAAACGACGTGGGGTCCCCCCCATTTTTGATAGCCAGCTAGGGTAAAGCAGACAGCTGTAGCCTGCAAACCACAGCTGACAGCTTCACCTTGTCTGGTGATCAATTTGGAGGGCTCCCCAGGCGTTTTTTTTAAAAAAAAAAAACGTGGGGTCCCCCCCAAATTAGATCACCAGCCAAGGTGAAGCGGACAGCTGGGGTCTGGTATTCTCAGGGTGGGAAGAGCCATGGTTATTGGACTCTTCCCAGCCTAAAAATAGCAGGCCGCAGCCGCCCCAGAAGTGGCGCATCCATTAGATGCGCATATCCTGGCGCTTCGCCCCAGCTCATCCTGCGCCCTGGTGCGGTGGCAGACGGGGTAATATATGGGGTTGATACCAGCTGTAATGTCACCTGGCATCAAGCCCTGAGGTTAGTGATGTCACGGCATCTAAACAGATACCCGACATCACTAACCCAGTCAAGTAATAGACAAAAAAAAAAGACAAAAAAAAAATTTATTTGAAAAAAAAACTCCCCGAAACATTCCTCTTTCCCCAATTTATTGAAAATAAAGAAATTACGGTCGCTGTAATCCGCTGTAATCCGTGAGGTCCCACGCCGACTCTGGATCTTCTAGAATATGGGGGGCACGTTCAGGGAACGTATCCCCCATTTTCTGGAAGAGCAAGCTCTCCATGAGCAGTGTGGGTGCAGTAATCTGAGAATACTGCACTCACACTGCCCCGGTCCAACTTAGGGCAGAGTGACCTGCAGTAACCTCATTCCAGAATATGAGGGGCACGCTCACAGAACGTACCCCCCATTTTCTGGAACAGCAGTCTCTCCATGTGAGGACCACACTCCTCACATGGAGAGACTGCTGATTACTGCACTCACTCTCCCCCGGTCCACAGTGGAGCAGCCTGTGCATCAGCGACGTCAGCGTCCCTGCAAGACTGACGTCGCTGATGCACAGGCTGCTCCACTGTGGACCGGGGGAGGAATCCAGCTGACAGCCGCTGTCTGCGCATGCGCCGTCAGCATTCAAGAAGGAGGCGGCGTGATCGCGGGACGGATCACCAGACAGGTAACGTATGACCGGGGGCTCGGGGGCTGGGGGGCGGTGATGGGGGGTGACCTAGTGGGACCTGGGGGGACCTGGGGACACCTTTCTGCCGCATGTGACGTGTCACATGCGGCAGAAAGAGCAGAATGAATGCAGGGGAGGTGGGGTGGCTCTGGAGACCCGGAGGGGGCTCCGGTGACCAGAGGGCTCCGGTGGACCGGAGGAGGGGTCAGGGGGAGGACATTTCCCTCCGATCTGAAATGTTTGATCATTTCAGATCGGAGGGAAATGAATGCAGAGCCGGCGGCGGCAGTTTTCAGCGCGCGTCGGCGCCATCTTGCACGCTCCGGAGGGGGGCTCTGAAGAACTGGAGGGGGCTGCAGGGACCAAAGAGCTCCGGTGTACCGGAGGAGAGGTCAGGAGGGGGACATTTCCCTCCGATCTGAAATGTTTCATCATTTCAGATCGGAGGGAAATGAATGCAGAGGCGGCGGCGGCGGGAGTTTTCAGCGCGCGTCGGCGCCATCTTGGATTTTCCGGAGGGGGGGGGGGTTGGATGGATTTCTCCGGTACCGGGGGCTTTGGGGGCACTAAGGGCTCACATTTATTTCTCATCTGACATGTTTGATCACGTCAGATGAGAAATAAATAAATTTTACCAGCCATTTTTTTTTTTTTATGTTGTCGCCGGTATACGGTGTATACCGGCGATCGCATTAACGGGGTGCATACAAAACACCCCGATTCATAATCTGGGGGGTCTCAGCTACCCCCGGTAGCTGAAACCCCCGAGATTTTTCGTCACTGGGGGGCGCTACAGGGTTTTTCCGGCCTGACGTCTCAAGACGTCGGAACAGAATAAGTACCCTGTTTTTCCGACGTCTTGAGACGTTAGGCCGTCGCTAAGGGGTTAAAAACCCCTGTTTTCTCCTGTCCGTGTCATACTGATTTCACATGGATCACATCAGTGTGCGGTCCGTGTGACACCCGTGCTGCCGGAGAGAAAACAGACACATCTCCGTGTGAAACAGCGGGGCCACACGCTGCGTGGGAAAACACAGCCGTGTAAGTACACAATAGGGTAACATGGGTACGTGTGACATCCGTGTTAAAAACAGACGTCACACGTACCTAAAACATGGACGTCTGAAACCAGCCTAAGGCCTCTGTCACACGTTGGTGCCTCCGGTACATGTTTGACAGTTTTCTCATATACCGGAGACACGGGCACACATGGACCTATGTATTCTTAATGGTTTGGACACACGTAAGTATTTTGGAACGGAACGTGTGTCCATTCCGTACTTACGTGTGTCCGTGTGTTCCTCATGCTGACATGTCTGTTTCTCTCCAGCAGCACGGGTGTCACACGGCCCACACCCATACCACACGGATATAGTGTGGATGCGGTCCCGTGTGACACGCGCCGGAGAAAACTCACGTCAGAGAAAAAAAAAATACCTTCTCCAGCCATCCTGTCTCTGCCGCTGCTGTCACTTGCTTCCAAGCACCGCTCATTATGCTCATTGCATATTCATTTCACTGCGGTCGGAAGCAGCAGCAGCGGGGAGTCGGCAGGACCGAAGACCGAAGATCAGCACCAAGGACAGCAGGAAGGACCACGTGAGTATGCAAATTACCGGTTCTTCGTGTGTTATCGCGGATAGCACACGGAAAACACACGCAACACGCAAGGAAAATACGTGTCTCGCGGCACGTGCGTGATTTTCACGTGTGTGTGGCACAGGCCTAAGACATATTCTATGTCCATGTGGCCAGTCTAAGGGGTACTTTGCACACTACGACATCGCAAGCCGATTGTAGCATTGCCGAGCGCGATAGTTCCCGCCCCCTTCGCACATGCGATCTCTTGTGATAGCTGCCGTAGCGAACATTATCGCTGTGGCAGCTTCACATGCACTCACCTGCCCTGCGACGTCGCTCTGGCTGGCGAACCGCCTCCTTCCTAAGGGGGCGGGTCGTGCGGTGTCACAGCGACGTCACACGGCAGGCGGCCAATAGAAGCGGAGGGGCGGAGATGAGCGGGTCATAAACATCCTGCCCACCTCCTTCCTCATTGCAGCTGGGACGCAGATAAGGAGATGTTACTCGCACCTGCGGCTTAATACACAACGATGTGTGCTGCCGCAGGAACGAGGAACAACATCGTACCTGTCGCTGCAGCGACATTATGGAAATGCCCGACACTACACTGATCATACAATTTCGACACTTTTGCGCTCGTTAATCGTATTAAAAACGATTCACATACTCCAATGTCGACAACGACGCCGGATGTGCGTCACTTTCGATTTGACCTCACCGACATCGCAGCTGTGATGTCGTAGTGTGCAAAGTACCCCTAAGACACACCTGTGCAATAATCATGCTGTCTAATCAGCATCGTTATATGCCACCTCACATTGGTGCCATATTGGATGTATTTCTGAACACTGAAAAACTAGTGCCATAAAATTTGAGGTGTATTTCTCAGAACATTCAAACAAGATTCACAAAAGTGAGTGAAAAAAATGTGAATTGGAATTTTTCAAACTTGTGTTGCATTAACTGTATAGAAAATAATGGTATCAAGCTACTCATCTTCCTAAATACATTAGAAGATATAATTTACAAAAAACACATTTATAGAGGTTTTCTATTGCTCTTGAACCAGGTACGGTGGCTCAGTGGTTAGCACTGCAGTCTTGCAGCGCTGTGGTCCTGGGTTCAATACCCACCAAGAACAACATCTACAGGAGTTTGTATGCTCCCTCCGTGTTTGTGTGGGTTTCCTCTGGGTTTTCCGGTTTCCTCCCACACTCCAAAGACATACAGATAGGGACTTTAGATTGTGAGCCCCAATGGGGACAGTGTTGCCAATGTATGTAAAGCGCTGTGGAATCAATAGCGCTATATAAATTAATAAATGTTATTATTATTATTATTATTATTAAGACAGAGCATGAAGTGAGTGTCCTGAGTGGATGTTCCCTAGGCGTCTTCAGTAGCTTATAGCTCAGTCCAGCCATTTTGGCAAGATCCCTCTCAGAGAAATAGTCGTGGAACTGCTTCAGGAGGAGAATGACTTCCAAGGACTTTGATGTAGTACAAGGTTGGGTAGTGATGGGAAGAAAAGGACTTATGAAGGATGGAGCAACTGAAGTTAGAAATGTTACAAATTAGAAGTGTTCTGGTTGGAGTAAAGCTGTCCGGGCCCCGCTCCCTACTTGTTGGTAGTGGAGCTGCGCTCTCAAGGGCTCACGTGCTTTCGGTCCCGGACCGGTTATTAGACTCAGATGCCTCTTGTCCTCCAAGACTGGGTCCAGGCACCCAGCCTCAATATCCTGCGACCGGGTCTCCGATTCCTCCGGTCCCAGACCACCATCTGCGACCCAACCTGTAACTCCCTGCGAGCCACACGCTCCCCTAGCCACTCTCATCTACTCTCTCCCACCAGACTGACTGACCCCTAGGTGGGCAGCCCTATTCCAGCCCAGCATCCCACTGGTGTGTCTGACAGGGTGTGGTGTGAGGTGTGGTTGGGATTTGGATGCTGATGGAGGCAGTACCATAGGTTGGGAACCCAGAACCATGGGGGTTTGGGTCCTGCACTAAGAGTAAAGAGCATACAGTACCCTGTAACCCCATGACTAGTCCATGAGCGTCACATTGTACCTTGGTTAAACGTAGCTCGTCCACGAGCTACAGGACATCCAGAGGTTTATTTGTGTTTAACTGAAAACTGGAAAAAGAAGATAACATTTTTAATTCACAATTTCTCATCCTGCATAGGGGAGGCACATTGCTTAAATGTTACACAACCAAAACTCTTAGAGTTAATTTTTATTAAAAGAACTATGGGAATGCTACTGGTGGCTCAGTCAACTCCGCTGCAGCCTCTTCCTGCAACAGTCCATTCCCATTGTCCCTCTCCCTTCAACCCGCCACCCAAACAACCTGTAACCCGCCGCTTCCTACTTGGGGTCCGTGACGGGGTTGAAGTCCTGGAGGTATAAAAGACAACTCTGGTGGGCGCACAAGGCGCAACTATGTACAATAACACAAGTTAGTGCTGGCTGCTGCCAGTCCCGCAGCCATGGTCCATTTTAATTAGCACAAAGTAGAACAGGGTCCTTCTCCTCTCGTGTGACATCCAACTCACGGGCCCGCACTGCCACATCCAGACTCCTCATCTCTTCCCTCCAATGGTCCAGGATGTATAGAAACTGCGTCCGCATCCTCCTACAGAGTTGCTTGGTTTCTTGCTCTATCCAGGTCATGGTCCCAGGAGCAGTGCGCTTTGGTGACCAGTCCCTTGCTGCCAACCTCTTGCCTCTGCAGTGTCCAGGAACTTTATGGCAGAGTCCTGGCGTTCCTGCTCCACTTCCTCTGTTACATCCCGTCACACCCCCTTGGTTTTCGTCAGCCAATCCCTGTTGCGCCGGGGAACCCTGGGAACTTCCGGTTCCGGCCACACTCTCAGAATGAGGGGTGGGGCTTCAGCTTTGCAAGCTTTTGGTCGGGAAGATGGCATTTTGGCGCTAAAGATGGCGGAAAATGGCTGCAACAGAGTTTCAACACTGTCGCTTCGATTTTCAAGGTGCACGTCAACCAGGTTAGTGAGTCCTGTCCAAATCCTGTTCGTGATGCCAGGTAAATTCGAGGTGTGCCGCCCCTGCAGCGGTTGAACCGCTCGGATCCGGGGGGTCTGCTGTGGCTCGAGGGTCTCCGGACCCAGGGGCTCGTGGCCACTCGAATATAAAGGGGGTATTTACAGGGGATAAGAGTTTGTGATTCCACCCGTGGTTCGCGGTAAGGGGAGTACCCGGGGTAAATGGAATGGGGCAGCCAGATGACGTTCCCTCCACGGGTAGAGGAGGCCCCGGAACTCTGGATGGTGGGAATACTGGTGTAGGGGAGCGCAGGGCTGGTTGGAAGCAGGGGAGGACCATGTACTCACTCAGGCAGTGTTGGTGATGATGCGACCGCAAAGCAGACTCTGACAACAAGGAAAACCAAGTCTCTGGGTGCCGCTGCCCTCTTGGGGGAGCCCGTCCATATATCGTCCCCTATAGTACTGCCGGTTGGTCCGGAGCCTGTCTCCGTGCTCAAATTAGAAGTGTTCTGGTGGCCCGTTGGCGTAAAGCTGTCCGGGCCCTGCTCCCTACTTGTTGGTAGTGGAGCTGCGCTCTCAAGGGCTCACGCTTAGGATTTCTGTGGGCTGCGTGGGTTGGAAAGCCCTATCCCCCTCGTTGCACTAATGCCCCTGATCTCTGAGCTTCTTGGGGACAGTCCATAAAGTCACTATCCTCCGCAGGGGTCCAGTACCCCGCCATGCTTTCGGTCCGGGACCGGTTATTAGACTCGAGCAGCTGACCGTCCTCCAAGACCAGGTCTAGGCACCCAGCCTCAATACCCTGCGACTTGGTCTCCGACTCCTCCGGGCCCAGGCCACCGTCTGTGACCCAACCTCAAACTCCCAAGGAGCCACACACTCCCCTAGCTCCTGACTTCTCGAGGGCTAACACTACTCTGTTCTACTTCCCTCCCGCCAGTCTGCCTGACCCCTAGGTGGGCGGCCCTATTCCAGCTCAGCAGCCCACTGGTGTGTCTGACAGGGTGTGGTTGGGATTTGGATGCTGATGGAGGCTGTACTATAGGTTGGGAACCCAGAACCATGGGGGGTTGAGCCCTGCACGAAAGAATAGAAAGTGCAGTACCCTGTGACACCCTGACTAGTCCAGGAGCGTCACTTTGCCATTCCAGCCTGGACTCTGTCCCTATTGCCCTTTGGATTCAACCAGCCCATGATATGGGCTCTGACTCTGCCCCCTCACACCAGGGCCAATGTTGGGGAGGGTAGGGTGGAAGCATGTCACTCTGGTTCCCTTTAAGGACTGTGCCCTTATCTTGTGCTTGATGGGTGAGCTGGAATATGGCCTACTTCTTTAAAATAACTTGAATACTTTTTTTGCACTCCCAACCCAGTGGAAACAGGGTTGTACAATCCAAAAGAGGGGAGGACCCCTCTTCAGTAGCAGAATGGAGAGTGTCATTTTAATTGTTTATGCATGCATGGCGTTTGGTGTCTTGCAGGTGCACACAGGGTAGAAGACGGCCATGTTCAAGAGGGGAGGAATGTAAGATGGTGGTCAAATTCCTACCCCTGAAGACACCAATGTGTTTTTAAATATATATATATATATATATATATATATATATATATATATATATATATATATATATATTCTAACAAAATTTAAAGTAATGTTATGTAGGAAAGTAATGTTATGTATCGGATTTCATAAGATTTAGTATATAATGTAGGATGCTTATTAAGGTATTATAAGTTTTATTTGTATGCAGGTGAAAGGTTAAATCTGCCTGGCAACATACTGATGATAGTTGGTATTAGTCTATAGGGGAGGAGTTATTGCTGAGGGAAAGAAACGGTTTCTGTTGGAACGTCAGTTAGGGCCTAGCCTCTGACAGAAACAGACCTCAGGTCTGAATAGCAGCAGAACCGCATGATATGGGTGTCTTGAAGAGAGGGAGACCATTGCACGGGATAGGATGATTGAGGAAAAGAGGGAACAACTGAGAAAAAGAAAGAGGTGACCATGCCACAGAGTGATGTAGTGGAGCCGTGTTAGAGCACTGACTGAACTAACAAGTGATTGAGAGAGAAGGGTCTTGGTCCAAGACAGATCAGGGCAGGAAATTAATTTAGTGTCTTGAGCATCCTCTAGGCGCCTTCCGTAGCTTATAGTTCAGCCCAGCCACATTGGCAACACCCCTGTCAGAGGGAAAAGATATGGGGAACTGCTTGAGGAGGAAATTACTTCCAAGGACTGTAATGTAGTAGAAGGCTGGGTAGTGTTGGGAAGGAAAGGACTTATGGAGATTGGAACAACTGAAATTAAGAATGTGTTCTTAATAATCCTCTGTGACACTGAAATGTGCGAGACGTTTTTGTGTCCGCTATCTAATGTACATTGTTGTTGCCAAGTTTATGTTCAGTAAAACTACATTGTTTATGAACTTGTGAAGTTCCTCAAAGAACTGTGTACCATCTGGTCATGGCCGACCAAAACTATTGGCAACATGTGGCCTGCAAAGGTGTATCGCCTCTAGAGTGCAGCACCACACATCCAGCCAGGACCACATCTTCATCTAGCGTGCCGGGGTGTGGTAGATGACTACCACCCCGCATCACGTTATACTAACAGCTCAGCAATTCATTGATTTGATCATGGCACAAGTAGAAAGGCCATTTATCCAAAGTATGTCAGGATCCAATATTCAATATGACTACACCTCTGAGCTTATCTGCCATTAAGCACATCTGGAGTGTCATTGGTAGCAGCATATTTGGATGAATTGATTTCCCAAGTGCATTCAGCATGGCAGAACAATCCTCAGACAACTATTAAAAACCACATTGATTGCAGCCAACGTGTATAAAGCGGGCTTTACACGCTACAATTTATCTAACGATATGTCGTTAATAAGAGTAATATTTTAATCAATATCTCACTAATAAAAACAATAATTTCTAAAATTTTGACAAGACTGAGTTTCATAGAACATTGTTTTAATCCATAACATTAAAGTAAGATTAATAAAAGAACTTTCATTACAAAATCATCAGCTTCAGTCAAATTTAGTTGATGAGAATATGAATATGCCCCACATCAAAAACTACTACATTTAGTATTTTATATGAGTGCTATGATTTTTAATGACAGCACCAAGTCTTCTAGACATGGAATGAACAAGTTGGTGACATATTTCAACATCTATGTTTTTTTTATTCTTCAAAAACGAGCTATGTTAGAGCCTGGGTGCTTTAACCCTTTCACGACCGGCCGATTTTTCGCTTTCCGTTTTTTTTTTTCGCCATTCTTTTTCTGAGAGACGTAACTTTTTTATTTTTCAGTCAATATGGTCATGTGAGGGCTCATTTTTTGCGGAACGAGCTGTACTTTTAAATGAAACCATCAGTTTTACCATATTGTGTACTAGAAAATGGCAAAAAAATTCCAAATGCTGAAAAATTGCAAAAAAAGTGCGATAGCACTATGGTTTTTGAGATATTTTATTCACTGTGTTCACTATATGGTACAACTGATGTGTGGGTGTGATGCCTCAGGTCAGTGCGAGTTCGTAGACACCAAACATGTATAGGTTTACTTTTATATAAGGGGTTAAAAAAAAATCGGAAGTTTGTCCGAAAAAAGTGGCGCACGTTTTACGCCATATTCCGTGACCCGTAGCGTTCTCATTTTTCGGGATCTTAGGCTCAATGACGGCTTATTTTTTGCGTCTCGAGCTGACGTTTTTAACGGTACCATTTTTGCGCAGATGCTACGTTTTGATCGCCTCTTATTGCATTTTGCGCAAAAGTTGTGGCGACAAAAAAACGTCGTTTTGGCGTTTGGAATTTTTTTGCCGCTACGCCGTTTACTGATCAGATTAATTGATTTTATATTTTGATAGATCGGGCGTTTCTGAACGCGGCGATACCAAATGTGTGTATATTTTTTATTTTTTTAACCCTTTAATTTTTAATGGGGCGAATGGGGGGTGATTTGAACTTTTAGGTTTTTTTGTTTTTTTTTAATTTTTTAAAACTTATTTTTTTACTTTTTTTTTTTTTTTTACTAGTCCCCCTAGGGGGCTATTGCGATCAGCATTCCGATCGCTCTGCAGTATCTGCTGATCACAGCTGGAAGGCTGTAAACAGCAGATACGCTCTCTTTCTCTTTTGCTGTGCCCCGGGCACAGCGAAAGTGAAACCAATTCATGTGTAGTACAGGAGTCATCACATGACCCTGTACTACCATGACAACTATCGGGAGTCACGTGATCGCGTCACGTGACTTCCGGTTTCGGCGGTAAGTAAAACTTTACCGCGATTGCGCTTATAATGGCGCTGTCATGTATTGACAGCGCCATTATAAGGGGTTAATCGGCACGAGCAGATAACGATTCTGCTCGTGCCTAGCAGGCACACATCTCAGCTGTGAAAATCAGCTGAGATGTGTGCCGATCGCGGCATGCTGCCGCCGGAGGACCGCGGGCAGTAAGATTATGTCATTTAGGACGTAATTTTACGGCCCGCGGTCGTTAAGGGGTTAAGAAAACTGATGTTCACTTGTCTGCAGTGTACTTCTCATCACAAGACTCTCCTGTTCCGGTATTAACTTTCATGGTTGATCTCAACATCCCTGTGAGATGGTTGCAGTTCCATCTTTGTTAAATTTATGTATCACTTTTGCTATAGGATTCTGACCGATAAGTAAATAATATTAATAATAATATTCTGTATCCTTCACCTTCCTTGTGTTAAATATAATTTTGTTTTCAACTCTTGAGACATTTCTCTTCCATGTGGTGCCATTGCTGACAGCATGGCATGGGAAGGGGTTTTCTTTAAGTGACTCCCATTTATAATCATCTGTCTGCTGGACACCTGTTTAGGAAAAGTTAGACTTACCTGTGGTTGAATTCTTTATTTTGTTGTATAAACTTTAGCTTTGTTTCTAAGACTTTGATGGGGGTGTACTTATTTTTGCAACATGTTCTTGAATGCATTTATTAGAAAAAAATAACTTTTTTTTAGTTGTCCAAAATGAAAATAAACTTCTTTACAATCAATGGCTCACAAATTGATTATAAACAAGATTTTTTTTCTATTTTGCACAACTTAAAAAGAACATTTTGTAATCATTTGGGGATTACTCATTTACACACACATACAGGTGCATCTCAATAAATTAGAATATCATCAAAAAGTTAATTTATTTCAGTAATTCAATACAAAATGGGAAACACATATATTATATGGAGTCATTACACACAGAGGGATCTATTTCAAGTGTTTATTTCTGTTAATGTTGATGATTGTGGCTTACAGCCAATGAAAACCCAAAATTCATTATCTCAAAAAATTAGAATAATTACCACAAAACACCTGCAAAGGCTTCCTAAGCATTTAAAATGGTCCCTTAGTCTGGTTCAGTAGGCTACACAATCATGGGGAAGAATACTGACTTGACAGATGTCCAGAAGGCAGCCATTGACACACTCCACAAAGAGGGTAAGCCACAAAAGAAGTTGGCTGTTCACGCAGTGCTGTATCTAAGCATATTAATGGAAAGTTGAGTAGAAGGAAAAAGTGTGGTAGAAAAAGGTGCACAAGCAACCGGGATAACCGCATTCTTCAATGAATTGTTAAGAAAAGGCCATTCAAAAATGTGGGGGAGATTCACAAAGAGTGGACTGCTGCTGGAGTCAGTGCTTCAAGAGCCACCACACACAGACGTATGCAGGACATGGGCTACAAGTGTCGTATTCCTTGTGTCAAGTCACTCATGACCAATACACAACGCCAGAAGCTTCTTACCTTGCTTAGTATTAAGGCATTTACTGTACAGACTTTTCAGTAGGCAACAACAGTTCTGAGTGTAAAATAATTTTCTCAGTTGGTGTTATATAATATTCTAATTTTCTGAGATAATGACTTTTGAGTTTACATTGGCTGTAAGCCATAATCATCAACATTAACAGAAATAAACACTGGAAACAGATCACTCTGTGAGTAATATATGCGTTTGAATACAGTTAGGTCCAGAAATATTTGGACAGTGACACAAGTTTTGTTATTTTAGCTGTTTACAAAAACATGTTCAGAAATACAGTTATATATATAATATGGGCTGAAAGTGCACACTCCCAGCTGCAATATGAGAGTTTTCACATCCAAATCGGAGAAAGGGTTTAGGAATCATAGCTCTGTAATGCATAGCCTCCTCTTTTTCAAGGGACTAAAAGTAATTGGACAAGGGACTCTAAGGGCTGCAATTAACTCTGAAGGTGTCTCCCTCGTTAACCTGTAATCAATGAAGTAGTTAAAAGGTCTGGGGTTGATTACAGGTGTGTGGTTTTGCATTTGGAAGCTGTTGCTGTGACCAGACAACATGCGGTCTAAGGAACTCTCAATTGAGGTGAAGCAGAACATCCTGAGGCTGAAAAAAAAGAAAAAATCCATCAGAGAGATAGCAGACATGCTTGGAGTAGCAAAATCAACAGTCGGGTACATTCTGAGAAAAAAGGAATTGACTGGTGAGCTTGGGAACTCAAAAAGGCCTGGGCGTCCACGGATGACAACAGTGGTGGATGATCGCCGCATACTTTCTTTGGTGAAGAAGAACCCGTTCACAACATCAACTGAAGTCCAGAACACTCTCAGTGAAGTAGGTGTATCTGTCTCTAAGTCAACAGTAAAGAGAAGACTCCATGAAAGTAAATACAAAGGGTTCACATCTAGATGCAAACCATTCATCAACTCCAAAAATAGACAGGCCAGAGATAAATTTGCTGAAAAACACCTCATGAAGCCAGCTCAGTTCTGGAAAAGTATTCTATGGACAGATGAGACAAAGATCAACCTGTACCAGAATGATGGGAAGAAAAAAGTTTGGAGAAGAAAGGGAACGGCACATGATCCAAGCCACACCACATCCTCTGTAAAACATGGTAGAGGCAACGTGATGGCATGGGCATGCATGGCTTTCAATGGCACTGGGTCACTTGTGTTTATTGATGACATAACAGCAGACAAGAGTAGCCGGATGAATTCTGAAGTGTACCGGGATATACTTTCAGCCCAGATTCAGCCAAATGCCGCAAAGTTGATCGGACGGCGCTTCATAGTACAGATGGACAATGACCCTAAGCATACAGCCAAAGCTACCCAGGAGTTCATGAGTGCAAAAAAGTGGAACATTCTGCAATGGCCAAGTCAATCACCAGATCTTAACCCAATTGAGCATGCATTTCACTTGCTCAAATCCAGACAAGACGGAAAGACCCACAAACAAGCAAGACCTGAAGGCTGCGGCTGTAAAGGCCTGGCAAAGCATTAAGAAGGAGGAAACCCAGCGTTTGGTGATGTCCATGGGTTCCAGACTTAAGGCAGTGATTGCCTCCAAAGGATTCGCAACAAAATATTGAAAATAAAAATATTTTGTTTGGGTTTGGTTTATTTGTCCAATTACTTTTGACCTCCTAAAATGTGGAGTGTTTGTAAAGAAATGTGTACAATTCCTACAATTTCTATCAGATATTTTTGTTCAAACCTTCAAATTAAACGTTACAATCTGCACTTGAATTCTGTTGTAGAGGTTTCATTTCAAATCCAATTTGGTGACATGCAGAGCCCAACTCGCGAAAATTGTGTCACTGTCCAAATATTTCTGGACCTAACTGTATATTCTGGGCCTTATTATATAATGGTGTCTGATCTTAAAAAGGACATTTTTTGGTGTGAATTATTTATTTTTCATATTATATATTTTTTGTTAGCTCCAAAATGTCTCACCCTATATTTTCCATTATTTGTTGACACTCTTAAATATTTTATTGGGTGCCCCTATTTTATGTATTTTCAGAACCTTCTTTGGGTCCGAAAGTAACATCAATCATTTGCCTACAAAGCTTACAGGCATACCGTATTTTCCAGTGTATAAGACGACTTTTTAACCCCTGAAAATCTTCTCAAATGCCGGGTGTCGTCTTATACGGCGGTGCACGGTGCAGTCATGGCTTTACTGCCGTTGTTTACACACAATAAAAGATATTCTCACCTCTCCTCTGTGCCCGCGGTGCCTCCAGCTGTTTTTTGCAGTCCGCAGGCACACAGACCTCTCTGTGATAGCGGCCGCTGCACGGAGCGGCCGCTGCAGGATGTCATCATCATGGCTTTGCTGCAGTTGAATGCTTTACGGTGCCACAAAGCATTCAACTGTAGTAAAGCGCTGACAGCATCGGCGGCTCACCTTCTATTGTAGTTGTACTACAATACTTGTATTGTACCTTCTATTGTACGCGATCATGGAGGAGTGCTTCTTGTGGACCGCAGGCACATAGACCCCTCCACAATCGCGTCCAATCGCGTTGAATGCTTTGTGGCGCCGTAAAGCATTCAACTGCAGTAAAGCCATGATGACATCCTGCAGCAGCCGCTCTGTACGCCGGACGCTATCACGGAAAGGTCTGTAAGCCTGCGGACTGCAAGAAGCAGCTGGAGGCACCGCGGGCATGGTGGAGAGGTGAGCATATCATTTAGACCTCTTTAACACGTCCGTGAAAATCCCACACATTTTTGACGGACATGCCAAAGGTGCGTATTGCCCTGCGTGGGCCGTGTTTATGGCACACGTGTGTTCTCCGTGTGCTGTCCATGATGACACACGGAGAATGGGAACTTGCTGCTTACCTGTCCCTGGCGTTGCTGTCCGTGGTGCTGATCTGCGGTCTCCCGCCCTGCCGACTCCCTGCTGCTGCTGCTTCCGGCCCGAAGTGGAGTGAATATTCATGAGCATAATGAGCGGGAGTCGGAAGCAAGTGACAGCAGCGGCAGAGACAGCAGGGCTGGAGAAGGTGAGTATAGAAATTCTTTTTATTTCACATTCACGTGTGTTTTCTCAGGCGTGTGTCACCCGTAATGCCAGAGAAAAACGGACATGTCTACGCGTGGAGCACACGCGCCCACATATGCTCCACACAGACACACGGTCCATGGCAAAACACGGACGTGAGCGCAGACCCATTGATTTTAATGGATCTACGTATGCCCGTGTCTCCGTCACGTGAGGGTTTTGCATGACTTGTTGATATTATTCACCTCAATAAAGATTTAATTATTTATGACTATTCTGGTGTAGTATGTCTTTCGTCTTCATTCATTTGAGAATAGTGCTGAAAATATACATCACAGACCAGGTTAAAGGGTCCCTGTACTGTCAATTAACTTTTCAGAATAAGCTGTCCTGTGTTTGCATATGAGGAATAACTTTATTTCTGGCCATGATATGACTTTTATCCTTCACTTTTATCAGTTTTCCCTCACTGCAGGCTCTATGGCCTTGATTCATTAACATATTTGTGTCGCGGGTGGCGGGGCGCTGTGCTCACCACGCTCGGGTCCGGCGCTGCTGCTTGGTGGCTCGAGCGGTGGGCCGGATCTGGGGACTCGGAGCAGCTGGGATGTTTCTCTCCCCTCCGTGGGTAGGGGGATTTTGGCAGTCCCGGGGCCCGGAGTTGTTGTCTGTTTGGTGGATTGCGGGGCTTGGCCAGGTGCAGGGTCGCGTGGCAGCGCAGTGCTAGACGGCACGGTGGTACTTACTCAGCCAGTAACGCACATGGAGTCTCTGGTAAAACAAACAGCTTTATCTCCCTCACGGTTTGGACGGTTGCCTTCAGTCGGGTCTTTACTGCTGGGAAACCCCGGAGGTTCCCGTCGCTGACGGATTTGACCGGTTTAACGGCGACTCCTAGCCTGGTCGGGGTCCGTAGGCCCTGCCGGATGGTGCTGGCTTCTCTTCGCTGCCCGATCCGGTACCGGCGGGCCACCGCCCGTCCCCGGTCCTCACGGTTGTGCGTCAATCGGCCTCTCCTGCAGACGGTCACCACCGTCTGCCAACCTTGCTGTTTCTGTGCCCGGGCCACGTACCCGGACACGGCCAGTCAGTTCCTCCACTACTACTTCCCTAACTCACACTCTAAACTCAACTGCCTTCCTTTTCCCGCCTCCAGGACTGTGAACTCCTCAGTGGGAGGAGCCAACCACCTGGCTCCGCCCCACCTGGTGTGGACATCAGCCCCTGGAGGGAGGCAACAAGGATTTGTGTCTGACTTAGATGTTCATAACCGGGGTGTGGGGTGTGTTGTTCCAGTACCTGTGATGTCCTGGCTTGTCCAGGGCGCCACATACCCCCTTGGTTAAACGCAGACCGTCCGCGAGCTGCTCGTCCATCACCGGTTTTATTTTCACAACTGGAAAAAAGGTAGGAAAACTGTAAAACATGTAAAATCACAAACATTTTATAAACTTCCCCTAACAGGAGGCACAGTGCTTTAACGTTACTAACATTTTGTTTACGGTATGGCTTCCGCTCTCCCCCCACCCAAACAACCTGGCCCTGATGCTGCCCCTAAGAAGTGGGCAGCACCCCTTGCCCCAGTCCAGAACCAAATTGCCCGAGCGGGTACGGTCTCTTTCAGGGGACCCACATCCATGGGGGACCCCTGACCCCCGGAGGATTGCCACCGGTTACGGTAGTGGCGGGCCTGGGCCATCCATTTCCTCCAGGGCCATCCTCCCAAATCAGCCTCTCCGGAGGCAGTCATGGTAACAAGCCAACATTTTTATTTACACGCCACAAGTTTGTGGTTGCCCTGCGAGTTCTCGGGCTTGTCCGTAAGTAGTTGCTTACGCACGGTGCAAGGGGGTCCCAACGGGGACTAGTTGCCGGCAACGGCCAGTTTAATCTTGGTGCTAATTTGATCACAGTTCGGTTGATTATTTCTTCTTATCATTCGGTTACATTCAACAACATACAAGAACATCACAACGGTGTCTGTGGTCCCAACGGGGACACTTGCAGCGGAGGTCCGCTGACCCTGGGGAGGTTACCACCGCGGAGGGTCAGCCCAGTCTGGGACCAGACGGTACATCGGGTTCTCCTTCCATAAGCAGTGCAGGCCAGAACCGCTGATCGCTGTTGGGAACGGTGGCGGGGGTAGCGTGCTCGGGACCTCCTCCTCCATCAGCTGCACCCTCCTTGGACCCCTTACGGCAGGGCCGGTCCCCGGCTCCCACTCGATCAAGGCTGGTTCGGGAACCTGGGTGGCCTGGTCACGGCGCACCACGGCCGCCGCGGCCCCTTGCTTCCGGGCCTCCACCACGGCGACCATCCTGCGCACCTCTGCCCGCCAATCCAACAACTGCTGCAGGCTTTGTGCCCTGACCGTTGTACAGAACCGACCCAGCTCTCGTTCCAGCCACGCAGCGGTCCCGGTGGGGAGCTCACCCGGGCCGCCGTCTTCGAAGGCTACTCCCCCTCTGCTCCTCCAAAGCTTAGACGCTCCGGTGGCGGGTGCTCCCGTGCTCCAGCCCTAAGATGCCACCATTTCTCCATCCGCGTCCCCCCTTGGTGTCTCTCTGGCACCTCCTCTTCTGGGGCGGAGCTTTGACTTTCGTTCCTCTACTGCTTGGGAAGACGCTCGAGCGGGGACTTCTCGCGCCCAATATGGCGGATCTCGAAAATTTTCGACGGGACACCTCCGGCGGGACACAAGGCGCACTTCCACCAGGCGGTAGAACGGTAGGATCCTGTTCGTGACGCCAAGTTGTCGTGGGCGGCGGGGCGCTGCGCTCACCATGCTCGGGTCCGGCGCTGCTGCTGCTGCTGCTCGGTGGCTCGAGCAGTGGGCCGGATCTGGGAACTCGAGCGGCGCTCCTCGCCCGTGAGTGAAAGGGGTGGTTTTGTTGGTGTTTGGGATGTCGGTTTGTGACGCCACCCACGGTGTGTGGTGAGGTTGGGGCACCACCGTTGCTCTGTACGGGGATCCCGGGAGCGATGACAGGGAGCAGCTGGGATGTTTCTCTCCCCTCCGTGGGTAGGGGGATTTTGGCAGTCCCGGGGCCCAGAGTTGTTGTCTGTTTGGTGGATTGTGGGGCTTGGCCAGGTGCAGGGTCGCGGGGCAGCGCAGTGCCAGACGGCACGGTGGTACTTACTCAGCCAGTAACGCACACAGAGTCTCTGGTAAAAAAAATGGCTGGATGGACGAGTCCCACAGACGGCTGCGACGGTCACTCCCGGTAGGCTGGCGGTAACTGTCTCTCCCTGCACCGGTGTTACGTTCTCGGCCCTGATGGTTTCCCACCGGTAACCCGATCCCCAGTGGTATGTTGGCTAAGGGAGACCCTTTTTGCCCGCAGGCTCTGGCCCTGGGAGCTCTAGCTCTGGCGGTAGCTTTATCTCCCTCACGGTTTGGACGGTTGCCTTCAGTCGGGTCTTTACTGCTGGGAAACCCCGGAGGTTCCCGTTGCTGACGGATTTGACCGGTTTAACGGCGACTCCTAGCCTGGTCGGGGTCCGTAGGCCCTGCCGGATGGTGCTGGCTTCTCTTCGCTCCCTGATCCGGTACCGGCGGGCCACCGCCTGTCCCTGGTCCTCACGATTGTGCGTCAATCGGCCTCTCCTGCAGACGGTCACCACCGTCTGCCAACCTTGCTGTTTCTGTGCCCGGGCCACATACCCGGACACGGCCAGTCAGTTCCTCCACTACTACTTCCCTAACTCACACTCTAAACTTAACTACCTTCGTTTTCCCGCCTCCAGGACTGTGAACTCCTCGGTGGGAGGAGCCAACCACTTGGCTCTGCCCCACCTGGTGTGGACATCAGCCCCTGGAGGGAGGCAACAAGGATTTGTGTCTAACTTAGATGTTCCTAACCGGGGTGTGGGGTGTGTTGTTGCAGTACCTGTGACGTCCTGGCTTGTCCAGGGCGCCACATTTGTACTAAAAAACTGGTGTAAAACACTTTGAATAGTCACATTTTTGTGCAACTTGGAATTGTGCAAAACTTTGGAACTTTTGACTTCAGTTTTGCCCAAAATTGGCAGAGCTGAGCTTTAAAAATCCTGTTACAAGGGAATGGCAGAGATTTGTTATCAGTAATCATATGTAACAAGGGTTTTCCTGTTTCTAAAAACCCATATCATGAGGCACAGTTTTCTTTACTCACCATCCCCGAGTCTCTTTTTGCTGGTCCCGGCAGCTACTATTGGGTGCATGTCAATAGTGCCGCAGCCAAACAGCGACTCTGAGCAGCTGGTGCTGTCTACGCGCTTATTGGCTGCAGCGCTTTTGACGTGACGTCAGCTGCTGCAGCGCTTTTGACGTGACGTCAGCTCGACACACAATACCAGATACCAGGCGCATCGGCGGAGACTCAGTCCACAACCAGGGGAGGGTGAGAAAAGCACAGTTTGTATGTTTTAATTGAAACCGGAAAACCCCTTTAATGGTCAGCTCAGCTGAGCTTTATAATAAAACATGAGTCTAGTGAAGACAAGATCTGATTGTAAGCAGGGCCATAAAAAGGCAATTGTTGCCTTTGTGGTATTATTATTTTGACCTTATGCAGCCACATAGTGAAGAATGTTAAAGGATCAACTAGTGTTTGTCAAAAATGTGCATCTGTTTCATATGGAGACGCTTTCCTCCCTTTCTTCATCTCATGTTAACACTTCATTAAAGATGGATCGGCATTTTAACTAGATTGTTGAGTAAAAGAAACACTAAACATTTTGCGGAGCACATTATATTTTCTTTTCATGTATTATTTATCTTTTATTTTGTTTTTCATTGTGTACTAGGTTATTGGAGTTGAAACTGCTTAACCCCTTTGTAACGGAGTCAATTTTGACCAAAATGACTAAGCCCCATTTTTCAAGCCTGACATGCTTCAACATACAGTCGTATGAAAAAGTTTGGGCACCCCTATTAATGTTAACCTTTTTTCTTTATAACAATTTGGGTTTTTGCAACAGCTATTTCAGTTTCATATATCTAATAACTGATGGACTTCAGTAATATTTCTGGATTGAAATGAGGTTTATTGTACGAACAGAAAATGTGCAACCCGCATTTACACAAAATTTGACCGGTGCAAAAGTATGGAAACCCTTATCATTTTCTTGATTTGAACACTCCTAACTACTTTTTACTGACTTACTAAAGCACTAAATTGGTTTTGCGACCTCATTGAGCTTTGAACTTCATAGGCAGGTGTATCCAATCATGAGAAAAGGTATTTAAGGTGGCCACTTGCAAGTTGCTCTCCTATTTGAATCTCCTATGAAGAGTGGCATCATGGGTTCCTCAAAACAACTCTCAAATGATCTGAAAACAAAGATTATTCAACATAGTTGTTCAGGGGAAGGATACAAGAAGTTGTCACAGAGATTTAAACTGTCAGTTTCCACTGAGGAACATAGTAAGGAAATGGAAGAACACAGGTACAGTTCTTGTTAAGCCCAGAAGTGGCAGGCCAAGAAAAATATCAGAAAGACAGAGAAGAAGAATGGTGAGAACAGTCAAGGATAATCCACAGACCACCTCCAAAGACCTGCAGCATCATCTTGCTGCAGATGGTGTCAATGTGCATCGGTCAACAATACAGCGCACGTTGCACAAGGAGAAGCTGTATAGGAGAGTGATGCAAAAGAAGCAGTTTCTGCAAGCACGCCACAAACAGAGTCGCCTGAGGTATGCAAAAGCACATTTGGACAAGCCAGTTACATTTTGGAAGAAGGTCCTGTGGACTGATGAAACAAAGATTGAGTTGTTTGTTCATACAAAAAGGCGTTAGGCATGGAGGCAAAAAAACACGGCATTCCAAGATAAGCACTTGCTACCCACAGTAAAATTTGGTGGAGGTTCCATCATGCTTTGGGGCTGTGTGGCCAATGCCAGCCCCGGGAATCTTGTTAAAGTTGAGGGTTGTATGGATTCAACTCAGTATCAGCAGATTCTTGACAATAATGTGCAAGAATCAGTGGCGAAGTTGAAGTTACGCAGGGGATGGATATTTCAGCAAGACAATGATCCAAAACACCGCTCCAAATCTACTCAGGCATTCATGCAGAGGAACAATTACAATGTTCTGTAATGGCCATCCCAGTCCCCAGACCTGAATATCATTGAAAATCTGTGGGATGATTTGAAGTGTGCGGTCCATGCTCGGCGACCATCAAACTTAACTGAACTGGAATTGTTTTGTAAACAGGAATGGTCAAATATACCTTCATCCTGGATCCAGGAACTCATTAAAAGCTACAGGAAGCGACTAGAGGCTGTCATTTTTGCAAAAGGAGGATCTACAAAATATTAATGTCACTTTCATGTTGAGGTGCCCATACTTTTGCACCGGTCAAATTTTGTTTAAATGCGGATTGCACATTTTCTGTTAGTACAATAAACCTCATTTCAATCCAGAAATATTACTCAGTCCATCAGTTATTAGATATATGAAACTGAAATAGCTGTTGCAAAAACCCAAATTGTTATAAAGAAAAAAGGTTAACATTAATAGGGGTGCCCAAACTTTTTCATATGACTGCATACCAGTCATTCTGAGATTGGTTTGTCATGATACATTTTACTTAATGTTAGCATTAAATTTATGTCCATATGTATTGGGTTTTTTTTAGGAAAATACCTGAAATTTGCTGAAAATTTTGAAATATTAGCCATTTTAAAATATTGAATGTTTATATCCTTAAAGGGAATCTGTCAGCAGGTTTTTGCTACATTATCTGAAAGCAACAACCCTGCATCCAGCAATATATCACTTTGATAACTGGCTGCAGACGTTCTGACACAAACTAAATTTTTATACATAGTCATGTAGCTGAGCCAAAGAAGCTGTCCCTGCCCACATCAGGCTCTCAATAGAGATTGCATATTGACAGTTAAGGCCACTTTACATGCAACGACATCGCTAACGAGATGTCGTTGGGGTCACGGAATTTGTGACGCACATCCAGCCTCGTTAGCAACGTCGTTGCGTGTGAAACGTACGAATGACCGCTAACTATCAAAAATACTCACCTCATCGTTGATGGTTGACACGTCGTTCTAATCTCAAATATCGTTGATGGTGCTGGATGCAGGTTGTTCGTCGTTCCTGAGGCAGCACACATCGCTACATGTGACACCCCAGGAACGACGAACAACAGCTTACCTACGTCACTTTCTTTCTGCTGCTCTCCGCCCCTCCGCTTCTATTGGACGGCTGACGTGTGACGTCGCTGTGACGCCGCACGAACCGCCCCCTTAGAAAGGAGGCGGTTCGCCGGCCACAGCGACATCGCTAGGCAGGTAAGTCGGTGTGACGGGGACTAACGATATTGTGCGCCATGGGCAGCGGTTTGCCCGTGACGCACAAACGACGGGGGCAGGTGCAATCGGCAGCGAAATCGCTAGCGATGTTGCTGTGTGTAAAGTGGCCTTTAGATGTTGATCACAGCAGGGGGCATATCAGACTGCCATGCATGTGAGTTTCTAGTCTTGTAATGATAAGAATCTTGCTGCTTATATAATCATAGTAAATTAACAAAAGATTGGACTGTGACAAAACAGGCATGCCTGAACTTTCTGTGTTAAACCTTGCATCATGCTGGCTTCAGCTGAGCTTACGTAGCAAAAACCTGCTGACAGATTCACTTTAAACCAGTCATACCACACAAAATAATTAATAAACAACATATACCATATATCTACTTTATATCAATATAATTTCTCAAATGTGTTTTTATTTTTTTTGAAGGTTAGAAGGGTACAAATTTAACAGGAATATTTTACTTTTACAAATCCTATTTGTTATTCACCTATTTTGATTGAAGTGACTTTCCGAGCCGTCCTATATATTGTTAAACCCCCAGACGTTATACCACTTAGAAAACTGCAGCCCTCAAATTAGTCTTAATGCTGTCAGGAGATTTGTAAACCCTTCAAGTGTTATACAGGAATTAAGACAATGTGGAATGAAAAAATGAAAAATTTAATTTTTGTCCAGTAAAATGTTACTTTAACAGGAAATTTTTCATTTTTGCAAGGTGTAATAGGAGAAACTGGGCCTTAATATTTATTACACAAGTATTCTGAACATTGCAATATCCCATATGTGGTCAAAAACGTCTCGGAAGGTAAGAAATGGTATTTGATTGTGGAAGAATATATTAGGCTAGAATAGAGGATGGAGACCATGTCGCATTTATAGAGCTCACGAGATACTAAAATAGCAGAAACCACCAAGCAGAATTCCTCAGCTGTATTTTGACTGTTGCACCCATTGGTGTGTAAGAGGGTGACCAGCACTCTACTGCCCCCACGCCCCCGCTGGTGACTAATGGTGCAGGATGCATTGTATTAATGTGTATTTTTATTCCTCCCCCTGTGTAGTATGGCCGGCTGTCACTAAAGATCACGGGTCCCAGGTCCCTCAGAGAGAAGGGATGGACTGAGAGATGACACGGCAGCAGGGATTTAATTGTGAGGATGGGTAATCAGCACAGGAGGAGATATAGGGGAGGGAGCTTCTTGGTTCAGGAGATAGGGAGACGCTGTGTTAGTGAGGAGAACCAAGAAAGGAGTCCTGCAGAGACAGAAGAAGCAGAGTGGAGCATAAAGGGTGGAGGTGGTAGTGAGAAAGTGAAGACGTGTCAGTGAAGTAAAGGAAGCCCAGACCTTTGCAAGTTCCCTGACCTCTACTAAAGGAGCAGTGACAGGACAGACAGGAAAGAGAAGATGGAAGAAGCCAGAGGGCTAGAAAGGGTTCACCTGCAGCAGAACGTAAGTCCAGAGGGTCATGGAGATGAAGAAGAGAAGTTGGGGTGCCCCTACCTGAGGTGTCATCTGCCGGTACCTGAGGGAAAGCAGTGTCGGTGGGAGGGCAAGTGAATCCACCTGGCCATTAGCCTAGTCGAACGATCTACCACCATGCTGGGGGAGTGGGTCCGGAGCGGAAGAGTCAGTCACCCTATTATGGCCGTCCTTGCAGGGCCGAGTCCGGTACAGAAGTCGATGTGTTGGAGAAATGATGATGATGTCTCTGTCCTGTGGAGATGGAAAACTGCTGTTAAACAACTGTATAGTGTGACGCCCTGGGCAAGCCAGGGGTCACAGGTCACAACATCACATGCACCCCACATTCCTTGCAGGTACACCAAGGCTAACCTAAAATCCTTGTTGCCTTCCTCCAGGGGCTGATGTCCACACCAGGAGGTGGGCCAGGCGGTTGGCTCCGCCCACCGAGGAGTTCACAGCCCTGGAGGCGGGAGAACCAGGCAGATGAAGTTTAGGAAGTGAAAGTAGAAGGAGGTGAAGTGGTAGAGGAGCTTAAGAGAAGTGACAGAAAAGGAACAGTTAAGCAAGCCTGAAGTTAGTCCGGGTGTGTGCCCCGGACTGAGACAGCAAGGTCAGCAGACGGCGGTGATAGTCTGCAGGGGGACTGCTTGGAGGTTGCTGGAAGGACCGCGGACGGGTGGTGACCCGGCGGTCTGGAGCAGTATACGAAGAACAGTCAGCACCAGGGCAGGAGCCTTTCGGATCCCGGCAAGGCTAGGAGTCGCCATAATTTGCCAAATCCGTCAGTGAAGGGGACCTCTGTCTCCTAACAACCAAGTCCCGATTGAAGGCAACAGTCCGACCGTGAAGGGAAGGCACCGCCACCGCCAAGGCACCAGTTTCTCAGGGCCAGCGCCTGCGGGCAAGAGAGAGGCTCCTCCGGCTCATGTCCAGGTCGGGGAGAGGGTAACCGGTGGGAACCCATCGCTACCAAAAAAGACTTTACATAGGTGCAGGGAAGAGACCGTCACCGCTAACTGCAGGGAACAGCAGCACCGTAGCCGTCCGAGGGACCCGTCCAACCAGCCGTTTGTTTACCGAGAACTGTGTCGTGTTTACTGGCTGAGTGAGTACCTCCGTGCCGTGCGGCACAGCGCTGTCCCTGCGACCCTGCACCTCCACAGGCCCCATACCCGCCTGTCCACCATACCAACCCCATCACTGGGCCCCGGGACCACCAAAACCCCTACCCACGGAGGGGCAAACCAACAACTGGCTGCTCCATACCATCACTCCCGGGCTCCCCAGAAAGAGCAGCGGTGGTGTCCACTTAATCACCATGACCGTGGGTGGCGTCACGGACAATAAACTATCCCAAAACCCAATCCCCTTTCACTCACGGGTGAGGAGCGCCGCTCGAGTCCCCGGGATCCGGCCCATCGCTCGAGCCACCGAGCAGCAGCAGCAGCAGGCCGCAGCAGCCGCAGCGGCAGCCGGACCCAAGCAGTGGGAGAGCGCGGCGTCCCCTACTCCGCCCGCGACAACTTGGCGTCACGAACAGGATCTTACCGCTCTGCCATTGGGTAGAGGTGCGCCTTGTGACCGCAGGAGGTATCCGGCCGGAAAGTTTCAGAAGCTGCCATCTTTGGCGCGAAAAGTTCCCGCTCGAGCGTCTTCTCGAGTAGTGGAGGCGCGAAGGCCGAAACCCCGCTCCGATAGAGGAGGGGCCGGGAAGAAGCTAAGGGGGACAGAACCAAGATGTCTGCGCCCGACGGAGCCGCTGGAGGAGCGGTGGTCGCAGCCGCAGTGGCACCCGCGGATGGGAATGGGCCTGCCCAAGTCCCGGCCGCACTAGCTGGAGGTGCCGCGGCCCCCGCGCTCGCTCAGGTGATGCCGTTCTCCTTGCCCTATGCGCCCAGAGCTACCTGGCTACTGCAGTATGACGGGAAACCTGATGCCTTACAGGTCTTCCGGAAAAAGCTTAACCCGTTGCTAGAACTGTACCCCCTGACCGATAAGCAACGTGCGGCGGTGGTGCTGGGCCAGTTAACCGGTGCGGCTGAGCAGGAGGCGGAGACCTGGGCCGAGGGGGACCGGCTCTCTGTAGCCACCATCTTTGAGAAGCTACAGACTGCCTTTGAGACCCGGACTGAAGCTGAGCTGAGGATGCAGTTTTACCAGTGCCGGCAACGGGCTGTGGATAGCATTCGGGACTATGCTCTACATCTGCAGACCGCCCTCCGCACGCTAAAGCGGGTGAACCCTATCAATGAGGCGGATAGCAACAAGATTTTAGTGGAGCAATTTTTGCAGGAGATGAGATCCCCTGAAGATCGCAAACAACTCCGGCTGTGGGCCCTGGAACACCCTGATGTGGACTTTGCTGTGCTAAAAGAACGGGCCATTAAAGCGCTACAGCCCCCAGCCTCCGAAGTCCTGGAGCCAGCCCCGTGGCCCATTGAGATGGCCCCCGTTGTGGTAGCCCCTGTCCTACCAACCTCTCCAACACCTACCGCCCCAAGCAGCACTATGGAGGAACTGGCAGCCCAGGTCCGTCGCATGGACGGAGACCTCGCCAAGATTCTTGCTGCACTCCAACCTTTGACCAGACCTCAACCTTCAGCACAAATACAGCTTGCCGACAGCCCTGAGGATGTTCCCTGGATGCAGCGGAGAAGTAATAGCAACCCGCGGAGCAGACCTCCAACCTGCTACAAGTGCCGTAAGCCTGGGCATTACATCCGACAGTGCCCGTTAAACGAGCAACCCCTGGGGCCCCGGGCCAACCCTCAGGAGTAGAACCCCGTGGCCCCTCGGACTGGCGGAACCGGTATATCGGGGCCCGGCCCATCATCCCCGTGGCTGTGGACGGCATACCGGTGATGGCTCTCTTGGACACTGGATCACAGGTAACCACCATACCATACACATTGTACCAGCGGTATTGGGGGATAGACGAGCTGGCACCCCCAGACACTATTATAACGCTAATTGCTGCCAATGGACTCCCATTGACCCAAGTGGGGTATAAGCAGGTGGCTATGACAGTAGGGCAAGCTGAACTGCAACACCAGGGTATGATTGTGATCATGAATGAACCCAGTGACCATAACCCGAAGATAGTGCTAGGAACCAATGTGATGGAGCACTGTATGGGGGATGTGTTCGCCCTACTGCAGCAGCTGGCCGCCACAGCGGCGGGAGCCGACAGAGAGCTGTGCAGCGTGAGATCCGAGCCTTGATGTACCGCCAGCATGTAAACTCAACAGGAGGAGAGATTGGTGGAGTGAGAGTGATGGATGTTGCTCCGTTGCTTGTGCCCCCTAGGAGTGAGATGATGATTTGGTGTAGGGCAGCAGTAGGGCCTCAGGGGCGTGACTACCCTGCCATGATGGAGCCCATACCCTCCGAGCACTGGCCCACTGTAATGGCCGCCCGAGGGGTGGTAGACGTGAAGAAGAGGAGAGTGGCCGTGAGGGTGCTGAACTGTGGGGAGGAAGAAGTCAGGCTTCCCTGGTATGCTACCATTGCCAAGTTACTCACCCTGGATCCCCACACCATCCATGAAACCAGTCCCTCAGTCTCCCCACCTACTACCAGCACTCCCCCGCCTCAAGGGGAGGTAAATGAGTGGCACCAACAGCTACACGTGGGCACTGATGATACCCCTACACATCACAAAGAAGGGGTATACAGGGTGGTATGGGAGTATGAACAGGTTTTCAGCAAACATCCACTAGACTTTGGGCAAGTCAAGGGGGTCCAACACCATATCCCCACCGGGGAACACCCCCCTATCAAAGAGAGGTACAGGCCTATTCCCCCTGCCCATTACCAGTGTGCCAAAGATATGTTGAGGAATATGAAGGAGGCAGGGGTTATTCGGGACAGCTGTAGTCCCTGGGCCGCCCCGTTGGTACTGGTCAAGAAGAAGGATGGTACCATGCGGATGTGTGTGGACTACCGGAAGATTAATCAGATAACCCATAAAGATGCCTACCCACTGCCCCGTATCGAAGAATCTTTGGCCGCACTGAGAACGGCAAATTACTTCTCTACTCTTGACCTCACCAGTGGGTACTGGCAAGTGGCCGTGTCCCCGGAAGACCGGGAGAAAACCGCCTTTACCACCCCGATGGGGCTCTGTGAATTCAATAGTATGCCGTTTGGGCTGTGCAATGCCCCTGGAACCTTCCAACGGCTGATGGAGTGCTGCCTGGGACACCTAAACTTCGAGACCGTCCTATTGTACTTGGATGATGTGATTGTTTACTCCCAGACGTATGAAGCCCATCTGGAGCACTTGGCCGAGGTGTTCGCGTCCCTTGCCAAATACGGGATGAAGTGGAAGCCCTCTAAGTGTCACCTGCTGAAACCCAGAGTGCAGTACCTGGGGCATGTGGTAAGTGCGGAAGGTGTCGCCCCCGACCCTGAGAAGATCACTGCCATCCAGGGCTGGCCGAGACCAACCACCGTGAGGGAAGTAAGGCAGTTTCTGGGTCTGGTGGGGTACTACCGGCGCTTTATCAAAGGGTACACGAAGATGGCTGCCCCCATGCAAGATCTCCTCGTGGCACAGACCAAAGGTGGTAGACCCATCGGAGCCCCACTGGTGTGGGAAGAAAAGCATGAGGAATCCTTCTGCCAGCTGAAAGCGGCCTTGACCGGAGAAGAGGTCCTAGCGTATCCTGACTATGGCTGCCCGTTCATCCTCTACACAGACGCCAGCAATGTGGGACTAGGAGCAGTCCTGTCCCAGGTCCAGGATGGGAAGGAGAAAGTGATTGCTTATGCTAGTCGGAAGCTGCGGCCAACTGAAAGGAACCCTGAGAACTACAGCTCCTTCAAGCTCGAGCTCCTGGCATTGGTATGGGCTATCACAGAGAGGTTCCGCCACTACTTGGCTGCAGAAAAATTCACCTCTTTCATGGACAACAATCCGTTGACTCACCTGGACACGGCCAAGTTGGGCGCGTTGGAGCAGCGGTGGGTGGCCCGGCTAGCCAACTATAACTTCACTATCAAGTACCGTGCTGGGCGTGTCAACATTAATGCTGATGCACTCTCCCGAATGCCCCATTTGTCAGAAGAAGGGTGCGAGGATGACGACCTCGAGGAGATTGAGTTGCCTGCATTTCACCAGCCACCAACTGAGAGGGTACAGGTACATCAACAACGGGTGGACTTGGACCCACGGGCCAGTCAAGAGTGGCAGGAAGCTCAAAACCAGGCACCGGCTGTCCGCCTAGTCAAGACCCTGGTGGAACAAGGTGCTGTTGGGATGGACCCTGCCGCCCCGGCTGAAGCCCAGCGCTTGTGGAAGGAACGGAAACGGCTGTATCTACATCAAGGGAAGCTGTACCGTGAGCTGATCAACCCGAAAACTCATGAGAAAATCTGCCAGTTGGTTATTCCCCAAGCCAAAGTGGCTACTGTCTTGCGGGCATACCATGATGGTGCCGGACATTTCGGGTGGAAGAAGCTGGAGATGCTGTTGAGAGAGCGGTTCTACTGGAGTGGGATGCGGGAGTCGGTAGAAGCCTGGTGCCAAGAGTGTGGTCCTTGTACGCTGAGGAGGAAGGACGAGGCTAGCCAGAGGGCGCCCCTACACCCGATCATCACACATCAGCCGCTGGAACTGGTCGCCCTAGACCATGTCAAGCTCACCCCCAGCCAAAGTGGGTACGCCTACGCGTTGACCATCGTAGACCACTATTCAAGATTCATGGTGGTTGTCCCCGTCAAGGACCTAACTGGTCGAACTGCCGCTCGAGCGTTCCAGGCTTATTTCTGCCGACCACATGGATATCCAGAAAAGGTGCTTACTGACCAAGGCCCGGCTTTTGAAGCGGAGGTGTTCCACGAGTTCTGCCAGTTGTACGGCTGTAAGAAGATCCGGACCACCCCTTACCATGCCCAGACCAACGGCATGTGTGAGAAGATGAACCACTTGGTCCTGGGACTCCTCAAGACTAGTGATGAGCGAGTACTAAAAAGCTCGGGTGCTCGAGGCTCGGGCCAAGCATCCCAAGATACTCGTGTACTCGGCCCGAGCACCGAGCCCAATGTTATCCTATGGGAGACCCGAGTATTTTTATGAAATGACCCCCGGCAGCATGTAGAAACCCTAAAAATGTCACAAAAGTCTCAGAAGAGTGCTCAAATGACATGGCAACAGCATGGGGAAGACCCCTTGAAGCATTTATCACTCAAAAGTCACAGCTGTGAACAATTTTGTCCGCGTTTTACGCCATTTTTACGGACTCACCAGAAAACCTTCCAAAATGACACCAAAATGAATTTTCATGGCGGAAATGTTAAGGGCACATACCCAATAGTGAGATAGAGCTGGTGTATGTTACTTTTTGAGATTAATACATGAAAGATTTTACGTAAAACATTGTGTGACACTCCGATGTCCAAAACGCACGTTTTGTGCTTTTTACTAGCAATGTCGGTCATTTTTTTTTTCATTCTATCTCCCGTCGGTCGGTCTTGCTCTGTCGGTCTCTCTCTGTCTTGTCTGTCCCCCTCTCACAGTCTGTCGGTCATTCTCCCCCCTCTCTCTTACTTATCGTTCCCCGATCACTGCCGCGGCGCTGCACAGCTGTTCACTAAACTCCGGCGGCTTTTCCTCTTTTGAAAAAGCCGGCCGCTCATTAAACAATCTCGTATTCCCTACTTTCCTGCTTTTCGGCGCCTATGATTGGTTGCAGTGAGACACGCCCCCACTCTGAGTGACAGGTGTCTCACTGCACCCAAACACAGCAGCCGGTGTGTGTGTGTATACTGTGCAGTGAAATAAATAATTAAATAATTAAAAAAACCGGCGTGCGGTCCCCCCAATTTTAATACCAGCCAGATAAAGCCATACGGCTGAAGGCTGGTATTCTCAGGATGGGGAGCTCCACGTTATGGGGAGCCCCCCAGCCTAACAATTTCAGTCAGCAGCCGCCCAGAATTGCCGCATACATTATATGCGACAGTTCTGGGACTGTACCCGGCTCTTCCCGATTTGCCCTGGTGCGTTGGCAAATCGGGGTAATAAGGAGTTATTGGCAGCCCATAGCTGCCACTAAATCCTAGATTAATCATGTCAGGCGTCTCCCCGAGATTCCTTCCATGATTAATCTGTAAATTACAGTTAAAAAACACACACACCCGAAAAATCCTTTATTAGAAATAAAAAACACTAACAAAGTCCCTCATCACCAATTTATTAACCCCGACAAACCCTCCATGTCCGGCGCAATCCACGGACCTCCAGCGTCGCGTCCAGCTGTGCTGCATGAAGGTGACAGGAGCTGCAGAATACACCGCCGCTCCGGTCAGCTTCACACAGCAACTGAGGTGAGTATAGCGATCAGCTGAGCTGTCACTGAGGTTACCTGGATGCAGCGGTGGCCGCGGGTAACCTCAGTGACAGCTCAGCTGATCGCGCTACTCACCGCCACTCCGGTCAGCTCCATGCAGCAACTGAGGTGAGTATAGCGATCAGCTGCTGTCACTGAGGTTACCCGCGGCCACCGCTGGATCCAGCGGTGGCCGTGAGTTACCTGACTGACAGCAGCTGATCGCGCTACTCACCTCAGTTGCTGTGTGAAGCTGACAGAAGCGGCGGTGTATTCTGCAGCTCCTGTCACCTGAATGTAGCAGAGCTGGACGCGACGCTGGAGGACTGTGGATTACGCCGGACATGGAGGGTTTGTCGGGGTTAATAAATTGGTGATGAGGGACTTTGTTATTGTTTTTTATTTCTAATAAAGGATTTTTTCAGGTGTGTGTGTTTTTTAACTGTAATTTACAGATTAATCATGGAAGGTATCTCATAGACGCCTGACATGATTAATCTAGGATTTAGTGGCAGCTATGGGCTGCCATTAACTCCTTATTACCCCGATTTGCCAACGCACTAGGGTAAATCGGGAAGAGCCGGGTACAGTCCCAGAACTGTCGCATCTAATGTATGCGGCAATTCTGAGCGGCTGCTGACTGATATTGTTAGGCTGGGGGGCTCCCCATAACGTGGAGCTCCCTATCCTGAGAATACCAGCCTTCAGCCGTATGGCTTTATCTGGCTGGTATTAAAATTGGGGGGGACCGCACGCCGTTTTTTTTAATTATTTATTTATTTATTTTACTGCACAGTATAGACACGCCCACCGGCTGCTGTGATTGGGTGCAGTGAGACACCTGTCACTCAGCGTGGGGGCGTGTCTCACTGCAACCAATCATAGGCGCCTGTGGGCGTGGAAAGCAGGGAATATGAGATGGCTGCGTACAGAGCACAGCGCGCCCGCCGGTATAAAGGCTCGGTCACGCTGTGCAGGCCGGCCAATCACTGCAATTCCACAACTAACAGGGCTGTGGCATTGCAGTGGTCTGCCAGCCAATACCTGCATGAGGGCTGGCTCTCAAAAGAGCGCCAAGATGCAGGGATGAAGACCACGAGTACAGCACGAGTATCGCGAGATTACTCGGTCCCCGCCAAGTAGCCCGAGTACAGTGATACTCGTGCGAGTACCGAGTAGTAACAAGCATACTCGCTCATCACTACTCAAGACGTTACCGCTGGAAGAGCGGAACCTGTGGCCGGAAAAGCTACCCGACTTGGTCGATATGTACAACCATATCCCGTCCAGCTCCACAAAGAGCACCCCAGCATATCTGATGAGGGCTCGCCCCGACCGCCTGCCGGTGGACCTGGAAATGGGGTTGGAGGCCCCAGAAGCACTCCCTTCGACAGCTGAATGGGAAACTCGGCGGAGAGCACAATACCGGCAGATTCAAGAATATGTCGAGAAGAACTTGAGTCGGAGTCGGGAACTGCAGGAGCAGCGCTTTAATCAAAAGGCGTCTGCTGGCCCTTTTCAGCCCGGAGATGTCGTACTGAAGCAGAAAAGGAGAACCCACAAGCTGGATGATCAATGGGAACAGAACCCGTACATCATACAGCCCACAGGATGGGAAGATGGGAAGGCCTACCAAATCAGTCGTGACCAGGGAGGCACTTTGGCCACAGTTTCCAGGGACCATCTGAAAAGGTGCCCACCAGCATTAAGGGCAATGGCTGAAGTACCAGTCCCTCCACCAGCAGAGAAGGCAGAAGAGGTGATCCACACTGTGATGGGTGACTTCCCAGCAGACTGGCCTACACAGAACGGTGCGGTGATTCTTCCAGTGATACTGTTCCCACAACCTGTGGATGAAGAAGTGGTGGAAACGGTCAACCGTGAGCCAGAACCAGCGCCAGTGCCCAGGGATGAACCTGCGCCCAGCTCCCCTATGCCTCCGCCTGCTGTACACGATAACAGGGAGGAGGAACCGGTTGTTCCCTCTACCCCACTGCCCAGTCCCACTGACACTGGACCCCGGAGGTCCACCCGTCCCAACCTAGGTAGACCCCCACTTAGGTACAGGGAGACCGTCCTTTAAGAGGGGATCAGGAAGTCTGTGAGTGTTTGTTTAAAAGTTGAAAATGATGATAAGTGAAATGGAACCGAAAAGTCATCTGATTCTACTGTGATTGGAAACCGGCCGTAGCCGGCACCGTTGTCCCCGTGGGGACCGTTCAAAAAGTGTTTTGCATGGAGAACTTTCCATGGACAAGCCCGTGAACTTGCAGGGCAACCACAAACGTTAGTGGCATGTAAATAGTTGTTTTACCGTACCGTTTCCGCAGTTGCCGCCTCCGGAGAGGCAGGTTGGAGGGAGGGCCCTCAGCAGAGCAGGCTGGGGCCCAGCCACCACAGGAACCGGTGGCTACCCTCTGAAGGGGAAGGACAGATCCCGCTCGGGTGACTTGTGCTGGACTGGGGTAAAGGGGTGCTGCCTGGGCTTTAGGGGCAGCATCAGGGCCAGGTTGCTTGGGTGGGAGAGAGCGGAGACCGTACCCGTAAAACCGTTTAAAAACCGTAACGTTTAAGAAATGTGCCTCCCGATGTGGGATGATGTCATAAGTTGTATATATGTTACCTTTTTTATCTTTACAGAAAAACAAAAGGAAAATAAAACCGGTGTTGGACGGGCAGCCCGAGGACGGTCTGCGTTTTGCTAAGGGGGAATGTGACGCCCTGGGCAAGCCAGGGTTCACAGGTCACAACATCACATGCACCCCACATTCCTTGCAGGTACACCAAGGCTAACCTAAAATCCTTGTTGCCTTCCTCCAGGGGCTGATGTCCACACCAGGGGGTGGGCCAGGCGGTTGGCTCCGCCCACCGAGGAGTTCACAGCCCTGGAGGCGGGAGAACCAGGCAGATGAAGTTTAGGAAGTGAAAGTAGAAGGAGGTGAAGTGGTAGAGGAGCTTAAGAGAAGTGACAGAAAAGGAACAGTTAAGCAAGCCTGAAGTTAGTCCGGGTGTGTGCCCCGGATTGAGACAGCAAGGTCAGCAGACGGCGGTGATAGTCTGCAGGGGGACTGCTTGGAGGTTGCTGGAAGGACCGCGGACGGGTGGTGACCCGGCGGTCTGGAGCAGTATACGAAGAACAGTCAGCACCAGGGCAGGAGCCTTTCGGATCCCGGCAAGGCTAGGAGTCGCCATAATTTGCCAAATCCGTCAGTGAAGGGGACCTCTGTCTCCTAACAACCAAGTCCCGATTGAAGGCAACAGTCCGACCGTGAAGGGGAGGCACCGCCACCGCCAAGGCACCAGTTTCCCAGGGCCAGCGCCTGCGGGCAAGAGAGAGGCTCCTCCGGCTCATGTCCAGGTCGGGGAGCGGGTAACCGGTGGGAACCCATTGCTACCAAAAAGACTTTACATAGGTGCAGGGAAGAGACCGTCACCGCTAACTGCAGGGAACAGCAGCACCGTAGCCGTCCAAGGGACCCGTCCAACCAGCCGTTTGTTTACCGAGAACTGTGCCGTGTTTACTGGCTGAGTGAGTACCTCCGTGCCGTGCGGCACAGCGCTGCCCCTGCGCCCCTGCACCTCCACAGGCCCCATACCCGCCTGTCCACCATACCAACCCCATCACTGGGCCCCGGGACCACCAAAACCCCTACCCACGGAGGGGCAAACCAACAACTGGCTGCTCCATGTCATCACTCCCGGGCTCTCCAGAAAGAGCAGCGGTGGTGTCCACTTAATCACCACGACCGTGGGTGGCGTCATGGACAATAAACTATCCCAAAACCCAATCCCCTTTCACTCACGGGCGAGGAGCGCCGCTCGAGTCCCCGGGATCCGGCCCATCGCTCGAGCCACCGAGCAGCAGCAGCAGCAGGCCGCAGCGGCAGCCGGACCCGAGCAGTGGGAGAGCGCGGCGTCCCCTCCTCCGCCCGCGACATATAGTAAAATCGTTCAAGTTTTACCCAGCGTCCATCCCTTTACTGAGCACATGGGGCTTGAGGCCCATGGAAGTGAACGGGAGCTGGGCTCAGAAAGTAAAGAGCGCTATTCTTGGAGTGCAAATTTGGGTTGCAATAGATTCACAGCAGCATCTGAGGAATTAAGTGGGCCCGATCAATGCTCACACAGATCAGAACGGATGCCACAAGATGTTAGTTGTCATATACAGCTGACACGTAGGATTTTTACCCTTTGGGGAGTGATATTCCCTTATTCCCCAATACCATAACAAAGCGGTGCTGAGGAGTAAGGCCCTTTAATGACCACCATAAAAAGGCAAATCATTGATCATTAAGACATTAAAGGGATTCTCTCTCCAAATGAATTGATCACTAAAGTACAGAATAGGTGATCAGTATATTATCACTTTGGATTCAGCCACTGGGACATCAGTGATAGATCCACCCCCATAATTGGCTCATCAAGCATACTTTCATTACCCCCACATTTCATATACATTGGGAAAAATATACGTATTTGATACTCTGCCGATTTTGCACGTTTTTCTGCCTACTGAAACAACCTGGAGGTGGATTCACGGGACCGTGCACCGGACTCTCCCAGAGAGGCAACCCTGAGCTAACCCCTATACAGGGACAGTCCGATCACCCCACCAGAAAGCCTAGATGCACGGTAGCCGGAACACTAGGGGTATGGAGTACGGGTCCTTCAGAGGTCTGCACAGGAGTTGACTATTAGTCCGAAGGGAACCAGAGGCAGGACGGATTACAGGAACCGTGTTCAGGTGCCGAGTAGTAAAAGCAGACGGGGTCTAAATCCAGCGAGACGTGCAGGCTGAAGTATACAGGTGAAATCCAGGATCGGTGACAGGTTCAGGCTGATGGAAGATGGTGGGATCCTCAGCAGACAGTCACCGGGGAAACTCCTGGGAAATCAGCAATCTGGACAAGGTCAGGGCGGCAGATGGGCTCTGTGGAAGAGACAGTGTTAGTCTGGAGACAAGGCACAGAGGGACCTGAACACCTAGCTATAGGAACACATTGAACAGGCACCGCCCACATGAAAAAGGATGTCTTATATACCCTGTACCTGAAATCACCCATATCCTGTTCCCGGGACGCTGGCCCTTTAAGAAGAGGTGAGTGAGCGCGCAGGGGAGCTAGGCAGAGAGTCCTGGGTGGCAGCGGGACGCTGTGGCCGGCGGACGGGACGCATGGAGGACGCACAGGAGGGGGAGTGAAAAGTACAGCCGAGGGCAGAAGGACCGGGGACCAGAGCGGTGAGTGACAGGATCCGGAGAGCGTGAAACCTACAAAGAATGGACAAGTCTGTAATTTTCTAATTCACTTGAAATATGACAGACAAAATCCACCTCGCCCAAAATCCAGAAAATCACATTATAAGATTTTTAAATAATTAATTTGCATTTTATTGCATGAAATAAGTATCTGATCACCTAACAACAGCAATAATTCTGGCTCTCACAGACCTGTTATATCTTTAAGAAGCCCTCCTACTCTCCACTCATAACCTGTAATAATTGCACCTGTTTGAACTCATTACCTGTATGAAAGACACCTGTCCACACACTCAATCAATCACACACCAACCTCTCCACCATGGCCAAGACCAAAGAGCTGTCTAAGGATACCATTATAGACCTGCACAAGGCTTGGATGGACTACAGGACAATAGGCAAGCAGCTTGGTGTGAAGGCAACAACTATTGGTGCAATTATTAGAAAATGGAACAAACACAAGATAACTGTCAATCTTACTCGGTCTAGGTTTCCATGCAAGATCTCGCCTCATAGGGTAAGGATGATTCTGAAAAAGGTCAGGTATCAGCCTAGAATGACAGAATGACACAGGGCGACCTGGACAATGACTTGAAGAAAGCTGGGACCACAGTCTCAAAGATTACGGTTGCTAACACACTACATGATCATGGACTCAAATCCTGCAGGGTACGCAAGGTCCCACTGCTCATGCCAGCACATGTCCAGGCCTGTTTGAAGCTTGCCAATGACCATCTGTATGATTCAGAAGAGGCACAGGAGAAGGTCAGGTGGTCACATGAGATCAAAATAGAACTTTTTGGTATCAACTTCACTTGCTGTGTCTGATGAAGGAAAAAGGATGAGTACAACCTCAAGAACACTGTCCTAACCATGAAGCATGGGGGTGGAAATATCAAATGTTGAAGATACTTTTCTGCAAAGGAGACATGATGGATGGGGTCATGAATCTCAAGATTTTGACCAATAACCTCCTTCTTTCAGTAAGAGCATTGAAGATGGGTCGTGGCTGGATCTTCAAGCATGGCAATGACCCAAAACACACAGCCAGGGAAACTAAGGAATGGCTTCGTACAAAGCATTTCAAGGTCCTGAAGTGGTCTAGCTTTTCTTCAGACCTGAACCCGATAGAAAATCTTTGAAGGGAGCTGAAACTCAATGTTACTCAATGACAACCCCAAAACCTGAACAATCTGGAGAAGATCAGTATGGAGGATCAGTATGGAGGATCAGTATGGAGGAGTGGGACAAAATCCCTGCTATAGTGTGTGCAAACTTGATCAACAACTACAGGAAATATCTAACCTGTGTAATTGTAAATAAAGGATTCTGTACCACATATTAAATTCTGTGTTTCTATTGTATCAAATACTTATTTCATGCAATAAAAAATGCAAATTCAGGATTTTCTGAATTTTTTTTATTCTGTCTGTAACAGTTGAAGTGTACCTGCAATAAAAATTACAGACCTCTCCATTCTTTGTAGGTGGGAAAACTTTCAAAATCGTGATTGTATCAAATACTTATTTTCCTCACTGTATGTCCTGAAAGCAGACCACTAAATCCCGCTTTACACGCTGCAATGTATCTTACAATGTGTCGGCGGAGTCACGTCGTAAGTGACGCACATCCGGCATCGTAAGTACATTGCAGTGTGTGACAGGTACGTGCGATTGCGATTGAACGTTAAAACGTTCATCACATACACATCGTACCTTTCTCTAGAATTGCACGTCAGATTGTTCATCGTACCCGGGGTAGCACACATCGCAGTGTGTGACACCCCGGGAACGATGATCAGATCTTACCTGCGTCCTGCGGCTCCCGGCCCACAATGCGGAAGGAAGGAGGTGGGCAGGATGTTTACGTCCCGCTCAGCTCCGCCCCTCCGCTTCTATTGGCTGCCTGTCGCGTGACGTCGATGTGATGCCGAACGTCCCTCCCACTCCAGGAAGTGGACGTTCGCCGCCCACATCGAGGTCGTATGGAAGGTAAGTACGTGTAACGGGGGTTAATTGTTTGTGCGGCACGTTCAACAAATTGAACGTGCCACACATACGATGGGGGCGTTGCAAATCGCATACGATATCGTATGCTGGATCGTAAGGTGTAAAGCAGGCTTAAGCCAAAAACATATATACTCTTGTACAGTTATTATCACTTTCATAGACCTTTACCAAACATTAAATTTTATATGCATAAAGTATGTGTCTAAAAAGCTGACCTAAGTAAAAAAAACTCCCAAAAATTAAGACGTGTCAAACTCCTAATAATATGAGATCAAAAACTCCGCAATAAGTCACTACAAAGTATACCTAATCCAATAATCCCTCCACCGAGTATAGGCGTATAACCCGTGAAGAAAAACGTGACCAAGATAAATAGAATATTTAAAAAATATATTTTATTGAATCAGAAATTTGTTTAAAATCTTGTAACAACCATTGAAGAAATAAGAGACAGGGACAATCCCAGATTATGGCAGCAGAACACAAAAATCCGAAAGTGACAGTGCAAATACAGACCCTTTTACAAAATACCAAGCAAAATACATTAAAAAGCCAGTGCAAATGATAATATGCGATTATGTATTATAATTATATTAAAAATGTATGTTGCTGGTAAGGGCAAATGGAAAGATATGCTGTGCAAATATTACAAATCCCTTCCACAAGGAACTTGTATATACTGTATAGAGCCAGAAATATGGCTTGTGAATGCCAGGGGGAGATATCTGTTCAAATAAGCAGAAATGGGCACTGCATAAATACAGTGCCTACAAGTAGTATTCAACCCCCTGCAGATTTAGCAGGTTTACACATTCGGAATTAACTTGGCATTGTGACATTTGGACTGTAGATCAGCCTGGAAGTGTGAAATGCACTGCAGCAAAAAAGAATGTTATTTCTTTTTTAATTTTTTTTTTTAAATTGTGAAAAGTTTATTCAGAGGGTCATTTATTATTCAACCCCTCAAACCACAAAAATTCTGTTTGGTTCCCCTAAAGTATTAAGAATTATTTCAGGCACAAAGAACAATGAGCTTCACATGTTTGGATTAATTGTCTCTTTTTCCAGCCTTTTCTGACTAATTAAGACCCTCCCCAAACTTGTGAACAGCACTCATACTTGGTCAACATGGGAAAAACAAAGGAGCATTCCAAGGCCATCAGAGACAAGATCGTGGAGGGTCACAAGACTGGCAAGGGGTACAAAACCCTTTCCAAGGAGTTGGGCCTACCTGTCTCCACTGTTGGGAGCATCATCCGGAAGTGGAAGGCTTATGGAACTACTGTTAGCCTTCCACGGCCTCGACAGCCTTTGAAAGTTTCCACCCGTGCCTAGGCCAGGCTTGTCCAAAGAGTCAAGGCTAACCCAAGGACAACAAGAAAGGAGCTCCGGGAAGATCTCATGGCAGTGGGGACATTGGTTTCAGTCAATACCATAAGTAACGTACTCCACCGCAATGGTCTCCGTTCCAGACGAGCCCGTAAGGTACCTTTACTTTCAAAGCGTCATGTCAAGGCTCGTCTACAGTTTGCTCATGATCACTTGGAGGACTCTGAGACAGACTGGTTCAAGGTTCTCTGGTCTGATGAGACCAAGATCGAGATCTTTGGTGCCAACCACACACGTGACGTTTGGAGACTGGATGGCACTGCATACGACCCCAAGAATACCATCCCTACATTCAAGCATGGTGGTGGCAGCATCATGCTGTGGGGCTGTTTCTCAGCCAAGGGGCCTGGCCATCTGGTCCGCATCCATGGGAAGATGGATAGCACGGCCTACCTGGAGATTTTGGCCAAGAACCTGCGCTCCTCCATCAAGGATCTTAAGATGGGTCGTCATTTCATCTTCCAACAAGACAACGACCCAAAGCACACAGCCAAGAAAACCAAGGCCTGGTTCAAGAGGGAAAAAATCAAGGTGTTGCAGTGGCCTAGTCAGTCTCCTGACCTTAACCCAATTGAAAACTTGTGGAAGGAGCTCAAAATTAAAGTCCACATGAGACACCCAAAGAACCTAGATAACTTGGAGAAGATCTGCATGGAGGAGTGGGCCAAGATAACTCCAGAGACCTGTGCCGGCCTGATCAGGTCTTATAAAAGACGATTATTAGCTGTAATTGCAAACAAGGGTTATTCCACAAAATATTAAACGTAGGGGTTGAATAATAATTGACCCACACTTTTATGTTGAAAATTTATTAAAATTTAACTGAGCAACATAACTTGTTGGTTTGTAAGATTTATGCATCTGTTAATAAATCCTGCTCTTGTTTGAAGTTTGCAGGCTCTAACTTATTTGCATCTTATCAAACCTGCTAAATCTGCAGGGGGTTGAATACTACTTGTAGGCACTGTATATACCTTGATGTGAAGGTCTGTAAAATCCGAGTGGTCGGTGCGTCCACTGCCAACCTCGACACGTGTTTCGTGACTTCCTCAAGGGGTCATGCACCGCGGCTTCAGAATAAGGAAGACCAAGATGGCCAAAAGGGGAGGCGCCAGCCCCGGAGAACGTCGCCACCCATCCGACTGTTGTGCACCGGAGTGACCTTCTAGGTGAGTATTATAAAGTGTTTTTTACGTTATACCCAGTGGCCTGGGCTCTTATATACAACATGTTAGAATGCTGTATATAAGATCCCAGTAGTGGTGGCCACAGCTCATAGGCTGAAAAAGTGGTGACAGGTTCCCTTTAACTGTTTTCAGTCTCATTGTCACTATCACTAGGCAAAACCTAACTACCTGCCAGGGAGTAGCGATCAGCGAAACTCAGGTTCGAGGTTCGGGGATCGAAAAATTATGTAAAAATCACACTTGTGAGTATTGGCCTTTGCTGGTGTCTGAGTGATGCAGGGCCGGATTATAGGCGGGGCAGACGGGGCTTCAGCCCAGGGGCCCCCACCACAAGAGCCTCTAAGGGGGCCCCCACCACCATCTGTGTGTCCGCCATTTTATGAATGCCACAGTGGTTCAAGATCGCTCTGTACCTTTAAGGTATTTCAATCCCGGCCATCACTGTACTGCAGACACGCCCACTGCACGCTGTGTGGGCTGCGTCTGCCAGGATGACGTCACCGCGCTGCTGTTTCTTCCTGCCGTAGAGGAGCTTGTGGGAGGACCGGAGGTCTCAGTTTATCCCGGTAAGTATGAGGTCATTAATCATGGTGCCGGCCAGGCAGGAGACTGCAGTGAGGAGGGAGCAGACGCCGCTGATAACACCAGACCGGTTCCATAGTGTCAGCGGCCACTCTGCTCGGGATCAGTGTGAGTTATTGCCGGAGTGTGACCTGCTGCAGATCAGGTCGGGCTGTCAGTACAGGTCGGGCTGTCAGTGCCGGGTCATCGGCCTCATCCCTCCCCTGCAATAACTCACACTGATCTCCAGCACAAACATCACTACACAGAATCCTGCAGTGATCACATCTGAGCCTGCAGCACACATTACACTATATGGCCCATATTACATATAGAATATGTTACATCCTGTCCTGTAGGCCCAGGTGTGATCAGTGCAGGGCATGGTATATCTGTGCACATGGAATACCACATCCAGTGTACAGAGAGAGTAGTGTGATACACTGTGTACACACATCAGATGGTATATAATAATGTGTATATTGTATAACCTCTGATGTCTGTATCACAGTATATTGTGTACCAGTTATGTATTCTCCTGTACACTGTACAGGGGCGTACCTTTGGGGGGCATGCGGCATATGTTCCCCTGCACGGCAATCAGGGGGGCACCATTAAAAAGTGTGAGGCAGCAGTATGGTGGGAGAAAATTGTAAGTGGAGAGTATTGGTGGAGAAAAGTGTGAGGGGCATAGAATAGAGACTGGGTAGTGGGGAACATAAGCAGTATAGAGAAGGGGCAGCATGGTGGCCAGTGTGAGAACACAGTATGGAGGAGGGGGAATGTGAGACTGAGGTGCAGTATAGTGACTGTATAGTGAAGGAGGTAGACAGTATAGAGAAGGAGCAGTATGGGGGCCAGTGTGAGGACACAGTATGGAGGCACAGTATGCTGAGGAGGGGGAATGTGAGACTGAGGTGCGGTATAGTGACTGTATAGTGAAGGAGGTAGACAGTATAGAGAAGGGGCGGCATGGTGGCCAGTGTGAGGACACAGTATGCTGAGCTGGGGGAATGTGAGACTGAGGTGCGGTATAGTGACTGTATAGTGAAGGAGGTAGGCAGTATAGAGAAGGGGCGGCATGGTGGCCAGTGTGAGGACACAGTATGCTGAGGAGGGGGAATGTGAGACTGAGGTGCGGTATAGTGACTGTATAGTGAAGGAGGTAGGCAGTATAGAGAAGGGGCGGCATGGTGGCCAGTGTGAGGACACAGTATGCTGAGGAGGGGGAATGTGAGACTGAGGTGCGGTATAGTGACTGTATAGTGAAGGAGGTAGGCAGTATAGAGAAGGGGCGGCATGGTGGCCATTGTGAGGACACAGTATGCTGAGGAGGGGGAATGTGAGACTGAGGTGCGGTATAGTGACTGTATAGTGAAGGAGGTAGGCAGTATAGAGAAGGGGCGGCATGGTGGCCAGTGTGAGGACACAGTATGCTGAGGAGGGGGAATGTGAGACTGAGGTGCGGTATAGTGACTGTATAGTGAAGGAGGTAGGCAGTATAGAGAAGGGGCGGCATGGTGGCCAGTGTGAGGACACAGTATGCTGAGGAGGGGGAATGTGAGACTGAGGTGCGGTATAGTGACTGTATAGTGAAGGAGGTAGGCAGTATAGAGAAGGGGCGGCATGGTGGCCATTGTGAGGACACAGTATGCTGAGGAGGGGGAATGTGAGACTGAGGTGCGGTATAGTGACTGTATAGTGAAGGAGGTAGGCAGTATAGAGAAGGGGCGGCATGGTGGCCAGTGTGAGGACACAGTATGCTGAGGAGGGGGAATGTGAGACTGAGGTGCGGTATAGTGACTGTATAGTGAAGGAGGTAGGCAGTATAGAGAAGGGGTGGCATGGTGGCCAGTGTGAGGACACAGTATGCTGAGGAGGGGGAATGTGAGACTGAGGTGCGGTATAGTGACTGTATAGTGAAGTAGGTAGGCAGTATAGAGAAGGGGCGGCATGGTGGCCAGTGTGAGGACACAGTATGCTGAGGAGGGGGAATGTGAGACTGAGGTGCGGTATAGTGACTGTATAGTGAAGGAGGTAGGCAGTATAGAGAAGGGGCGGCATGGTGGCCAGTGTGAGGACACAGTATGCTGAGGAGGGGGAATGTGAGACTGAGGTGCGGTATAGTGACTGTATAGTGAAGGAGGTAGGCAGTATAGAGAAGGGGCGGCATGGTGGCCAGTGTGAGGACACAGTATGCTGAGCTGGGGGAATGTGAGACTGAGGTGCGGTATAGTGACTGTATAGTGAAGGAGGTAGGCAGTATAGAGAAGGGGCAGCATGGTGAGCAGTGTGAGGGCACAGTATGGAGGGCACAGTATGCTGAGGAGGGGGAATGTGAGATTGAGTTGCACTTTCAGTGATTTTGGTACTGAGGGTGAGGGCAGTATAGAGAGGGGATAGCATGGGGGACATTGTGAGGGCACAGCTCAGGAGGGGGAGTGTGAGGAGGGGGCACAGTATAGACATTTGGAAGTATAGTGGGTACACATTGTACAGGACGGTGTGAAGAGGGGGCACAGTACTGAAAGAAGAGGCCATGTACCATAAGAATGACATTGTGTGGGTCATTTTGTGCAGGGAGCACAGTGAGGGGCAATTATTTATTCAGGCGCACAGCGTAGGTCATATATTTATATTTAGGAGCATTATAATCATTCTGCTATTTATTTTAAGGGCATAATGTCGAGATGTGCTGCAGAAGGCCCGGGAAGTCTGCAGAGAGGAGCTGTGGATGTGAAAAGTCATCATGACGTCTGGACAAGATGGAGAAGAAAGAATAAGATGACTCCGATAAGGGAAGATGTCACCTACAAGGTACCTGAATGTATGTGTGTGATACTCAATGCTTCTCATCAGGACTGTGGTTCCTGTATGGTCCAAAGTCTGATAAATACTGATAACAATTCCCAGCATTTTCTCACAATTGTTAAGGACATACTGGGAGTTGTTAATTCATGTGATACAAATGTATATGGGGATGTGACATTACAATATATTGTTGTAGTAAATTTGGTACTGTAGTCATGTATTGGTGGTTCTGGTGATATATTCGTTTACTGATGAGGGTGCTAGTGATGTATTTTGGTATTGCTTTTGGTTCTGGTGCTGTACACCGTGTGCAGAATTATTAGGCATTTTGTATTTTAGAGGATTTTTTTTATTATTGATCAACAACTATGTTCTCAATTAGCCCAAAAGACTCATAAATATCAAATCTTAATATTTTTGGAAGTTGGGGTGGGGTTTTTTTTAGATTTGGCTATCTTAGGAGGATATCTGTCTGTGCAGGTAACTATTACTGTGCAGAATTATTAGGCAACTTAATAAAAAGCAAATCTATTCCCATCTCACTTGTTTATTTTCACCAGGTAAACCAATATAACTGCACAAAATTTAGAAATAAACATTTCTGACATGCAAAAACAAAACCCCAAAAAATGAGTGCCCAATATCGCCCCCTTTCTTTCTGATGACACTCAGCAGCCACCATCCATAGATTCTGTCAGTGCTTGATCTGTTTACGATCCACATTGCGTGCAGCAGCCACCACAGCCTCCAGACACTGCTCCCAGAGGTGACTGTTTTCCCTTCCTGTAGATCTCACATTTTATGAGGGACCACAGGTTCTCTATGGGGTTCAGATCAGGTGAACAAGGGGGCCATGTCATTATTTTTTCATCTTTTACACCTTTACTGGCCAGCCACGCTGTGGAGTAGTTGGATGCACGTGATGGAGCATTGTCCTGCATGAAAATCATGTTTTTCTTGAACGATACCGACTTCTTCCTCTACCACTGCTTGAAGAAGTTGTCTTCCAGAAACTGGAAGTAGGTCTGGGAGTTGAGCTTCACTCCATCCTCAACCAGAAAAGGTCCCACAAGTTGATCTTTGCTGATCCTAGCCCATACCAGTGCCCACCTCCACCTTGCTGGCGTCTGAGTCGGAGTAGAGCTCTCTGCCCTTTACTGATCCAGCCTCTGGCCCATCCATCTGTCCATCAAGAGTCACTCTCATGTCATCAGTCCATAAAACCTTTGAAACATCAGTCTTCAGATATTTCTTGGCCCAGTCTTGAGGTTTTATCTTATGTCTCTTGGTCAGAGGTGGTGGTTTTTCAGCCTTCCTTACCTTGGCCATGTCCCTGAGTATGGCACACCTTGTGCTTTTTGATACTCTAGTAATGTTGCATCTCTGAAATATGTCCAAACTGGTGGTAAATGACATCTTGGCAGCTTCATGCTTGATTTTTCTCAGTTTATGGGCAGTTATTTTGCGCCTTTTTTGCCCAACACGCTTCTTGCGACCCTGTTGGCTATTTGCCATGAAACGCTTGATTGTTAGGTGATCACGCTTCAAAAGTTTGGCAATTTCAAGACTGCTGCATCCCTCTGCAAGACATCTCACAATTTTGGACTTTTCAGAGCCCGTCAAATCTCTCTTCTGACCCATTTTGCCAAAGGAAAGGAAGTTGCCTAATAATTAAGCACGCCTTATATAAGGTGTTGATGTCATTACACCGCACCCCTCCTCATTACAGAGAGGCACATCACCTGATTTACTTAATTGGTAGTTGGCTCTCACTATACAGCTTGGAGTAGGACAACATGTATAAAAGTATCATCTGAGCAAAATACTCAATTGTCTAATAATTCTGCACACAGTGTATTTATGTACATTTTACTGATTCTGATCCTGTACACATGTAGCAAGCCATGATTTGTAAAATTACATGACCGCAAGGGTTTCTACATTATGTTAGTAGCATTAAAGGGGTTGTCCAGGTTTGTGATGAAAGTTTCTATGTGACTGCAGACTTCTGAATCCTCAGTGTGCACACTGCACACAGTCAGGAATCTCCGATGCCAGCAGTGAGAGCTTGAGGGCATGTAACTATTGAGTGAGGCTGCAGACGTCTAATTTGAATGTGGCCGGAAGTAAGCAAATCGCATACTTGCAGTCCCATGACTACTTGCTCATGGCACGGGAAAATCATGATAGTGTGCAGTCCGCAAGCTGTGAGAATTCAGAAGTCTGCAGTCATATAACTATAAATTTTCCTTGTTGAGCTGGACAACCCCTTTAATAATAACAGTAAGCCCCGTAGCATGCCCAACCCAACAACCTGTAATATACTCAATGTAAGGATTCAGCTCTGCTTGCTAATTTTAGAAGTGGTCACATGACCACTTGCAGGTCATTTTAATACTTTGAGTCACAATTAGCTTCTCTTCCTCCTTCTCTTTATGGGCTGTAGTATTTCACTGAACATCGAGAGAATTAGGAAGAGCAGCTCATCGGCACGTGTGAAAATGGCGTATGAGCGGTTACATGACAACTACTCAAACCGCATAAGCCGTGTATAGAAGGGGGCGCCAAACTGACCTCCTACTCCATGGACAGGAAAACCTAGATCCACTTCTGATACTGTGTATGGCATACCGTGTACAGACATCAGCTGCTATGTACTACTCCGGAGACAATACAATAGAGAGCACATTGTGATTTTTAGCAACCATTGCTGCCAGTGAGAACTTTCCCTTTATTTTTACTATTACTTGGCTGTCTTAACATTGGGATCAATAAAAAAATATGAGTAACTTTATTTTCTGTGTATAAGTGTAAATCTGAATGTGGCAGAACAGGATACGATCCATGCTCAGTGGATTTATATCTAAATGCTACAGTTCGTGCTCTACTGTTACGGCTAAAAATGTTAACGTTATGGGGCCCCCACCAGATTTTCTGCCCAGGGGCCCCCACCAACCTTAATCTGGCCCTGGAGTGATGCGCAGTATTGTTTGCACTGCAGGATGTTTGTGATCTGCTCAGATTTGACTTATATTCTGCGTTCTAAGATGTAATGTTCACGAAGAAATAGAAAGAAAAACACCTCCCACTCACCTCCGGAAGTGTTTTGCTTTCAGCCAAATACTGCAATACTACGACCCAACGGCAGACCCCTGCCAGCTGCACCCCAGTCAAATGCCACCCCACCTGTACACAATTATTATACTGATACAACTGCTGATTTTTTAAAACATTTCTTGAGCCCCCTTTTAATTTGACCATTTGATCTATATAATTAATGTTCATGGTAAATGTTCAAAGAATGCTGCGGTTGTTTGCTCAGCACTTTTCTATGGTGTTCTCCTGCAGAGACTTACAAGCAATGCTTCTCAGGTGTAGGTGTGTTGGATTTATTTTCAAGATGTTTTCTTCCTTGTTGGCAAAATCACAGTTACATGCTGATCGGCACATCTCACCAGAAACATGTGAAATAACATAAGTAATGCTGTTTGACTCTTAAGTACAGTCAATAAAGGAACTAAAGCTACATTCTTGTCTCGGTTACTACTCTCATATTGAAGAGTAGCACATTCCTCAAAACAAAGCTATCAGATTTATTCAGGTTAATATAGTATTATGGTTTGACATAAAATTCTGCAGAAATGACTGCAATTATTTTGCTGCAATAGTGAATAAAGCCACATACACATTAGATAGCTGTTGGCTGAAGGATTATTCTGCTTACACATCAGTTGTCGAGGCTTAGCTCTAGGGAGAACAAAAGGATAGGCCATTGAAATTCAATAGATCCTTCTCTCCCTTGACATCATCTTCGGGGGAACAGTCCGGTGGCACCCATACACATTGGCAGATTGTAGTCTAATATATATGGTTCGGTCTTAAAACTGTAGATTGTAGCAAACAAAAAGGACAGGAGAGAGCAGGGGCAATCATAGACATTATGGGGCCCACAGAAAAAAGTCTTAATGGGGTCCTCCACCCCTCCTTTACCTCAAAAATAAATTTGGTGTGCTCACGGCGCATAGACACAATCATATAAAGGCAAACCTTTAAACACAGGGAGAATGACAGACACTGGCCCCCACAGACCCCCAGCCACACAGCATTATGGCCCACCTTCATACAGTAAGATGAACCCCACAGCCCTCTACCACATAGTACACACAGTAAGAAGGCACCCATAGCTCTCCAGCCACACAGCATTATGGCCCACCTTCATACAGTATGATGAATCCCACAGCCCTCTACCAAAATATTTGCTATGTCAACCCTAGCATTGGTGATGTTTGTGAGGGATGGATTGAATGTCAGTTAGTTAGACGGTGTTCTTTCACGCAGTCAACTTAGTTATGATGACATCACACCCTAGTCAAGATATTCTGAGCTGCTTAGTAAAGCCCTATGTATCTATCCATGGATGAGCCTCATCAATGAACTTCAATGGAGATTACAGGAAAAGTGTGTGAGGAACATTGTGCTGCTGCTGAAAGAATGCCATTCCACAGTTGATTGTATCCCAAAATGAAAGAGGTACTCAAAGAAACAACGTGGTAAAGCCTAACTACATGTGTGACGCCCTGGACTAGCCAGGTAGTCACAGACATGACACCCCCCCCTCCCCTGGATAGTTAATACCAGTCGAAAAAAATCCTTGTTGCCTCCCTCAAGGGTCTGATGTCCACACCAGGTGGGGCGGAGCCAGGCGGTTGGCCCCACCCACCGAGGAGTTCTCAGGCCTGGAGGCGGGAAAAGCAGTCAGATTAGTTTTGGAGTTCAGTGGAAGTGGAGTGAGGAGTTGAGTTTGAAGTGGAGAAACTGCTAGTGTCTGGGTAGGAGCCCAGGCACTGTCAGCAAGGTCGGCAGACTTTGGTGGCCGTCTGCAGGAGTTAGTGGACCTCTCTGGAACCGTAGGACCGGGGTTAGGCGGTGGCCCGCCGGTACCGAACCGGGGAGCGGAGTGAAGCTAAGCACATAGGCAGGGCCATCAGACCCCGACTAGGCTTGGAGCCGCCGACAACGGTCAAATCCGAAAGTCACCGGAACCCCAGGGGTTTCCTAACACCCAAGACCCGACAGAAGGCAACAGGCAACAGTCCACACCGTGAGGATACACAGCCACCGCCATAGGCTAGAGATCCAAGGGCCAGCGCCTGCGGGCAAAATGGGCTCCTTCGGTACCTATATGCCGGGAAGCGGACTACTGTTGGGAAACCATCGGAGTCAACACATTCTACACAGGTGCAGGGAAAGACAGCCACCATCAACCTGTCCGGGGAGAGCAAAGACATTGCAGCCGGCTGCGGGACCCGTCTATCCAGCCGTTTGGTTTACCAGAGACTCTGTGAATTTGTGCCTGAGTGAGTACCACAGTGCCATCCGGCACCGCACCGTGCTGCTCCTGCAACCCTGCACCCCAGCCATCCAGCCTCCCCGTTCCACAACCGGGCCCCAGAATCACCAACCCCTACCTACAGAGGGGACAACATCCTAGCTGCTCCCTGCCATCGCTCCCGGGATCCCCATCACCAGCAGCAGTGGTGCCCATTATCACCACGACCCGTGGGTGGCGTCAAGAACTATCTCCCAAAACAAACCACCCCCTTTTCACTCGTGGGCGAGGAGCGCTGCTCGAGTCCCTGGGTCCGGTCCACCGCTCGAGCCACCGAGCAGCAGCAGCCGCGGACCCGAGCGTAGCGAGCGCGGCCCCTCCGCCCGCGACACATGTTCTGACACCTGTCAATCTTTTTCACTCCAGATTACTTAAAAATCTGCAGAAGCAAGCTGAGGGAGAGAAACAAAGACTGGCATGGTAAGGATTGTACCCAGAATAATAATGTGGGCCGACCTATGGACTGTAAGGTGGGAGCCATTCCAACGTGTGACCAGTCAAACTTGAAAAAATATAACTCTGGGATAGGGGGATACTTTAAGATTGGCAACAATTTGACAGATGACAAAGAGCTTCATTCCTGAACCAAGAACAATCCAGACAAAACAAAGATGGTGTATTGTATTCTGTGGATGGAAATGTTGGGTTATGGTGAACGGCAGTGAAGAGGTGATGGCTGAGATGGGTGATGTCTAGATACCTAAGAGCAATATTCCTCCCTGAACTCTCACCAGTTATGCATGGGGTTCTCTTTCTGTCTATCAGAAGATTCCTTCCCCCTCCACCACAGGCACATGTTTGTGTCTGTTGGGGAATGGGGTCCATGAACAATGGAAGGGGACACTCTGGCCCACAGCTTAACCCTCTGCCAGGATGGGAGAAGGAGTCTTGGTTAGTGGATTTGGAAACATACAATAGACTGCTGACTTCATCTACACTTAACTGGGACTGGACACTCACCCATTTCTGTGGGCTTAAAGACCCAAGAGCTTACATGTTTTCACTCAGGCACCATGATGAGCATATGGACTAAGTAACCACTCTTTCCACCTGCATTAATCCCATCCTTCTGGCTAAATTTTCCTACACCTCTCTATACCAAACCTGAGACCTCTATATTAACCCTAACCCCCTGCATTACCCCTGATACCACTGCATATTGGGCTAAGCAGTTAACCCCCATACACCAAACTCTAACCTGTTCTAAGTATTTGAACACTATTATTAACCCCTTGATCTGTAGGGACAGGTAGTGTTAGTGTTAGGTGGTGGGGGGGTTGTTATATTGTGTGTAGCCAAAGTGGGTGAGAAATATTAAGTAATGTGGGTTTGATTGTGTATTAATATTGTGTTAGTACTATGTTTTTATAGCTAGTAATATAATGTTGGCTTTATACTTTTATTGTGTTTAATAAATATTTTTCATTATATCTCGGTTTTGTCTCAGTTAGTCATAGTTCTTACTTATATATAGCAAAAGTAACAGAAAGCATTTGGTGTATTTAATATTTTATATTAATTTTTAATAGTCAAAGTTGACAAAAATTAATATCCCCTTTAACAGTGTTTAACACTGGCGGTGGAGGTAGCCCTTTCACAGATCTGTAGAACTTTGCTGCTTAATTTTTGATTGCTTAGAATTTCTCACATATTTTTGTCTACTTTGTATGAAACCTTTGCAGCATGAATAGAGGTAGGATACTTGAAGTGTTTTCCAAGCTTCAGTTCTGATGAACCATGCCTAGCTTCACTCCCAATGAAAAGAAGCAGAAAAACACATTTAATAAGACGTGACACAAAGCTGAAACACGTCAGGAACAATTAGAGCAGCAGTAGCAGTTTGACTGTGATATGCCTCGTGTTACAAGACAAGTGACCCCTGAAAGTATAGCACTCAACATGATGTGCTACAAATGCCACCACTCCCATGTCAACTTATTCAGGTACCATTGGTAGGTTTCTAGTGGATTTCGTTAATTTGTAATATTTATTTACATGGCCGCTTCTCTTCAAAAACAATGTTACCGGTTGTGTGTGATATTACAGCTCAGCTTCATTTACCGGAATGTTTTGGTAAAATCTATAACACGTTATACAAACTCTAAGATGGTGCCATTAATAAACACAACTTGTCCTACAGTTGTAGCTCATTTGACTAAGTCAGAGAAATAAAAAAAATTATGGTTCTCAGGAGATGAGAAAACAAAACAAAACTCTGCACTATAAAGTCCAAAATTAGCTCCGCCGGTAAGGAGTTAAGCCTAACGTTTTAAGTGGTAGCTGTTACATCTGGCACTTGGCAGATGAAGATTTGGCGCATCACTCCTGTCATCGTTCTCTACAATTGATGGTAATGTTAAACTTTTAAACCTAGAATAATGTATCTTTCTGAAAACCTATTGTAGATAAATTGATGAGTTTGAAATTTCTTTACACCTCTCTTGGCAACACCATGATTAATGTCACCTCCTCCTTTGCTACAAGATATGCTGGAGTAATGAATTTCTTTAGAGTCGGTATGAATCAACCTCACCTATAAACCCCATATTACATTAATTTCTGTAATTAACTTCTCTGTCTGAGGATTGATGATACAAATTCAAACGAAGATGAGTTGGTTTCCATGTAAGCACATTATAAACTGACTGGGATGTCTTCTTCTCAGCAGCATTTTTTATGAAATCTCTTATTATTTTGATTTGTGCTAGTTCCAGAATTGCCTTGGTGTCTTTGTTAACACTGAGGTGCATATCATTTTGGGTATCGAAACTCCTTTGCTTCATCATATCTCTGCCTGGGAAAAATTGATTATTCATTAATATTTTTGGAACTTGCCCAATGAACATTTTTTTTTTACCCGGACAATGGAGGAGTTAATGTATGATGAAATATATAATGCAATATTAAAGGAAACAATTGGTGTTTTTGTGTAATATAGTGGGGAAAATATGAATATATATTGATACACTGTCGAAATTGCAAGTTTTCCACCTACAAAGAAGGGAGAGGTCTGTTATTTTTATCATAGGTACACTTCAACTGTGACAGAATTAAAAAAAAAATCACATTGTATGATTTTTAAATAATTAATTAGCACTTTATTGCAGGAAATAAGTATTTGATCACTTACCAACTAGCAATAATTCTGGCTCTCACAGAACTGTTATTTTTCTTTAAAAAGCTCCTACTCTGCACTCATTACCTATATTAATTGCACTGTTTTTAACTCATTACCTTTATAAAAGACACCAGTCCACATAATCATGCACACTCCAACCTCTCCACCATGACCAAGACGAAAGAGCTGTCTCAGGACACCAGGGACAAAATTGTAGACCTGCACAAGGCTGGGATGGGCTACAGGACAATAGGCAAGCAGCTTGGTAAGAAGGCAACAACTGTTGGTGCCTATTGTGATAGTTGTAGAAAAAGTAAGCTTTATTTTTTCATGGAAAAAAGGTCAATTTAGCTCCTCAATAAGAAATACTTTATTAGGGATAAACATGGCTATGTATTTCGAATGCACTCTGGCGTTCTAAATGACGGAGTGCGTTAAAAACACATGGCCAAGTTTATCCTGTTATATGGAATTCTATTTTTTTCTCAATAAAGTTATGCTGTTTAAGGAGCTGGAATATACCTTTTATTTGTTGATGACTGAAATTGGTCAAAATGGAATTTCCTGCTCTTACATGCCCTAAGCTGCAACGGGGGTTTCTACAACCTTTTTGCACGCTATGTTTTTCATCCTGGAAAAGGGAGTCAATTAGTAATTGCCATTGATTGGCCTTTCCCACATAACTTTCTTCTCCATATCCCTGTGTCCACAGCTATATTTAAATAATTATAATATATTATAGGAAATAAGCCAATAGGCACTGTCCACCTCCCATTTGCTGAAGAGAATGTAAAGTGCAATAGGGTCTTTTCAGGGTGACACAGCAGAGAGGTGCTAAAGGTATGCCCTCTATATGGGGTTGTGTATGACACTGACTAACGTGCTTAAATACTGTCTGCTGCAGTATCCACAATTAAAAGTAAAGTATTAAAGTTGAGAGACTTGGCAATTGGCAGAGCAGAAAAATTACTAACCTTTTCCAAACAAAGATACTATGAAAGGAGTAATAAGGCTCATACCTTACTCGCTAGGCAGCCTAACCCATTCAGCCCCCGGGCACTTTCCTTTTTTGCGTTTTTGTTTTTTGCTCCCCTTCTTCTGAGAGCCGTAACTTTTTTATTTTTCCATCAATCTTGACATATGAGGGCTTGTTTTTTGCAGGACGAGTTGCACTTTTAAATGAAACCATAAGTTTTACCATATAGTGTACTGGAAAACGGCAAAAAAATTCAAAGTGCGGAAAAATTGCAAAAAAAGTGTGATCGTACAATAGATTTTGGGATATTTTATTCACTGTGTTCACTATATGGTAAAACCGATGTATCTATGTGATGCCTCAGGTCAGTGCGAGTTTGTAGACACCAAACATGAATAGGTTTACTTGTATTTAAAGGGTTAAGAAAAATTCACAAGCTTGTCCAAAAAAGTGGCACATGTTTTGTGCCATTTTCAAAAACCCGTAGCGTTCTCATTTTTCAGGATCTATGGTTCAGTGATGGCTTATTTTTTGCATCTCGAGCTGATGTTTCTAATGGGAACTTTTTGTGCGCAGATGCTACGTTTTGATCGCATGTTATTGCATTTTGCGTAAAACTTGTGGCGACCAAAAACTTAATTTTGGCGTTTGGAAAGTTTTGCCACTACGCCGTTTACTGATCAGATTAATTGATTTTATATTTCTGAATGCGGCGATTCCAAATATGTGTATATTTATTTTTTTTTAACTCTTTAATTTTCAATGGGGTGAAAAGGGGGTGATTTGAACTTTTAAGTTTTTGTTTTTTTTAATTTTTTTAAAACTTTTTTTTACTTTTTTCTTTTTCTTTTACTAGTCCCCCTATGGGGCTATAGTGATCAGCAATCCGATCGCTCTGATCTATCTGCTGATCACAGCTATACAGCTGTAAACAGCAGATACGGTCACTTCCTGCTTCACTGGCCTCCTGGCCGAATGAAAACTAAAGTGAAACGTCATAGCTGCAGGAGTCATCACATGACCCTATGCTAACATGGCAACAACTGAAAGTCACGTGATCACTCACGTGACTTCCGGTGGGGGCGGCGGTAAGTGAAAATCTTCACGCGCGTATATACATCTCACTGCCAGACTTTGGCAGCGAGATGTAAGGGGTTAATGTTACGGGTGGAATGCGATTCCACTCGTAACATGCAGGCACACATGTCAGCTGTTGAAAACAGCTGATATGTGCGCTGATCGCCGCACCCTGCAGGGGGCGGGACTTACCGGCACACAATCCATGACGGATAAATCCGTCAAAGGTCGTGAAGGGGTTAAGGAGCGCGCTACATCCTCATGCCCTCAGGCTCTGCGCGACGAAAAGGGCATTATCCACCATCACCCATCTTCAATAGCTGACATTTTTTTCAACTATTACAACAAGCTTTACAACTTTCCGGTTCCCTCGGGCATGGCTTCGCACGGGGCTGGGGCACTTGGGGACTATTTTTCGGTCCTTGAGCTCCCTTCATTGCCTTGCGGAGCAGCCGCGGCTTTGAATGAGGCGATTACTACAGAGGAACTGGAGCAAATTCTGGAAGCCCTGCCCAACGGGAAGTCGCCAGGCCCGGACGGCTTTACTTATTTTTATTACAAGCTGTCTGCGGCGGAGCTCCTGCCACACATGGCCGCCTTGTTTAATTCCTTCCTACAAGGTGAACCTATCCCCCCATCCATGCTACATTCCCATTTAATCCTCCTGCCCAAGCCACCCAGGGACCCATTGGACTGTGCCAATTATAGACCAATAGCCCTCTTGAATTCCGATTTGAAGATGTTCACCAAGCTCTTGGCAGCCAGACTTAATCGTTGGTTGCCCCAACTCGTGCATAAAGACCAGGTGGGTTTTGTCCCTTGCCGTCAGGGGGGGACAACACCAGGAAGGTCATAGACTTGGTGGATGTGGCGAATCAGACGCAGCAACAGGCTTTGGTGTTGAGTCTTGATGCGGAGAAGGCTTTCGATCGCCTTCTGTGGCCTTTTCTCTTTAAGACACTGGAGGTCTTTGGGATCTCAGGTGGCTTTATGCAGGCCTTAAAGTCCCTGTATAGCGCCCCTACTGCCTCTATCAAACTCCCCCTACATATCTCTAAGCCTTTTATCATCTCCAACGGCACCAGGCCCCCTGTCCCCCCTTTTTTTGCTCTATGCATAGAGCCCCTCGCAGCCTCGGTCAGGAGTAACCCAGACATCTCGGGGGTCCTGGTCAGGAATAAACTGTTTAAAATCTCGCTTTTTGCCGACGATGTGCTCATTACACTTACTAACATCCATGCCTCTCTTCCAATTTTAATGCGCGCTTTGGGTAGGTACAGGAGCCTTTCGGGGTATAAGATCAATTCCAATGCCCTTGAACCTCGACCCGGTGGCCATAGATTATCTGCGTCTGAATTTTAAGTTTTGTTGGAAGACAGATGCATTCAGGTACCTGGGGGTAAACTTAACATCTACTTATGATTCCCTCTACAACCTTAACTCCCCCCCCCCCTTTTCCGAGAGCTGAGAACCCTTTTGAGCAAATTGTTGCCCCTACCCCTCCCATGGGCGTATTGCGGCGGTCAAAATTAGCTTGCTCCCCAAATTATTATATTTCTTTGTAACCCTCCCGGTTAAGGTGCCGGTGAAGGAGCTAAAGTCCCTCCAGGCGGCTATCCTTAGATTCATTTGGTGTAAAAAACACCATGCGGTGGCCAGGGAGGTGTTGATGGCTCGAAGAAACAGGAGGGGGCTTGCTGTACCGGACAATTCTAAAATACTATTGGGCGGCTCATCTTAGGAGGATCCCCTGTTGGGTGTCCCTTTGGGCATACAACAGGTGGACTGAGATTGAAAAACTTTGGCTGGCGCCTATACATCCAAACGCGCTCCTGTGGCCCCTGGCCCAATGCGATTCGCCCCCCCCCCTCTTCTCGGACCGATGCAGTTCACTAAGGACCTCTGGGCATTTTGCATTAGAAGATTTCCTCTGGCGTCCCCATGCTCCCCTCTGGTGTCCTTCATATACCAACCCTTGCTCCCAAGCAGTCTGGAGTCGGACATGGTGCACCCCTGGCTCAAGGCAGGTCTATTCAGATTTGCAGACATTATAGATGGAAGCACAATGCAGATCCATTCCTTTGAGTATCTCAGAGATAAATTCTCTCTCTAATCGAGAGTTTTTCCAATATCTGCAGATCAGAGATTTGGCTGGCTCCTTGTTTGGCAGGGCGGGGGCCTCGATTCCCACAGACTTTGAGAAAATTTGCAGAAGGGGCACTGACACTAAAGGACTGATTTCGGAAATTTACATATTGCTTTCTGAGCCACGGGATGGGCCTGAGGGTTCTTTTTCATACATGCAGAAATGGGAGTCTCTATTAGGAAGGCAGGTAGTACCTCAGGAATGGGCAGCAATCTGGGGCAACGCCGCCAAGACATCAATATGCACACTATATAAGGAAAATATCTATAAAATTTGGCTATTTTGGTACCACACTCCAGACTTCCTTCATGGCATAGACCCCTCCATACCGGCTTGTTGCTGGAGATGCGGGGGAGGCAGGGGCACCATTCTGCACATATTCTGGTCCTGCCCAGGGATAGTCCCCTTCTGGGAGCAGGTTAGAGGGTTGATTCACAAAGTACTATATATAGAGGTTGATCTTGATCTCCTGATCTATGTTCTGGGTCTTGGGATTGGGGGAGTGGGAAGAACGGCCTCTAGGCTTTTGTCCCACATTCAGATGCTTAATTGCAAAGAATTGGAGGCAGCCAGGGACACCCTCACTACAGAGCCTCAAGTATAGATTACTGGATATTAGATGCATGCAACATCTCACGGCACTACTGAATGACACAGTTGACCATTTCCAGGGTGTATAGGCACTATGGAACTACTTTGCAGGACAGAGCCTATGGGCCCTATAGAAGGAGCGTGGACTCTTGAAACCCTTCCCCTCCTAACCCCCCTCACCTGTCTTGTCATTGTCTGTCTAGGTTTGAAGTTTTATTGATTCATATTGGTATTCTTTGGCAATCATTACCATTAGTAAGATGTCCCTCAGGTCGCAGCGGCTCTGCCCTACAGCTTGGGGTTACTCATAGTTGTGGGGAAGGAGTGGTGGCATGGTATACTATCACCAGGTATTGCGACATAATTCATGGTTTTTACCTTCTTTGGGGACATGTGTCTTCAGAATTGTGCATTTTATGTTTTATTTTATGTATGTAAAATGAAAATTGAAAATCTCAATAAAAATTCAAAGTTTAAAAAAAAAAAAAGTAAAGTATTTCCATCGCTATGGGTACATTCTGAGCTGCCGAATTAAAGAGGTTTCAAGATGTAGTGGATGAATGGTGGTTTATTGTCATCAGACTTTTCTACCACCAGGTGCAAAACATTAACAATGCAGTGACATGACAAGAATCTGCATAACTAATCATATGCTAAATAATTGCAAATCATAATTATCTATGCGATAGCCAAGATGATTGTCTATAAAATGAAGGTAGCCTCACGCTCAAAGCTGTAGTAGATGGTGAGATATGGAGCCTGAAAGTCAAAACATTGTTACCCTTTTGCTTGTCAGTGTATAGAGCTCAAACTCTTTTCTATTGTTGTTGCTGTTGAAATTTTAGGAGGTCAGCCTAGCAGTCACCGGATGTGTATCTGAATAGACAACCTAAGTATGATGCATTGCATTCACAGCTTTTCCTCTTCTTGCCTTCCAGCTCATAGTTCTCACTGGCATCTAGTTCTTTGTTGCCTGAAGATGAATATCTGTTTTAGGGGCCAGCACATTCTCAGTCACAAAGGACATGTGCTCATGTACTTTGGTGATTATGATTAACACTTTATTTCCTAAAGTGATTGTTTTATGCTTGAGATCAACCCTGTGTGCCATGGCTAAATGTGTAGGACAATGTGGCTGTAGACAAGAAATGAGTAACACTAAATACTCACTTGTCATGCTTTGTCCAAATTTAGGCCAGCTATCATGATGGGTCTGTGCCAACTACAAGGCGATAAGTCGCATAAATGGCATTAGAATTTATATGTTTTTCTCTGACTTACAAAAGGGACTGTTCATGTTTCTGCCTTTTGGGGATTTGGTACTCTATGTTGGATTACAAGGTCTTCTCAGTTGCATTTGAGAATATATAGTGCAAAAGCAGATGTAAAATCAGACTTTCCCACTGGGCATCTAGTGGCAGGCATACCACTCTGACTAGTCCATATTAAATTTCAACTCCCTTAATCCATTCACGACCGGCCGATTTTTCACTTTCCGGTTTTTTTTTTCGCCATTCTTTTTCTGAGAGACGTAACTTTTTTATTTTTCAGTCAATATGGTCATATGAGGGCTCATTTTTTGTGGAACGAGCTGTACTATTAAATGAAACCATCAGTTTTACCATATAGTGTACTAGAAAACGGCAAAAAAATTCCAAATGCAGAAAAATTGCAAAAAAAGTGCGATAGCACTATGGTTTTTGAGATATTTTATTCACTGTGTTCACTATATGGTAAAACTGATGTGTGGGTGTGATGCCTCAGGTCAGTGCGAGTTCGTAGACATCAAACATGTGTAGGTTTACTTTTATATAAGGGGTTAAAAAAAAATCGGAAGTTTGTCCGAAAAAAGTGGCGCACGTTTTACGCCATATTCCGTGACCCATAGCGTTCTCATTTTTCGGGATCTATGGCTCAATGATGGCTTATTTTTTGCGTCTCTAGCTGACGTTTTTAATGGTACCATTTTTGCGCAGATGCTACGTTTTGATTGCCTCTTATTGCATTTTGCCCAAAAGTTGTAGCGGCAAAAAAAACATCGTTTTGGCGTTTGGAATTTTTTTGCCGTTACACCGTATACTGATCAGATTAATTGATTTTATATTTTGATAGATCGGGTGTTTCTGAACGCGGCGATACCAAATGTGTGTATATTTTTTATTTTTTTAACCCTTTAATTTTCAATGGGGCGAATGGGGGGTGATTTGAACTTTTAGGTTTTTTTGTTTCTTTTTTTTTTTATTTTACTAGTCCCCCTAGGGGGCTATTGCGATCAGCAATCCGATCGCTCTGCAGTATCTGCTGATCACAGCTACAAGGCTGTAAACAGCAAATACGCCCTCTTTCTCTTTTGCTGTGCCGCTGGCACAGCGAATGTGAAAGCAAGTCAGGTGTAGTACAGGAGTCATCACATTACCCTGTGCTACCATGACAACTATCGGAAGTCACGTGATCGCGTCACGTGACTTCCGGTATCGGGCGGTAAGTAAATGTTTACCGCGATCGCGCTTATAATGGCGTTGTCACATATTGACAGTGCCATATAAGGGGTTAAACGGCATGAGCAGATAACGATTCTGCTCGTGCCTAGCAGGCACACATCTCAGCTGTGAAAATCAGCTGAGATGTGTGCCGATCGCAGCATGATGCTGCCGGCAGACCGCGGGCAGTAACATTATGACCGCAGGGACGTAATTTTACGGCCCGCGGTCGTTAAGGGGTTAATGTTTGATAGAAATTAGAATACATTTGTGACTGACCTCTGCCAACAAAAGGTATACTTAATTGATTTCTTGTCGGTTTAAGATGCCCTATAGGGAGTAATCTGTTTGGTTTTCCGCCATGCTGGTATCATAGGTGTGATAACAACATATGGAAGGGGTGAACCCCTAAATTTATACTACAAAAAAGTGAAAAAAAAAACAAAAAAAACGGACCTGCACACCTTTAGTATTAAATTAAAGTTGCCCCTACAGGGCTCAGCACCTTTATCCATCTATTTTTCTCAAACAAGATTTTAATCGCAAGCGATGTCTGGTTTTCTTTTACTTCCCCAGTTCAGAATGGAGATGGACAGGTAAGACGCCAGTGACAGGAACCATCCTTATTTAGTTACACCTTGACAGGTTGGATGGCTTTTTGCACTTTTTGATCAAAAATATTAACTAATAATACAGGTCTGCAAGGGTATAATTTTTTGAAAAGTAAGAGGTGATATTTCTAGACATTCACTTGCTGAACTCAGTAAAAATATCTAAAAAATTCCATCGGTACAGATTTTTCACAAACACTGACTACATCACAGTTTGACCCCCTTGCAGGACCTTTGGTGGATGATTTTGGTGTCATTAGATTAGTTAAAAATTAATGTACTCTGCTGGAATTGCTTGCTGTAAGCAGAGAAAATTTTCTTAACCCAGATTCACATGAAGTACCCATGCTTTTTATTGGAATGAGACAGGCAGGATAGAACTCATCACTGGAGCCAAAAAAGTTGGCCAACAAAAACATCTTTGACTCAAGAACATAGTTTCAGAAATTTTAGTTGATCCCACATTAAACTTGGACTGATGAAGCAGTTTGTGAAATCTCTACCGAAAGGAAGAGAAACTTTTAAGTGCCTGTGTACCAAGTTTCAGGGACTGTCCAAAGCAAAACTGAAGGAAGGCATTTTTGTAGGTCAGGATATTCAGAAACTCATGAAGGATCATGTATTTCAAACAAAATGAAAGCTGTTGAGAAAAGGGCTTGGGATTCTATTAAAGAGGTTGTGAAGAAATTTGTAGGTAACAACAAAAGATTAAGATGAGCAAACCCAAGGTTCAGTATTCGTACCAAACACAGACTTTACAAAATACAGAGTGGGTTCGGATTTTGGGTGCTTTATGTATGCTAGCCACTCGCATGAGCATTGCTGTACTCAGGTACACTCAGTGCTCAGCAGAGTGAAAGCCGCTTGCAGTGTTGTAACGGCTAGTAGGGGGTAACAACAGCGTAATCTGATGTAGTAGAAACCACATAAAAAAGATGGAAAAACTCCGCCCACTCTCCACCTGGAAGTGTTTTGCTTATGGCTAGTTGTATGTGAGCGGAGATCCGAACTGCCCAATTAGTGACTTGCGTTGGCGTTCAGGTCAAGTCCGGGTCTCAAACAAAAGTTTATCTAAAGTTCGGCTAAACCCGACAAACCAAACTTCCACGGGTTTGCTCATCTCTAAGAAATATCCAAAATTTATCCAACGTGGAGAACATGATGAAATGCCTCAAAGCCTTGGGTTTTCTGATGAATTTGAAGTTACATTTTTTAAATTTCCATGTGGACTACTTTCCTGAAAATCTTGGCGCCGTTAGCAAAGAGCAAGGAGAAAGATTTTATCAGGATATCAAGGAGATGCAACAATTATGTCAAGGTAGAAGGAACGTGAACATGATGGGGGACTGCTGCTGAATCTTCACAGATAAGATCTGCAGGCCTTAAGGCCGCTTTACACGCTGCGACATCGCTAGCGATGTCGCTAGCAATCGCACCCTCCCCCGTCGTGCGTGCATCACTGGCAAATCGCTGCCCGTGGCGAACAATATCGCTAGTAAACGTCACATGCACATACCTTCCTAACGACATCGCTGTGGTCGGTGAACAAACTCTTTTTTAAGGAGGCAGTTCTTGCGGCGTCACTGCGACGTTACACAGCGGGCCACCAATAGAAGTGGAGGGGCGGAGAGCAGCCGCATGAACGTCACTCCCACCTCGTTGCCGGAGGACGCCTCAGGAACGACAAACAACCTGCGTCCCAAATGAGCAACGATTTTTGGGAAAGGACCGACATGTCAACAATCAACGATGTTTGCCGCTTTTTGGATCGTTACCGGTCGCTCGTAGGTGTCACACGCAACAACGACGCTAACGACGCCGGTTGTGCGTCACGAATTCCGTGACCCCAGCGATATCTCGTTAGCGATGTCGTTGCGTGTAACGGAGCCTTTAAGAAAAAGGGTATCAAGAGAAGCTTTAAAGACAAAAGGAAAAGGCGCAAGAATTAATTTCCAAAAAAGATGCAGAATGAATGTTCAATAAATTTATACTGTGTAAATTTTTTGTTACAATAAAGATTTTTCTTCTTCATCTCACTTCATGTAATTTCACACATAATTTGTGCAAAATCTATATGTGATGGTTAAAAATAGAAGTGTTTTTTAAAATCAGGGAATAAGGAAACATAAGAATCAGTCATTGGATTTGAAAAATATTTCATAAACCCAAATTAGGCATATCTCTGTAATTAACTAATGTTATGTTCTTATTGTGTATAGTAGGGGGTCGCAAACACGCGGGCAGCATGTGGCAAAGGAGGCTGCTTCTTGTGGCCTGCAGGTGTGTAGACCCCTCGACAATCGCTGCTGGTGCAGGAGGCCACCGTCATCAGCGGTTTGCTTCAGTTAAATGTATTAGAGTCACTGGTGGCTGCCATTTGTGTCTCTGCACAGCGCCGCTAATACAGTCAACTGAAGCAAACCACTGATGGCGGTGATCCCCTGAACGAGCTGCGATCGTCAAGGGGTCTATGCGCCTGTGGGCTGCAAAAAGCAGGAAAGAGGATAACGAGAGAACGTAGAACATATAAGAAAAATCTTTTTTTTTTTCTTCTTTCTTAAATGTGTTTGTAAAGAATGGCACAGTAGGGGACAGTACCACAGAATGGGGACAGGGATGGGAGCATTACTACAGGATGAGGAAAAGGATGGGGCAGTGTGGCACATTAAAACAAGGGACAAAGATAAGCAAATTACTACAGGATGGGGACAAGGATGAGGCACATAACTACAAGGGGTCAAGGATGAGCACATTACAACAAGTGGACAAGGATAGGCATATTTTAAGTATTTAACCCCTCCATCATCCCCCCTTCTAACCCTACTAGATGTTCTGGAAGCAAAAATGCAACTATTAGACGAAAGGGAAAATATCGCTCAAACGTTCAGCGCGGTTAAAATAGATCAGCTGTATGAAGATGGAGCTTTTCTCTCACTAAATGAAATACAAAAAATCCCAGGTCTCCAAAACCTTAATTTTCTCTAATATGGGATGGTACAAAACCTACTTAAAAAATTGCGTTATGACTCGGACCTGACACGGAACCTTACTCCATTTGAATCCCTCTGTACCAAAACATCCAGACCTACCAAGGTCCTTTCACTGATCTATCATGCTCTCCTTACTAATGAATTATGCCTAAAGAGGGCATATATAGCAGCATGGGAAAAGGACTTGGGAATCTGTTTCTCTGATATACAAATCCGCCATATATACTTGCACTCACATGGTCCAACAAAATGTGTGAAGAAGATACAAGGTAGTTTCGCGATGGTATAATACTCCTTTACAGTCACAATATTGGAAGGAAGACTCACAGACCAATTGTTGGAGGTGTGGGGAAAAAATAGGAAGCTACTTTCACCTGTGGTGGCAATGCCCAATTTTAAAAACATTTTGGGTAGCCGTGGAGCGGTTGATACGTGAGTCTACAGGACAAAAAATAACCTTCACTCCTGAACTAGCCCTTTTGAACCTACCACAGATGCATAAACAGGTTAAGCATCCAGAAGTGTTATATAACACTAGAAGGTGGCCCGATTCTAATGCATCGGGTATTCTAGAATTTACGTATTGTGTAGTTACTGTAAGATTTTTGTTATATATATAGATGTTGTTGTGTGTAGTTGCCAAGTATTTGTGTAGGACGCTGTAAATGTTCTGGATGTTGTCTGGGTGGGGGGGGGGGTGAGGGCGGTGTTGTTTGTGTGTTGTGTTGTTTGTAGAGCGCTGTGTGTCTGCAGCGTTGTGTGTGTGGTGCTGTGTGTTGCGTTGTGTGTTGTGTTGTTTGTGGAGCGCTGTGTGTCTGCAGCGTAGTGTGTGTTTGGTGCTGTGTGTGTTGCGCGGTTTGTGTGGATGTGTGTGTGTTTTGGGGGGAGGTATGTTTTGTGCAGTGTGTGTGTGTGTTGGAGGAGTAGTCCTGGAGGGAGAGGAGTATAATAGTAGGAATAGTCCTGGGGGGAGAGGATGATAATAGGAGGAGTAGTCCTGGAGGGAGAGGAGTATAATAGGGGGAGTCGTCCTGGGGGGAGAGGAGGGTAATAGGAGAAGTAGTCCTGTGGGAGAGGAGTATAATAGGAGGAGTAGTCCTGGGGGAGAGGTGTTACGAGGGGGACCCGGGGAAGCGTGCCAAGATGGGAAATGGACTGCTTCCGCCGGTCAAGGTCCACTGTGCGGTGTAAGGGACCGCCGCTATGGTGGGTGAAGAGTGAGCGGGTTGCTGCTAGCGATCGTCTGGAATGTCACAGACGATCTATGTACACCGATCTGCCCTAACCCGTGAGGGTTGTATGGCACAGATCTCACGGCTCGGTGTACCTGTTGCACGGGGAAGCACAGAGGTGCCCACGCACGTGTGCCAGTGGAAGTCACGAGAATATGGCACGAGGGTAGCACAGAGGTGCCCACGCACGTGTGCTTTCAATAACCAGGTGAGTCCAATGGAGACTTGAGGAGCTCACCTGGGACAGGAACACGGCCTGTTGACGGGGGTACTGCCGGAGCAGCAAGGCAGGAACACGGCCTGCAAACGAGGTACTGCCGGAGCAGCAAGGGCAAAGCCCACAAGAGACAGTAATGCCTGAGCAGTGGCGTGGCAGCACGCTGCCAGACATCCAAACATAGAAGGACGGTCGCGCGCCGCCATGATGGCAGGGGGAGCTTTTAAGAAGGTGCAGCTCCACCCGAGGGCGGGCGCGAGGCGGAGATGACGGACTTGACCCAATCAGGGTCCACGACGTCCCAGCCTGGCCAGTCAGGATTCACCACATCACCAGCCTTGTCATCAAGCCGTGTGACGTCAGTGAGCGAATCAGGACCCACCACGCATTGCACATGCTCACCCTCCTGCCTCTGGGAAATAGAGGCGGGATCCTCGGTCTCACAATGTGCAGAGATAACGGGAATCTCACTGCTTCCCTGAGCAGTAAACCTCTGCACATTGCGCAGCCTCGCAGACCTTCGGGGCCGCTGAGCAGGAGAGCCTGCGGCAGGCCAGGAATGGTAGACCGCTTCACTCCTTGTAACAGGAGAACCACTAGGTGTCACCCTTCTGCTGCCTCTCTGAGAAGGTATCTCCTGCACACTGCGCAGTCTGGCAGACCTTCGGCGCTGCTGAGCAGGAGTGCTCGTGGCAGGCAAGGAATGGGAGACTGCCTCAGTCCTTGCCTCAGGAGAGCCACGAGATGTAACATTACCCCCCCGTCTAGGCCCCCCCCCCTGTCCGTGCTCAAAGGCCGCTATCAAACCCGGGGCGCAGATATGATCCTCCAACTCCCAGGATCTATGCTCCGGACCACGGCCGGCCAAACTCCACGAGGTAGTACCTCTTGCCCTGTATGACTTTTGTCTCCACAAGTTTTGCCACCTCAGGGTCGTCGGACGGGGAGTCGGTTTGAGCCGGCAGGGACCCCGAGAATTTATTAAGTCGTACGGGTTTCAGGAGGGACACGTGAAAGGTGTTGGCTATAGCCCAGCGTGGAGGGAGCTGGAGTCGATATGCCACTGGATTTACCTGCTGTAGTACTTTAAATGGACCCAGATACCTAGGGGCGAATTTGGCTGCCTGTACCCGTAGGTTAACATTCTTAGAGGACAGCCATACTAGGTCACCAGGGGCGAAGGATGGTGCAGGGCGGCGGCGAACATCAGCCGTTGTCACCATCCGGTCTTTAGCCCTTTTAAGAGCCTCTTGGGTGTCATCCCAGATCTCCCGGGCCTTGGTCACCCAATCCTCCACTCTAGTATCGGGTGACGTAATGGGCATCGGAACCGGGATTCTGGGATGTTGTCCGTTATTGAGTAGGAACGGAGTCTGGCCAGAGGATTCATGGACCGAATTGTTAATGGCAAATTCGGCCCAAGGAAGGAGGTTAGCCCAGTTGTCGTGGTGCGCGGATATAAAATGGCGGAGGTAAGTTACCAAGGTCTGATTAGTCCTCTCCACTAATCCATTGGTCTTGGGATGGTATGCGGAGGAGATGTTCAGCTCTATCTGCAGGAGCTTACAGAGCTCTCTCCAGAAGCGAGACGCGAACTGGGGACCCCGGTCGCTCACCACCTTGTCAGGCATGCCATGCAACCTAAATACATGCCGAATGAACAAGGTGGCGAGAGCACGTGACGTCGGGAGTCGTGGGAGAGGCACCAAGTGGACCATTTTAGAGAAGTGGTCCGTGATGACCCATACGACCCTGTGCCCTGCTGACTTGGGCAGATCTCCCAGGAAGTCCATCCCTACCACTTCCCAGGGACGATCCGGCACTGGCAGTGGGTGAAGAAGACCTGCCGGTCTCTGCCGGGATGGCTTATTCCGAGCACACAACATACAGGCTCCCACATATTCCTGTATGTCCTGGGGTAGTCTCGGCCACCAATAATGCCTGGTCACCAGGTCTCTGGTCCTTTTGACCCCGAAGTGACCCCCGACCTTGGAGGCATGGGCCCACGATAGCACCTCGTTCCGTAGTTCAGGGGGAACGAGGGTTTTGCCAGGTAGCACCTGGTCCAAAGAAGTGGGAGTGACCATCCTCAAGCTGTCCGGGGGTAGTATAAGACGAGGCTCCTCCTCGTCCTCCTCCAACACAACCATACAACGTGACAAGGCATCGGCCCGTACGTTCTTCTCACCGGCCAGGTGGCGGATAATAAAGCGGAACCGGGAGAAGAATAAAGACCAACGGGCCTGCCTTGGGTTCAAGCGTTGTGCTGTCTGGAGGTATGTGAGGTTTTTGTGGTCAGAAAAAAACTCAAATGGATGCTTCGCACCCTCCAGGAGATGCCGCCATTCCTGGAATGCTAGTTTCATCGCCAGTAACTCCCTATCCCCTATGGAGTAGTTCCTCTCGGCCGGAGAAAAGGTCTTGGAGAAAAAGAAACACAGATGTTTCCTTCCTCGTTCGTTTTTCTGGTACAGGACTGCACCTGCACCGACCGAAGAGGCGTCTACCTCCAGTAGGAAGGGTTTGGAGATGTCTGGACGATGAAGGATGGGAGCTCTGGAGAAGTGAGTTTTGAGAGTGTGAAATGCCTCTATCGTTTCCCGTGTCCATGCTTTGGGATTAGCGCCCTTGCGGGTAAGGGCAATGATGGGTGCTGCCACCGTCGAGAAGTTGGGAATGAACTGGCGATAATAATTGATAAACCCCAAGAATCGCTGGATCGCCTTCAGCGAGCGGGGCTCAGGCCAGTTCATCACTGTCTCCAACTTCCCCGGATCCATTGCTAACCCCTGACTGGACACTATGTACCCCAGGAACGGCAAGGATTCCTGTTCAAAAACGCACTTTTCCAGCTTAGCATATAACGAATGGGTGCGGAGCCTCTTAAGTACTCGGATGACATCCCTCCGATGGGTGGTAAGATCGGGGGAGAAGATAAGAATGTCATCCAGGTATGCAACCACGGAAAGATACAAATCCCGGAAAATGTCATTCACAAAGTCTTGAAATACGGCGGTGGCATTGCAGAGTCCGAAGGGCATTACTAGATACTCGTAGTGACCGTCCCTGGTGTTAAAGGCGGTCTTCCACTCATCGCCCTTTCGGACTCGCACTAGATTATACGCCCCGCGTAGATCCAGCTTTGTGAAGACCTTTGCCCCACGGAATCGATCAAATAGCTCAGTAATGAGGGGCAAAGGGTATTTGTTCTTGATTGTGATTGCATTTAATCCCCTGTAATCGATACAGGGGCGCAGATCCCCTTCCTTCTTCTGCACAAAAAAGAACCCTGCACCAGCCGGTGAAATAGACTTGCGAATGAACCCCTTCGCCAGGCTGTCCTGAATATATTTGGACATAGCCTCCGTCTCTGGAGCAGAGAGTGGTTACACTCTGCCCCTGGGGGGCTCGGAGCCTGGCTTCAGGTCTATTCGGCAATCATATGGCCGGTGGGGAGGAAGAGTATCTGCGGCCCTTTTGGAAAAGACATCCCTGTAGGCCTCATAAGGTGTCGGTAAACCCGGCCCCTCAGTATTCCCTGAGGACCCAACCGACCTAATGGTAGCGGGTGGTTCGGTAGTCACGAGGTGCTCTCTACAGGATCCTGCCCAGGATGAGATCTCCCCTGTTGCCCAGTTGAGTATAGGAGCATGCTGTCTCAACCAGGGAAGGCCCAGTAGGATCTCATCCGTCCCCCCTGGAAGCACCAGGAAGGACACCTGCTCATGGTGTCCCGGTGGTACATCCATCCTGAGAGGGATGGTGATCTGGGTGATAGGATCGAGTAGTATGGACCCGTCGACTACCCGGACCCTGAGTGGCTTGGGCAACAGAACCAGGGGAACTGAGTATCGGGTTGCCAGGGAGGTCGAGATGAAATTGCCTTCAGCGCCTGAGTCCAAGCAAGCCAGGGCAGAGAAGAGAGTAGTGCCGAACTGCAACTGGGCGCTGATAGTCAACCTAGAGGGAGAAGTAGCGTCTAGAGTCCCCCCTCTGATAGAAACTAGACGCTGTCTTTTCCCGACTGTTTGGGACATTGGGTAGCTATGTGTCCCCTCTGCCCACAGGAAAAGCAGATGACACAAGACCGAGAACCTGGGGCAGAGGAGACCACCTTGGACACCTCCATTGACTCCACGGAGTCGCCTACAGGACTGGCTGGGGGACCTGTCTGATGGAAGACGGGAGTCAGACGCTTTTTAGGCCGAGAAGGCGTGGGTGCTGAAGAGACCTCGAGCCTTCGCTCCGCCTGGCGGATGTCTATGCGAGAGGCAACCTGAATCAAGGACTCTAAAGTGGCAGGCACCTCACGTGTGGCCAGTGCGTCTTTGACAAACCCTGCCAGGCCCTCCCAAAACACAGGGACAAGGACCTTATCCGGCCAGTCCAGCTCTGCGGCCAGTGTCCTAAAGTGTACAGCAAAGTCCCCGACTGAAGCACACCCTTGCCGAAGTCGTAGGAGGCGCAACGCGGAATCGTGGGTGACTTGAGGCCCGAGGAACACCATTCTCATGGCCCCAAGATAAGCTGCTAAGTTATTCACCACACGATCTCCGCGCTCCCACAACGGCGTGGACCACTTCAGCGCTCTCCCTGTGAGCAGGGACTGGACGAAGGCTACCTTCGCCTTCTCGGTAGCGTAAAGAGTCGCGGACAGCTCTAAGTAGGTGGTAACCTGGTTTATAAAACCACGGCACTCAGAGCTGTTGCCGCTAATGCGCTCTGGAAGCGCAAGGCGAGGAGACCTTCCGCCCAATAGCACAGCCTGGGTAGCCGCCTGGGTGGCGACTGTCGTCAGAGTAGTCTTGTTTGTTTTAATGTTTTGTTTATTGAAGCAAAAAAATAAGAATACAAAATCAACAGAAATCACAGTCTCAGCCAAGATTATTGCAACTGTATCGTAAACTTCCCCTTGTTTCTATATATCTCAGACTACTTGTGTATTTTCTGAGCTTATCCACATAATAGACTTGGCCATCCGGCTTTAGGAAAGTCCGATTCAGATTAATTAGCCTGATTTCTGGGTTAACATGAAACAGTTTTTAACAGTAAGTATCATAGAAATTAGGAGTAGGGGAGTAGCTAGTATCTAGAAGAGCGAATTTGTATCGCATGGAATTCAGTTAAAGGATTAGAGTTAATAGGTTCAAGAGACGGAGAAAGAGGGGAAAGAGATAGGATAGAAAGGAGAAAGGAGAGGAGTTTGGTCTTAGGTCTACTCATTTCGTGAATGTTATGGTCCGACGTCTGTCCTTCATCTCATTGGAGGGGGGGTAGGATGACTCACAATTCCCTATGCTGCCGTCTGCGAAGTAAGTATTGAAAATTGGGGTTTAGACTTATAGGCCTGCCAAGCCTTCCAAACCTGGTTGAAAGAGAGCACATTCTGACGTGAAAGGGCCGAAAGTTCTTCGACGTGATATAATTGATCAATCTTCAGCAAGAGCTGTGTGAGAGTGGGAATTTTCGTTGTGCGCCACAATTGGGCAATGAGAAGTTTACAAGCTGAACCTACAAATGACGCTAGTTTCGAAGTAGCTCCATCTTTAGGCCACATTGGGAAGTTCAGAAGCATTTGTCTAGGGTCTAGGACCCCCTTTTTGCCTGTGAGGTCAAATATTAACTGTGATGCTATCCGCCAGAAGGTCTGGATAATCGGACATTCCCACCACACATGTAAATATGTTCCCTTGTCCCTCTCGCATCGCCAGCATTGATCCGAGGTGGAAGAGCTCCACGTACTAGACGAGGTGGGGACAATGTACCATCTCGCAATCACTTTGAAAGAATTCTCTTGAACTCTCACACAACATGACGGACCGTGTGAGGCTTTATAAATTTGGCTCGTTTGAAGATCGGTAAATGTTGTTTTCAGGTCCCTTTCCCATCTTAGTATGTACGCTCTCTTTACCACCAGTTTTTTTGTAAGCAGGGTATGGTATAGATTAGAAAGAACTTTCCTGGGGGCCCGGGTTTGCGTGCAGAAAGATTCAAATGTAGTTAAAGGTCTGTCGAGATGGGAATGGGGTAATAATGGGTGGATCACATGTTTTAATTTCGTATAATGTAGGAATGTGAGCCTAGCGAGAAGAGGGTTCATACCCATATCCTGTTCAGATATCAAAGAGCCATCCACCAAAAGATCAGCTAACGGAACATTCACATTGGTCAGGAATGTGACCTTCGTGGATGCGGCTTGATTAACATCAGCATCTAATATGTCTGAAACTTGGGTTAGAGGTGAAAGAGGTGGGGCCAATATCTCCCTATTGTCCTTCCATTTGTGCATAAGGGTTCTCGTTAGTTCATTTGTAATGGTTCTTTTATCTTTCTGGTTAGGAGGGGAGAGTAACATAGCTCGTAGAGGGGCGGGAGCTAAGTATTCTTCTATAGATATCCACAATTTACTCGGAGGACGTCTGATCCAGTCCACCGTTCTGGAGAGGACAGCAGCTTGGTAGTATAACGATATATTGGGTAAGCCCATGCCCCCTTTGTCTTTTGGAAGGTTCAATGTTTGAAAATTGATTCTTGGCTTCTGTTTATTCCAGACGTAATTGGAGATTAAAGAGTTACATTGAGAAAGAAAAGCTGTGGGGATTGGTATGGGTAACATTTGAAAGAGGTAGATAAACTTTGGGAGTATAATGCTTTTAATTAAATTTTTCCGGCCCATCCACGAAAGAAAGGGAGCCCTCCACGAGGCTATTTGTGCGATAAGATTAGGGAGAAGAGGTTTGTAGTTGAGGTCAAACAAGGACTTGAAGGTTTTCCCTATTTTAACGCCCAGGTATGTTATGTGGCTGTTTGGCCACCGAAAAGGAAACGAGTTTTGGAGAGACTTTATAACTTTACTGGCGATATTAATGCTCAATGCCTCTGATTTAGATAGGTTAATTTTGAAGTTAGACCAGTGACCGTATTCCTCTAGTAAGTTCATAAAGGCAGGGAAACCCCTTTCCGGCCTGGACATTACCACCAACAAGTCATCGGCAAAGACGGCAGACTTGTGGTGAACTCCCTGCAGGTTGAACCCCTCAATTTCTCGGTCCTGCTGAATGGATGTTAGCAGTGGCTCCATGGCCAAAACAAAGAGTAGGGGGGATAAGGGGCATCCCTGCCTTGTGCCATTTTTAATGTCGATGGGGTCGGTGAGTGTATTATTTATCTTAATCCTGGCCGTGGGGGATGTGTACATCTGCAGGATTGCGCGTATGGTATCTGGAGGGAAACTGAAGGCCTCTAGCATCCCCTGAAGGAAGGTCCAGTCCACCCTGTCGAACGCTTTTTCAGCGTCCGTACCCAGCAGCACCAGAGGCAGTTTATGGGTCCTGGCGTGTTGCATTAAGTTGATTACTCTTAGCGCGTTATCCTTCCCCTCTCTACCCCTAACAAACCCCATTTGCTCAGGGGAGATGAGATCTGGTAGGACATCCGCCACTCGATTAGCAATTAAGCTAGCATATATCTTTAGGTCCACATTCAAAAGTGGGATGGGCCTATAGTTACCACAACACTCCGGATCTTTCCCATCTTTGTGTATTAATGATATATGTGCCTCAAGTGCTTGCTTGGGTATAGGATCACCGTGTAGTAAAGCGTTGCATGATGCCAAGAGATGTTCCCCAAGGAGTTCAAAAAATTTTTTATAATAGATAATGGGAAGGCCATCTGGACCTGGAGCCTTCCCCACAGGGCTCCTGGACAGGACGGACTGAACCTCAGCTCGAGAGAACGGTTTTCTTAGGGTCGCCTGCTGTATTTTAGAGAGTTTCGGGAGATTTAGCTTGGCTAGGTATTTTTGTATACCACCTTTCCTCTTGTCCCTTTCCATATCCGACTCCTCTGGCCGGATTTGGTATAAATTTTTATAAAAACGAAGGAATTCGTCCGAGATTTGGGAGTAGTCTTGCGTACGATGACCCTGTGACGTTTTGATTGCATGTATAAAAGTGCGAGCCTGTCTCTTTTTTATCAGGGACATCATAAGTTTAGAGGCTTTATCCCCGTGGAGGAACATACGATTCCTCCAACCGAGATAAAATTTAGCCGATTGTTTATTGAGCATATCCCTAAGTTCCACACGTTTCGCAGTCAGTTGTTCTAACGTCTGTTGGGCTAGGGACTTTTTATGCTGAGCCTCCAGCGTGGCAATCTCAGCGTACAAAGTCTGCAAGAACGATTTCCTCTGCTTGTTGAGGTATGAGGAAATGGAGATCAGCTCTCCCCTAATGACCGTCTTATGCGCTTCCCACAACATTGGGGCCGCAATATCTTGTGCCTTGTTCTCTTCAAAATAATTACGGAGACATTCAGATATGCGTTTCTTATTTTCTTCCGAGGAGAGAATTGATTCATTCAATCTCCACGTACGGTGAAGCCAATACGGCCTCAGGAGTGAGAAACTGACTGAGACATAAGCATGGTCAGAGTAAGGGGATGATTGTATCTCTGAGTCTTTGACATTAGGTAGTAAATGCCTGGGTAAAAAAATGTAGTCTAGTCTGTGGTATGATTTATGGGGATCAGAGAAGAATGTAAAATCTTTAGTTGTGGGGTGTTGGTAACGCCATATATCTATCAAAGAAAGGGAAAGGAGAGAGCATTTAATCCGAGATAGGTCCTTTAAAGAGAGGTGACTCTTTTTTGCAGTGGAGTCCAGTTTAGGTTCCAAAGCCACATTAAAATCACCACACAATATTGGAGTACCTTCTGAGAAAATGCGGAATTTTTTGAGTGTGGACATCAACCAACGAATCTGTTTAACATTTGGGGCATACACATTCCCTAGGGTTACCATAGAACCGGCCAAAATACCCTTAACGAATATGAACCGGCCCTCTGGGTCAATAGCGACATCTTGAGCTAGGAAGGGTATATCTTTAGCCAGGGCTATGGAGACCCCTCTAGATCCTTTACGTGGGGAGGGGGCATGGAACCAGGTGTTGTAGTGTGCTTTGTTAAAACTTGGGATTTTGCCTTCGCGGAAATGCGTTTCTTGGAAGAATATCATGTCTGCGTGCTTTTTTTGTAAGCTATGCAGAGTCTGTGACCTTTGTATGGGGGAATTTAACCCATGTGCATTGAGGCTTATCGCCGTAAATACCTTATGATGTAATGCCATGGTAATACAGGCGGGAGGACATTCTGTTCTTTTCCCATCGGGATGAGTGGACCAGACCTAAGACCAATAGAAGAGAAGGAGAAATAGAAAGAGCAGAGGGTAAAAAGAGGTTCAGAAGAGAACAGGGTATTAGTATCAACATTGTCAACTATTTGCAATTCAAACAAGTAAGATTGTGCATCAAGAGGGAGCAAAAAGTGCAAAACCCCTATAATAACTTCATGCTTTAACTAGCATATTCAGTTGAGTGCAACAACAGACCCACTCAAAGGCCCCTTCAGGGGGGCTCGCCCTCAGAGTTCATCTGGAGCTTCTTCGCCGCTTTGCGTCTGGATCTGTGAGTCTTTGGAGTGAGGCTATGCCACGGTGCCGGATCCGGAAGCATTTGTAGCGTAGAAGCCGATCGATGGATTTCCAGCTCCGGGTATTTCTCCAATGTGATCCCCAAATCTTCACAAATCCGCCTTATCTCCGCAGAAGTTTTGGCTTGATAATGTTTTCCATTAGCAGATATAGCAATGCCAAATGGATATAACCAGCGGTATGGAAACTGGCGTTGGCGTAACACTGTTGTAAAGGGTTGTAGCAATCTCCTTTTGGTCAGAGTGGTGGAAGCAAGGTCCTGGAAAATCAGAATTTTAGAGCCTTCATGACTTATAGACTCCGCTTCTCTGGCTCTTTTAAGAATAAGTTCTTTAATTCGGTAATCCAGGAAGCGGCATATGACATCCCTTGGTGGTTCCCCTTGTTTGGGTCGGGGTCTCAAAGATCTATGAGCTCGTATCAGTTCCAATGTCGGAGCAGGGTCAGAGTCCATCAGATCAGAGAAGATGCCCTGTAGGGTCGGGATCAAGGCTTCATTTGCTACCGATTCCGGAAGTCCCTTTAACCTAAGATTGTTTCGCCTTTCTCTGTTTTCATGATCTTCCAGAATGGCATGGATTTGATTAATATTGTCCTCCTGTTGGCGAAGGCAGGAGATGACAGTGTTGGAAGTGGAGGTTATTGTGGCTTGGGCCGCTTCCAGGGCTTCCACTCTGTGTCCAATTTGGCCGATTTCTTGTTTGATATCTGATAGTTCCCTTGCCATCGGTTCCAGCGCATTTTTTAGGATCCGTTTTATAAAGGATCTTGAGATGGGGAGACTCTTGCTATTGTCAGCACCTTCAGTGTCACTTTCATCGTCATCCATATCCTGTATATCATTAGTAGACGTGCTCTGGGGGTTGTCTGTTTTAGCGTCTGCTGCATGTAGGTGTTTTTTGAGAAACTTATCAACATCAGCCTGGGTAGTGGACTTAACTGGTCTGGGCAGGGAACTGGCACGTGCGTTGCCGATTTTGACCATGTTCAGGTCAGACATACGTGGTTTTATGCTTAAGTGAGTGAATGGTAGGGGTAAGGCCACTCCGCTCCCTCCAAGTAGCACAGGTTTTAGTACATTGCACTCCCTCCAAGAGGGGGAAGGAGGCGAGAAGAGAGTGTCTCTACGCTAGAGGTACGTCTATGCGACCCCTCTCTATATCATCTCCACCCACGGGCCTCTCTTGTCGCCTCGGTGTTTGCAATGGCGTGTGGAGCCGGATCCTAATAAATTTTCCTTGCCGCTGGCCAGGTTGCCAAGCTGCGTAGGCCCAGACCCGAGCCGATAGGGCACCCTGTAATGTGAAGGGGCACAGAGCAACCCCCCACAGCTCTCAATGTCTCTGGGTTGTCTTGAGAAGGAGTCCCCTTGAACCGGGTCCGTTCCCTTATCTTCCAAGCCAGTGTAGGGGGACTTTGTCTGGTGTCTTTCCCTTGGTTCTGGCCCCTACACTCCCCGTGTCTCCACACTCAGCAGCGTTGTCGGCCGCTAAGCCACGCGGGGGGGGGCTATGGAGGGGGGCGCCGGGGTGCTTGGTGCCCGCAACTGGACCCGAGAGACCCTGCAGGCCGGACCTGGGGCTTCGGTGTGGGAGAGGAGCAGGCGTATAGCCGGACGTTAGAGGGGATCTCACTCACCGCTAGGCCGTCCCATCGGATACTGCACAGTTCTCCCGAAGCGCCGCTCCCAGCCGCCGCGAGATCTCGCGCCGCGTCCCAGGAGCTCCACGCGGCCGCTCCAGGAACCCGCGCGGCTCGCAGGTCTCTCACTTCAGCCCCGCCGCCCGACAGGCCGGTGAGTATCGGGGCTCTCTGTCTCCGCTGGCCGTCCGACTTGCTCCAGCGGCCCGAGCGGTCTCAGCACTATCCACCTTCCTCGGGCCTGGCGTATAAGGTGTTAAAATGGCGGCGGCTCTTCTCCCGCTGTAGCCCAGAGCGTCGGGCAGGCCCGGACCGGGATGGGGGTGGGAGGAGATCGTCAGGCTCTCTGGTTACGGTTCGCTCCTGCTGAGCTCCCTGATAGGCTCTATCTTTCCTCCGGCAGGTGCCTCCGTTACTCTGGGACCACGCTTCCCGGGCCTTGTCACTCCAGTGCCCCGTCAGGCCGCAGCTTTGGATGGGTCTTAGGATGCGCCCTTAAGGTTGCAACCAAGAAATGAGGGTCTCTCCTCTCTTATGGCGTTCTGGGGACCTGGATGAAGGAGCCAGACGGGTGTATTGACTGTCAAGGAGCAGGATGTCTGTTGATAGATCAGGAGCTCCCACATCCACGTCTGCCCCTGACCGCGGCCATTTTGGACTCCCGTCAGAGTAGTCTTATCGGAGGAAGACTGCTTCACTGCTGCCAATCGTGACTCCAACTGCTGCACATAACGCAGCAACTGCTGCTGCTCTTCAGCCATAGCCAGACCTTTGGCGCGACCGTAATGTTACGAGGGGGACCCGGGGAAGCGTGCCAAGATGGGAAATGGACTGCTTCCGCCGGTCAAGGTCCACTGTGCGGTGTAAGGGACCGCCGCTATGGTGGGTGAAGAGTGAGCGGGTTGCTGCTAGCGATCGTCTGGAATGTCACAGACGATCTATGTACACCGATCTGCCCTAACCCGTGAGGGTTGTATGGCACAGATCTCACGGCTCGGTGTACCTGTTGCACGGGGAAGCACAGAGGTGCCCATGCACGTGTGCCAGTGGAAGTCACGAGAATATGGCACGAGGGTAGCACAGAGGTGCCCACGCACGTGTGCTTTCAATAACCAGGTGAGTCCAATGGAGACTTGAGGAGCTCACCTGGGACAGGAACACAGCCTGTTGACGGGGGTACTGCCGGAGCAGCAAGGCAGGAACACGGCCTGCAAACGAGGTACTGCCGGAGCAGCAAGGGCAAAGCCCACAAGAGACAGTAATGCCTGAGCAGTGGCGTGGCAGCACGCTGCCAGACATCCAAACATAGAAGGACAGTCGCGCGCCGCCATGATGGCAGGGGGAGCTTTTAAGGAGGTGCAGCTCCACCCGAGGGCGGGCGCGAGGCGGAGATGACGGACTTGACCCAATCAGGGTCCACGACGTCCCAGCCTGGCCAGTCAGGATTCACCACGTCACCAGCCTTGTCATCAAGCCGTGTGACGTCAGTGAGCGAATCAGGACCCACCACGCATTGCACATGCTCACCCTCCTGCCTCTGGGAAATAGAGGCGGGATCCTCGGTCTCACAATGTGCAGAGATAACGGGAATCTCACTGCTTCCCTGAGCAGTAAACCTCTGCACATTGCACAGCATCGCAGACCTTCAGGGCCGCTGAGCAGGAGAGTCTGCGGCAGGCCAGGAATGGGAGACCGCTTCACTCCTTGTAACAGGAGAACCACTAGGTGTCACCCTTCTGCTGCCTCTCTGAGAAGGTATCTCCTGCACACTGCGCAGTCTGGCAGACCTTCGGCGCTGCTGAGCAGGAGTGCTCGTGGCAGGCAAGGAATGGGAGACTGCCTCAGTCCTTGCCTCAGGAGAGCCACGAGATGTAACAGAGAGGAGTATAATAGGAGGAGTAGTCCTGGGGGAGGAGTATAATAGGAGGAGTAGTCCTGTGGGAGAGGAGTATAATAGGTAGGAGTAGTCCTGGGGGAGAGGAGTATAATAGGAGGAGTAGTCCTGGGGGGAGAGGAGTATAATAGGAGTAGTCCTGTGGGAGAGGAGTATAATAGGAGGAGTAGTCCTGGAGGAGAGGAGTATAATAGGAGGAGTAGTCCTGGAGGAGAGGAGTCTAATAGGAGGAGTAGTCCTGGGGGGAGTGGAGGATAATAGGAGGAGTAGTCCTGTGGGAGTGGAGGATAATAGGAGGAGTAGTCCTGGGGGAGAGGAGTATAATAGGAGGAGTAGTCCTGGGGGAGAGGAGTATAATAGGAGGAGTAGTCCTGGGGGGAGAGGAGGATAATAGGAGGAGTAGTCCTGTGGGAGAGGAGTATAATAGGAGGAGTAGCCCTGGGGAGAGGAGTATAATAGGAGGAGTAGTCCTGGGGGGAGAGGAGGATAATAGGAGGAGTAGTCCTGGAGGTGAGGAGTATAATAGGAGGAGTAGTCCTGGGGGGAGAGGAGTATAATAGGAGGAATAGTCCTGTGGGAGAGGAGTATAATAGGAGGAGTAGTCCTGGAGGTGAGGAGTATAATAGGAGGAGTAGTCCTGGGGTGAGAGGAGTATAATAAGAGGAGTAGTCCTGGAGGTGAGGAGTATAATAGGAGGAGTAGTCCTGGGGGTGAGAAGTCTAATAGGAGGAGTAGTCCTGGGGGGAGAGGAGTCTTATAGGAGGAGTAGTCCTGGGGGGAGAGGAGTATAATAGAAGCAGTCCTGGGGGGAGAGGAGTATAATAGGAGGAGTAGTCCTGGGGGGAGAGCAGGATAATAGGAGGAGTAGTCCTGGGGAGAAAGGAGGATAATTGGAGGAGTAGTCCTGGGGGATGAGGAGTATAATAGGAGGAGTATTCCTGGGGGGAGAGGAGTATAATAGGAGGAGGAGTCCTGGAGGGAGAGGAGTATAATAGTAGGAATAGTCCTGGGGGGAGAGGAGGATAATAGGAGGAGTAGTCCTGGGGAGAAAGGAGGATAATTGGAGGAGTAGTCCTGGGGGATGAGGAGTATAATAGGAGGAGTATTCCTGGGGGGAGAGGAGTATAATAGGAGGAGGAGTCCTGGAGGGAGAGGAGTATAATAGTAGGAATAGTCCTGGGGGGAGAGGAGGATAATAGGAGGAGTAGTCCTGTGGGAGAGGATTATAATAGGAGGAGTAGTCCTGTGGGAGAGGAGTATAATATGAGGCGTAGTCCTGGGGGAGAGGAGTATAATAGGAGGAGTAGTCCTGGGGGGAGAGGAGTATAATAGGAGGAGTAGTCCTGGAGGAGTAGTCCTGGAGGAGAGGAGTCTAATAGGAGGAGGAGTCCTGGGGGGAGTGGAGGATAATAGGAGGAGTAGTCCTGTGGGAGAGGAGTATAATAGGAGGAGTAGTCCTGTGGGAGAGGAGTATAATAGGAGGAGTAGTCCTGGGGGAGAGGAGTATAATAGGAGGAGTAGTCCTGGGGGGAGAGGAGTATAATAGGAGGAGTAGTCCTGTGGGAGAGGAGTATAATAGGAGGAGTAGTCCTGGAGGTGAGGAGTATAATAGGAGGAGTAGTCCTGGGGGTGAGAAGTCTAATAGGAGGAGTATTCCTGGGGGGAGAGGAGGATAATAGGAGGAGTAGTCCTGGGAGTGAGGAGTCTAATAGGAGGAGTAGTCCTGGGGGGAGAGGAGTCTAATAGGAGGAGTAGTCCTGGGGGGAGAGGAGTATAATAGAAGCAGTCCTGGGGGGAGAGGAGTATAATAGGAGGAGTAGTCCTGGGGGGAGAGCAGGATAATAGGAGGAGTAGTCCTGGGGAGAAAGGAGGATAATAGGAGGAGTAGTCCTGTGGGAGAGGAGTATAATAGGAGGAGTAATCCTAGGGGAGAGGAGTATAATAGGAGGAGTAGTCCTGGAGGTGAGGAGTATAATAGGAGGAGTAGTCCTGGGGGTGAGAAGTCTAATAGGAGGAGTATTCCTGGGGGGAGAGGAGGATAATAGGAGGAGTAGTCCTGGGAGTGAGGAGTCTAATAGGAGGAGTAGTCCTGGGGGGAGAGGAGTATAATAGAAGCAGTCCTGGGGGGAGAGGAGTATAATAGGAGGAGTAGTCCTGGGGGGAGAGCAGGATAATAGGAGGAGTAGTCCTGGGGAGAAAGGAGGATAATTGGAGGAGTAGTCCTGGGGGAGAGGAGGATAATAGGAGGAGTAGTCCTGGAGGTGAGGAGTATAATAGGAGGAGTAGTCCTGGGGGGAGAGGAGGATAATAGGAGCAGTAGTCCTGGGGTGAGAGGAGTATAATAGAAGTAGTCCTGGGGGGAGAGGAGTATAATAGAAGTAGTCCTGGGGGGAGAGGATTATAATAGGAGGAGTAGTCCTGGGGAGAAAGGAGTATCATAGAAGTAGTCCTGGGGGGAGAGGAGTATAATAGGAGGCGTAGTCCTGGGGGGAGAGCAGGATAATAGGAGGAGTAGTCCTGGGGAGAAAGGAGGATAATAGGAGGAGTAGTCCTGTGGGAGAGGAGTATAATAGGAGGAGTAATCCTAGGGGAGAGGAGTATAATAGGAGGAGTAGTCCTGGAGGTGAGGAGTATAATAGGAGGAGTAGTCCTGGGGGGATAGGAAGATAATAGGAGGAGGAGTCCTGGAGGTGAGGAGTAAGTATAATAGGAGGAGTAGTCCTGGGGGTGAGGAATCTAATCGGAGGAGTAGTCCTGGGGGGAGAGGAGTCTAATAGGAGGAGTAGTCCTGGGGGGAGAGGAGAATAATAGGAGGAGTATTCCTGGGGGGAGAGGAGGATAATAGGAGGAGTAGTCCTGGGGGTGAGGAGTCTAATAGGAGGAGTAGTCCTAGGGGGAGAGGAGTCTAATAGGAGGAGTATTCCTGGGGGGGGGGGGGGGAGAAGAATAATAGGAGGAGTAGTTCTGGGGGGAGAGGAGGATAATAGGAGGAGTAGTCCTGGGGTGAGAGGAGTATAATAGGAGGAGTAGTCCTGGGGTGAGAGGAGTATCATAGAAGTAGTCCTGGGGGGAGAGGAGTATAATAGGAGGAGTAGTCCTGGGGGGAGAGCAGGATAATAGGAGGAGTAGTCCTGGGGAGAAAGGAGGATAATAGGAGGAGTAGTCCTGTGGGAGAGGAGTATAATAGGAGGAGTAATCCTGGGGGAGAGGAGTATAATAGGAGGAGTAGTCCTGGGGGGAGAGGAGTATAATAGGAGTAGTCCTGTGGGAGAGGAGTATAATAGGAGGAGTAGTCCTGGAGGAGAGGAGTATAATAGGAGGAGTAGTCCTGGGGGTGAGGAATCTAATCGGAGGAGTAGTCCTGGGGGGAGAGGAGTCTAATAGGAGGAGTAGTCCTGGGGGGAGAGGAGAATAATAGGAGGAGTATTCCTGGGGGGAGAGGAGTCTAATAGGAGGAGTATTCCGGGGGGGGGGGGAGAAGAATAATAGGAGGAGTAGTTCTGGGGGGAGAGGAGGATAATAGGAGGAGTAGTCCTGGGGAGAAAGGAGGATAATAGGAGTTGACTTAATCCTTAAATTTCAATGCTCACTGTAATGTAATATGTATATCAATAAAAAGATTGTTGAAAAGGATAGGCAGATTGCTATAGTTTGGGGACAAGGATGGGCACATTAGTACAAGGGGTCAAAGATGGGGACATTCCTACAGGATGGGGACATTACTATAAAGGGACAAGGAAGGATGGTGACATTACTACAGGATGGGGACCAGGATGGGGCACATTATTACAAGATGGGGAACGGGATGGGGACACTACTACAAAATGAGGACCAGGATGGGAACATTACTACAACATGTGAGCCAAAATGTCTATATTGTGCTCATTGTAAGATGATACAAGAAGGGGATAAAAAAGTAAACTTTTTTCAAAATAAAGCATGAATTTTTAGTACCATAATGTTTTTTTTTTAATAATAATAAACTAAAATAAGCAGAAAAAATAAACGTTTGTTGTTGCCACATCCGCAATGACCCAAGCTATATAACCGTACCATAACCCACAGGATGAATGCCATTTAAAAAAAATGTTCAAAAAAAGTAATCCAAATGTGTTTAGATTAAAAATATGGTATCACTAAAAATGTCATATTATCCTCATTGATCACTGCACTGCTCCAACTTTGCTATATGGCCAGCCTGTATTTTCCAGCAGTACTTAGACAATATTAGAAAACATAACTATTACAATGCACACACTATAAAATGCATTGGACATATACAGTCATATGAAAAAGTTTGGGCACCCCTATTAATGTTAACCTTTTTTCTTTATAACAATTTGGGTTTTTGCAACAGCTATTTCAGTTTCATAAATCTAATAACTGATGGACTGAGTAATATTTGACCGGTGGAAAAGTATGGGCGCCTCAACATAAAAGGGACATTAATATTTTGTAGATCCTCCTTTTGCAAAAATCACAGCCTCTAGTCGCTTCCTGTAGCTTTTAATGAGCTCCTGGATCCTGGATGAAGGCATATTTGACCATTCCTGTTTACAAAATAATTCCAGTTCAGTTAAGTTTGATGGTCGCCGAGCATGGGCAGCACGCTTCAAATCATCCCACAGATTTTCAATGATATTCAGGTCTGGGGACTGGGATGGCCATTCCAGAACTTTGTAATTGTTCCTCTGCATGAATGCTTGAGTAGATTTGGAGCGGTGTTTTGGATCATTGTCTTGCTGAAATATCCATCCCCTGCTTAACTTAAACTTTGTCACTGATTCTTGCACATTATTGTCAAGAATCTGCTGATACTGAGTTGAATCCATGCGACCCTGAACCTTAACAGGATTCCCGGTGCCAGCATTGGCCACACAACCCCAAAGTATGATGGAACCTCCACCAAATTTTATTGTGGGTAGCAAGTGCTTTTCTTGGAATGCCGTGTTTTTTGCCTCCATGCATAACGCCTTTTTGTATGACCAAACAACTCAATCTTTGTTTCATCAGTCCACAGGACCTTCTTCCAAAATGTAACTGGCTTGTCCAAATGTGCTTTTGCATACCTCAGGCGACTCTGTTTGTGGCGTGCTTGCAGAAATGGCTTCTTTCGCATCACTCTCCCATACAGCTTCTCCTTGTGCAACGTGCGTTGTATTGTTGACTGATGCACATTGACACCATCTGCAGCAAGATGAAGCTGCAGGTCTTTGGAGGTGGTCTGTGGATTGTCCTTGACTGTTCTCAACATTCTTCTTCTCTGCCTTTCTGATATTTTTCTTGGCCTGCCACTTCTGGGCTTAACAAGAACTGTACCTGTGTTCTTCCATTTTCTCACTATGTTCCTCACAGTGGAAACTGACAGTTTAAATCTCTGAGACAACTTTTTGTATCCTTCCCCTGAACAACTATGTTGAATAATCTTTGTTTTCAGATCATTTGAGAGTTGTTTTGAGGAGCCCATGATGCCACTCTTCATAGGAGATTCAAATAGGAGAATAACTTGCAAGTGGCCACCTTAAATACCTTTTCTCATGATTGGATACACCTGCCTATGAAGTTCAAAGCTCAATGAGGTTACAAAACCAATTTAGTGCTTTAGTAAGTCAGTAAAAAGTAGTAAGGAGTGTTGAAATCAAGAAATTGATAAGGGTGCCCATACCTTTGCACCGGTCAAATTTTGTTTAAATGCGGATTGCACATTTTCTGTTAGTACAATAAACCTCAATTCAATCCAGAAATATTACTCAGTCCATCAGTTATTAGATATATGAAACTGAAATAGCTGTTGCAAAAACCCAATTTGTTATAAAGAAAAAAGGTTAACATTAATAGGGGTGCCCAAACTTTTTCATATGACTGTATTTAACCACAATGGAAGTGGGGTAATCTAGCAACCTCCTACATTACCACCCACCTCAATGAGGAGTAAGGGGGGCAGCGTGCATATCATACACTGTCATGATTCGGTAATCTGCAGTTCTTTTTACCCAGACAAAATAATTGTTTAATCACTACATTTCCCTGCCTGGCCTTCCTCTCCCTGTCACCGTCATTAGTAAGTGTTTCAGACGTGTACCGTCCCAGCAGCGGTCGAACCGCTCGGATCTGGGTGCTGCTACTAGTGGCTTGAGGGTCTCTGGACCTGGGGGCTCAGGTTCACTCTAAAACATGATGGGGAGTTATTTACAGGGGAATTAGTTAGTTCGTGATGCCACCCGTGGTGTGCAGTAATAGGGAGTACCGCCGCTGCCGTTGGGACTACCCGGGGTGATGGAGTGGGGCAGCCATATGACGTTACCTTCCACAGGTAGGGGAAGGCCCCGGGACTCTTGATGGTGGGATGGATTGCAGGGGGAGCGCAGGCTCGCGGGTAGCAGGGGCTGATCATGTACTCACTCAGAAGGAAAGCAGACGCTGACAACGTGGTAAACCAAGTCTCTGGGTGCCGCTGCCCTCTTGGGGGAGATTGTCCGGGTTCCATCCCCTGCAGTACTGCCTAATGGTCCAGAGCCTGCCTCCGTGCAGAGAATTTTAGAAGTATTCAAGTGGCCCGTAAGCTTAAAGCTGTCCGGGCCCCGCTCCCTACTATGGGTAATAAATGAGCTTGCTCTCAGGAGCTCATGCTTGGGATTTCAGTGGGCTGCTTTATTTGGAAAGCCCTATCCCCCTCATTGCGCTAGTGCCCCTGATCTCTGAGCTTCGTGGGGTCAGTCCATAAAGACCCCACCCTCCGCAGGTTAATTGCCGGGTAGCTTGAAGCCTCTCCCCGATCTAGGGTCCAGTACCCCGTTGTGCTTTTGGCCCCAGACCTGCTATTGGACTGCAGCTGCTGACCGTCCTCCTCGACTAGCCAGGCACCGAGTCCCAATATCCCGCTACCGGGTCTCCGACTCCTCCGGGTCGAGACCACCGTCTGCAACCCAATCTACTTCTCTCCTGGGAGCTCCAACTCCCAGCTTCCTCGAGCTACTCACTGCTCGAGGGCTACCACTGAACTCACTCGTCACCTCCCACCTCCCTGCCTGACACCTAGGTGGGTGGCCCTCTTCCAGATTAGCAGCCCACTGACAGGGTGTGGTGTGAGGTGTGATTGGGATTTTGGATGCTGATGGAGGCAGTGCTGCAGGTTGGGAACCCAGAACCAAGAGGGGTTGAGTCCTGCACTGAGAGATAAAGAGCATGCAGAACCCTGTGACGACCTGACTAGTCCAGGGGCGTCACATTCCCCCTTGGTTAAACGTAGCTCTTCCCCGAGCTACAGGACATCCAAAGGTTTATTTTGTTAACTGAGAAAAGATAACAAGTTTAATTAACAATTTCACTTCCCTCCCCCAGGGGAGGCACATTACTTAAACGTTACATTGTAAAACTTGTAGAGTTCATTTTCATTAGTAGAACCATGGGAACGCTACCGGTTGTAGCAGTAGTCGGTGGCTCAGCCTACTCCACTGCAGCACCTTCCTACGACAGTTCATTCTAAATGTCCCTCTCCCTTCAACCCGCCATCCAAACAACCTGGAGCCTGCCGCTTCCTACTTGGTTCTGTGACAGGGTTGAAGTCATAGAGGCATAAAAGACGACTCTGGTGGGCGCACTGGGCACAACTATATACAAAAGCACAAGTTTATGCTGGCCGCTGCCAGTCCCGCAGCCATGGTCCATGTTTAACTTTAAATAATTTGGCAGAAAATCAGGTGACTTTCCCAGATAATCAACATTTTTAGCATTTTCAAACTTCACTTATCATTTTTCCGAAAAATAAAAAACTTAGAAAAATAACAAATGAAAACACAGCATTAACATTAGATAGCCGGGTACCGCTACCATCACTGCAGCAGATAATCAGGGTCCACCTGCGCCCCCTCCAGGGTATAATGCTGCATCGGGCCACAGTCCTGTGGGTCTTGGACCCAAACAGCACTTTCACTCGCAAGCTTCCTCTTCTCTGTTGAGGTGATCAGCAATTCTTCTCCTGCGCCGCTCCCTAGCAAGCACTTTTGCATATGTCCACAACAGCTGACGGGCTGCTCGGATCCAGATCCGCAGTGGCTCGAGGGGTCTCCGGTCTCCCGAGGCGGGGTCGCGCAGCCTCTCGAAAATAAAAGGGGGGTGGAAAGGGTGGATTTGGATAATGTTTGTGACGCCACCCACGGTTCATGGTAAAAATTGGGATACCACCGCTGCAGTGTTTAGGGGAGATGGGAGTGCCCGGGAGCAATGGAATGGCAGCAATTGATGTTAACCCCTCCGTGGGCAGGGGAAAGTGTCCCGGAGCTCGGTGCTGGCTTGCTGGGGACCCGTTTGGAGAAAAGGGGCACAACGTACTCACACAGTCCAGAGATGCTGACACAAACCGGGTAAACCAAAGTCTTGAACGTCCTGCAGCCTTAGTCCAAACACTTTAGGTCCGTGCCCTTTTGGCATTGCTGGTTGGTTTGAAGCCTTGTCCCGTGGCACCGTGTTTACACTTGGTGGATCCCTTTCGCCTATAACTACTCGGGTCCCGCTCACCTGCATGGCTAGCAGGGTGAGCTTGCTCTCAGGGTTCACGCGCGGGATTTTCTGGACGGTTTTGGGAAGTCCTATCCCTATGGCTGCGTTATTACCCCAATTTTGGAGCGGGTGGAAAGCGGTTCCTGAAGATTCCGTTCCCGTCGAGTGAATTACTGGGCTGCATAAAGCTACTTCCCAGGCTAGGGTTTGCGTACCCCGTCGTGCCCTGTCCCCTGCCCGCTTGTAGCACAAGGCCGCCGGTCTGTCCTCCGCGCCATTACCATGCCCCCTGTCACTATCCCCTGCGACCGGGGTTCCAGCTCCTTCCAGGCCAGATCAACGTCTGGCACCTGGGACTGTTACAGGAGCCCAGCTCCGCAGCATGACCTTTCCTGTCACCGCTCACTGGCACTTCTCTCCTCTCTCCTCTCCTCTCTCCAACTCCTTTCCAACTCCTGACACTTCTGGCCCTCCTTCTACCATCCCCCCATCTGGGCGGCCCTATTCCCCTCAGGCTACCCAATGGGTGTTTGGTGGGTGTGGTGCAGAGTGTTCCTCAGGATTTGTGTATACCTGTTGTTAGCAACACCAAATGGACAGGACCCGTAACCAAGGAGGAGCGTGTACCATGCAGAAGGGCAGATTGCATGGCACCCTTGTGAAGACCTGATAGGCCAGGACGTCATATTCCCCCTTGGTTAAGCGTAGCTTGTCCGCGAGCTACAGGATGCCAAGTATATGTTGAACTGGTAAAAGAAAGGTTAACATTAATAACATTTATTCAACAGGTTCATCCCACATTAGGGAGGTACTTATGCTTTAACGTTACAAACTTTAGAGTTCATCTGTCAGCAGGGAGACGCCACCGGTTGTGATGGCAGCGGGGACCCAACCTACCACGTTGCGGTCCCTTCCTGCGACACTCCAGTCCCAACGTCCCGGATCCCAACAACCCCAAATAACCTAGTTCTCCTGGAAACCTAAATGGGTCCTTGGTCGGGTTAAGGTCCCGGGATGTGCCAGATGACTCCTTGGCACAGAAAGTGCAATTAAATACAAAACACAAGTTTGTGTTGGTCACGCCAGTTCTGTGACCGTGGTCCATTTTTTTACTCAGCTATTTTAAATCTACAAAGTCCTTGAAGAATTGGCAAAGTCCATGTACTGGTTGTACACTGGTAGCAAATCTAGAGGAAAATCAGGTTACTTTCCCGTTTCATTAAGCATTCATTTTCTAGCAGGTTCTATATGGAAAATAACAAACTGAAAAACAACAAACGAAAACACTGATACCTAACAATTCTATGGCATTGTTAACTTTTCAGTATTAAACTTTCTACTTTACTGGGACCACTCACTGGGAGACTGGTAACCAACAGCGGCAGCTGGCACAACCCACTCATTCACCATAGTGAGCCGTTTTACATCTAGGGCATACCAGCCCCGCTCGCCACAGTGCCGGGTATAGCTGACCATCTCCCCAGGCTCTAGGTTGCGGCCCGGGTGATCCCTTGGGAGGTGTTGCTCGACATCTCTTCTTGCAACAAACACCTTTTCAGCAAGACAGGCCTCGGACAGGAAACCCCACCCTTTCTCAGGGTCAAAATGGTACACCATGCCCCTCTTTGGTGGGCCTCGTACATGGAACGTAGATTTCCTCAGATGATCCTTCTCTCTCTGGGTACGAGCGATCATCTCCTGTTGCCGTTGATCTGCTGGGGTTATGGTCGGTATCAACTCTTGTTGTGGTCGTTCCCAGCAGAGGGCATCGGCGTCCGGCCTCAGCTCCCTGACTGGTTCTGGCTTTAGATGGACTCGGGCGGCCCCAACAGCCGTCAGGATGCCGCGCGGTAGTGGAACCGGTGGACTGGAAGGTCCCACTCCTGCTCCTGTAGGTAGAAAGACCGACTGCTCTGCAGCCGGGGTTGCAGGGTCCGGGTGCTCCGCGTCTGAGGACGGACCCCGTGATGCGGCCAAGTCTGATCTGGCCGGGCTCCGAGGAACCGCTGACGTGACTGGGACGACAGGAGACTTCGGGGCTGCTGCTGGAGCTTCATATGAAAATGCTGCAGGTTCCGCTGCTGGGATGGGTGATGCCAGCTCGGCGTCCGCCGAGCACGGGGTAGGTGACAGTGGAGTGGTTGCCGCAAGCGGGGGTGGACCGGATCCCTCAGCCGCTATGGCCAGATTAGGGTAATCAACAGGGACTGGGTAACCACTTACCCTCTCTTCACGAGGGATTTTGATCTCACGGGCTCACATCGCTACCGCCAGATTCCTCATCTCTTCTCTCCAGTGATTCAATATGAACAGGAACTGCGTCTGCATTCTCCTGCACAGCTGCTCGGTGTCTTCTTCAATCCAAGTCACGGTCCCGGGAACAGCACGTTCCGGTGACAAGCTCCGCTCCGCCATCTTGCCTCTGCGTTGTCCAGGAACAGTATGGCAGAGTTCTGGCATCCCTGCTTCTCTTCCGCTTTTGCTACATTCAGGCACGCCCCCTCGGTTTTCTCCCAGCACTCTCTCGCGTGCTGTGGCCCTCTGGGAACTTCTGGTTCCTGTTTCAGGCTGAGGACGAAGGGCGGGACTTCGACTTCACGCGCTTTATGAAGAAGATGGCGTTTTTGGGCGAAAACAGCGGAAAAATGGCGGACGACGCGGGAAAAAGACTTTGGACTCCTGGACTTCACTTTTCAAGGCACACGTCACCCAGGTTAGTGGGTCCTGCTCGCATCCTGTTCGTGACGCCAAGCTTTTCGAGGGTGTGCTGCCCCCGCGACAGCCGACTGGCTGCTCGGATCCGGATCCGCAGTGGCTCGAGGGGTCTCCGGACCCAAGGAGGGGTCGTGCGGCCTCTCGAAAATAAAAAGGGGGTGGAAAGGGTGGATTTGGATAATGTTCATGACGCCACCCATGGTTCGTGGTAAAAATTGGGATTCCACCACTGCAGTGTTTAGGGGAGATGGGAGCGCCCGGGAGCGATGGAATGGCAACAATTGATGTTAACCCCTCCGTGGGCAGGGGTAGGTGTCCCGGGGCTCGGTGCTGGCTTGCTGGGGACCGATTGGGAGAAAAGGGGCACAACGTACTCACACAGTCCAGAGATGCTGACACTGATACCAGGTAAACTAAAGTCTTGAACGTCCTGTAGCCTTAAGCAGGCTTTAAACGCTACGACATCGCTCAAGTGATCTCGTTGGGGTCACAGATTTCGTGATGCACATCCGGTCGCTTTAGCGATGCCGTTGCGTGTGACACCTATGAGCGATTTTACATCTTCACAAAAACGTGCAAAATCGCTGATCGGTAACACGGGGGTCCATGCTCAAATATCGTTACTGCAGCAGTAACGAAATTGTTCCTCGTTCCTGTGGCAGCACACATCGCTCCGTGTGACACCGCAGGAACGAGGAACCTCACCTTACCTGCGTCCCGGCCACAATTCGGAAGGAAAGAGGTGGGCGGGATGTTACGTCCCGCTCATCTCCGCCCCTCCGCTTCCATTGGGCGGCGGTTCAGTGACGCTGCTGGGACGTCACTGTGACGGTGAACGAACCGCCCCCTTAGAAAGGAGGCGGTTCGCCGGTCACAGCGACGTCGCAGTGAAGGTAAGTCTGTGTGATGGGTCCGGGGGATGTTGTGTGACACGGGCAGCGATTGGCCCGTGTTGCACAACCGATGGGGGCGGGTACGCACGCTGGCGATATCGTACCAATATCGCAGTGTGTAAAGCGGCCTTAAGTCCAAACACGTTGGGTCCGTGCCCTTTTGGTGTTGCTGGTTGGTCTGAAGCCTTGTCCCGTAGCACCGTGTTTACACTTGGTGGATCCCTTTCGCCTATAATTACTCGGGTCCCGCTCACCTGTGTGGCTAGCAGGGTGAGCTTGATCTCAGGGTTCACGCGTGGGATTTTCTGGATGGTTTTGGGAAGTCCTATCCCTATGGTTGCCTTATTACCCCGATTTTGGAGTGGGTGGAGAGCGGTTCCTGAAGATTCCGTTCCCGTCGGGTGAATTTCTGGGCTGCATAAAGCTACTTCCCAGCCTAGGGAAGTAGCCCGTACCCCGTCGTGCCCTGGCCCCTGCCCGCTTGTAGCACAAGGCCGCCGGTCTGCCCTCCGTGGCAGTACCATGCCCCCTGTCACTACCCCCTGCAACCGGGGTTCCAGCTCCTTCCAGGCCAGACTAACGTCTGGCACCTGGGACTGTTACAGGAGCCCAGCTCCGCAGCGTGACCTTTCCTGTCACCGCTCACTGGCACTTCTCTCCTCTCTCCTCTCCTCTCTACAACTCCTCTCCAACTTCTGACACTTCTGATCCTCCTTCTACCATCCCCCCATCTGGGCGACCCTATTTCCCTCAGGCTACCCAATGGGTGTTTGGTGGGTGTGGTGTAGAGTATTCCTCAGGATTTGTGTTTACCTGTTGTTAGCAACACCAAATGGGCAGGACCCGTAACCAAGGAGGAACGGGTACCATGCAGAAGGGCAGATTGCACGGCACCCTTGTGACGACCTGATAGGCCAGAGCGTCACACATGCAACCGCATCTGCCATAGCCAATGTCTTTTCCAATCATGGGAGCTGATGTCAGGCTTCACTTTGATCTCTGGTACGGGTTGTGAGTGGACTTCGGCAGCCCCAGAAGCCGCTGGGATGCCGCACGGCAGCATTGCTGGCATCTCCACAGGCTCCGCCTCCGCTATGGTGGGTAGAGAAACCGGCTGTTTCGCTGCCGGGAGAGCAGAGTCCGGGTGCTCCGTATCAGGGTACGGGTCCAGTGATGCGGCCGGGTATGGTGGTGGTGGTGTTGGGATAACCACTGTCGTTGCCTGGTCAGGTAGTAAGGTCTGGGGCTCTGTAGTCTGCTCCTCGTAAACGGGGACTGGAGGTTCCGCTACCAGTGGTGGGGGTAGCAGCTTGGCATCCGCCGAGGGCGAGGGTGATGGTGGCTGGATGCTTGCAGCGGGCGGGGGCAGACCGTATCCCGCAGCCGAAAGGCCGGGTCGATCGGGACTGGGTAGCTGCTTACCCGCTCCTCGCGTGGGACTTCTATCTAATGGGCTCGCACCACCATTGCCAGGCTCCTCATCTCTTCCCTCCAATGGTTAATGTCCTGCAGAGTTGCTCTGTTTCTTGTTCTATCCAGGCCGCAGTCCCAGGAACAGCGCGCTCTGGTGACCAGTCTCATGCTGCCGCCATCTTACCTCTGCGGTGTCCAGGAACTTTATGACAGAGTCCTGGCGTCCCTGCTCCACTTCCGCTACTACATCCCATCACGCCCCCTTGGTTTTCGCCAGCCACTCACTTTCATGCTGGGGACCCCTGGGAACTTCCGGTTCCGGCCACACTCTCAGAAATAAGGGCGTGGCTTCAGCTTCATGCGCTTTTGATCTGGAAGATGGCGGGAGCGGGATTTTGACACCGCAGCTTGGATTCTAAGGCACACGTCACCCAGGTTAGTGGGTCCTGTCCGAATTCTGTTCATGACGCCATGATTGCTTCTGACGTGTACCGCCCCAGTAGTGGTTGAACCGCTCGGATCCAGGTGTCGCTACTCGTGGCTCGGGGGTCTCCGGACCCAGGTGCTCAGGGTCACTCTAAACAGGATTGGGAGTTATTTATAGGGGAATTAGTTAGTTTGTGACGCCACCCGTGGTCTGCGGTAATAGGGAGTACCGCTGCTGCCATTGGGAGTATCCGGGGTGATGGAGTGGGGCAGCCAGATGACGTTACCCTCCATGGGTAGGGGAAGGCCCCGGGACTCTTGATGGTGGGATGGATTGCAGGGGGAGCGCAGGCTCGCGGATAGCAGGGGCTGATTAGGTACTCACTCAGAAGGACAGCAGACGCTGACAACGAGGTAAACCAAGTCTCTGGGTGTCACTGCCCTTTTGGGGGAGCTCGTCCAGATTCCATCCCCTGCAGTACTGCCAGATGGTCCAGAGCCTGCCTCTGTGCACAGAATTTTAGAAGTGTTCAAGTGGCCCGTAAACTTAAAGCTGCCCGGGCCCCGCTCCCTACTATGGGTAGTAAATGAGCTTGCTCTCAGGAGCTCATGCTTGGGATTTCAGTGGGCTGCTTTGTTTGGAAAGCCCTATCCCCCTCATTGCGCAAGTGCCCCTGATCTCTGAGCTTCGTGGGGACAGTCCATAAAGGCCCCACCCTCCGCAGGTTAATTGCCGGGTTGCTTGAAACCTCTCCCCGACCTAGGGTCCAGTAGCCCGTAGTTCTTTCGGCCTCAGACCGGCTATTGGACTGCAGCTGCCGACCGTCCTCTTCGACTAGCCAGGCACCCAGTCCCAATATTACGCGACTGGGTCTCCGACTCCTTCGGGTCCAGACCACCGTCTGCAACCCAATCTACTGCTCCCCTGGGAGCTCCAACTCTCAGCTTCCTCGAGCTCCTCACTGCTCAAGGGCTACCACTGAACTGACTCCTCAACTCCCACTGCCCTGTCTGACCCCTAGGTGGGCGGCCCTATTCCAGCTTAGCAGCCCACTGATGTGCCTGGCAGGGTGTGGTGCAAGGTGTGATTGGGATTTTGGATGCTGATGGAGGCAGTGCTGCAAGTTGGGAACCCAGAACCAAAAGGGGTTGAGTCCTGCGCTGGGAGATAAAGAGCGTGCAGTACCCTGTGATGACCTGACTAGTCCAGGGGCGTCACATAAGTATTGTGCGGCTCATGTTCTTCTGGGTGCGGTCTGTGGTGAGTTGATTTTGGGGGCAGTCTCCACTTCTGTTATTACCACATGCACTCCTACGGTCACAACAAGAGCAAGAGCAGAGCATGTGAGGGCGCATGTGCCGTATGACAGTCTGATGCAGGAAGAGTGTTCACAAAGATGGAGCTGGATATAGTGTGGCACCCCAGTCATCATGGGAGCCACAGTGGCATTGTTCTCTTCACCTGAAGGACAGTGCAATGCCTGGAAGCAGCGGGGAAGATCTCAATGTCAGGTACCATTGCACACAGCACTTCCTGACTCAGACCAGAAGGGGGAGCTTAAGTCCTGGTTGGGACGAGCCTCCCCTGTGCATTCTGGGATGGGAAGGGGTTATTCAGAAAAACAGAAAGTGAAACCTCAGAACCCTCGAGTAGAGAAAAGAGACCGGTCGCTGTTAGACAGCTGTCAGCAAACTTTCCAGGACCAAGCGCATTACACAGGTACTAAAGGCTCAGTAGTAAAACCCGGAGGGCAGGAGATTCTATATTTCCTGCCCCACCAACAAAGCCCTAAGGCAAAGTAGCAAAATAGAGCCCGGGGCCGCTGAGGAACACGTGGGCCCCATACCCGGCTCACGCTGCCCGTCAGGGAGGGACATAGCACTAAGCAACCAAGAACCGGGATCCCCAAATAGCTTCAAGCCACGGGCATCCGACATCCAAAGAGCATAAAAGAAGGCCTCCAGCATACCTCGCAAAGAGACATTCCTCCCTGCTACCAGGCTGACCGGACCACAGTAACCTCGGGACTACAACCTGTTGCCAGTAAAGTTAAAAGGAAACTACCAATCTGTGTCGTCTGGTTACTGTCGGTGCCCTCAGTCCTGCACCCCAACGCACCACTACTTCCTTCATCATCTCCCTGGGGCCCGCTCCACCTGTGGGGAGCAAAACCATCTCTACTGCTACCACCATCTGCCCTGGAGGACACTGACAGCAGTGGCAGCTAATCCCTGGCTGCGTACCGCAGGTGTCGTCACAACAATCATTCTCAACCTCCACCTCCTATTCACCTTCTATTGGTGTACATCTCGGGATATGAAACCGGGCAGGCCACAGCGACATCCCAGACCTCTGCACCGGCCAGGTGACGTGTAAACAGGTACGAGATCTGACCTGGACCCCCTACCCCCTGGGTGCTACAAAAGCGCTATGCGCAAGTGTCTACTCCGACGCCAACTTAGTGAAGAGTTTTCTGCAATACTTACAAATGCTAGTGCACACGCACTGGAATTACTGTCTTTCATGGTGACGGGGGGAGGAAGGCCAGGCAGGCAGACAGGGGCAGGAATATGTGGTTCAGGTCTTGCTATCTATTCCTGTGCTGCCCCCACGTCAGTAGCAGCTGGGCTGCTTGGATCTGGACCCGCAGTGTGGCTCGAGGGATTCTCCGTACCCGGGGGCCACGTGGACACTCCGAATGAAAGGGGACGTATTTGTAAGGGATTTGCTGTAATCAGTCTGTGACGCCACCCACGGTGTGTGGTGAAGTGTGGCACCACCGCTGCTGCTGTGGGGCACCCGGGGGCGATGGAATGGCAGCTGGATGTTAACCCCTCCATGGGTAGGGATGGTTGCCCCGGGGCCCGGTGACTCGGTGCAGGGGACGGTGATGGCAGGGGCTGGCATGCCTGGTCAGACCAGGGAGTCTCAGCTTACTCACGGTTAAATAAATCAGACAGGTCCAGTGGTTAACCATGGTGCTGGTGGCCGGCCGCCGCGGCCGGGTGTACTCTGGTCCCCCACCCGGGCTGGTGGTCTGTGTCACTTCCCTCTGCACTGTGTTGTGATGTAGTAGACTTCCCGGTGTGGAACGCGGGAGTCCACTCCCGGTACTTTTGTTGGGAGCCGTGCCCGCTGACGCTGACCCTTGGGATCTACCGGGCCCTGGCGGATGCCCGACCCACATATTCCTGCCCCTGTTGCACCTGTCAATCAAAAAGCAGTGTATTGCTGGAACTTTACTTGCATATATTTCTGAAATAAAACATCCAATCTCAGAACAGAAGGTATGCTTACATTCAGCATGATAGCGCCAGTATAGTGTGGCGCCCCTGACCTGGTCAGGCACCACAGAGTACTGCACCCATGCTGGGGCAGTGCTTCCAGGTAAAATCCAAAGGATGAAATAAGGTGTGTACGCACAGACACATAGCAACCAGGTCTCCCACACACTAGAGGGGACCCTTGGGCAGACCAAGAGGGGGCGTTTCCTCCACATCTCAGCTAGGGGTGCTGGGGAGGGGCTGGAAGCTAAGGTGTTAGTGGCAGTCAGAAAAAGCAGTAGGAGAGAGGAGCAAGCCAGTCTGAAGCGGAGAGCGCAGGGAGAAGGAGCGAGCAGGCGCACGTACACGCTAGTCAGACCCTGCCCGTGAAGTAGCCGTTAGCGGGGAGAACGGTTGCCACACAGTCAGCCTGAAAGACACCTGAAGAGAGGACAGGCAGTTGAGTACGGGGACTACTAGCAACCAGGCATGAACGGGGTACAGGTCCCTAGAGCCACACATCCATTTAGTGGTCTGCTAAACCTGCAGGTGGAGGGACTAGAGGTTCCTCACCAACCGAAACAGAGTCCGAGCATCAGCAGCAACGAGGGGGCCCATAAGGAGGATTGAGCCTGGAGCTATCTTCCTTGGTCCACGCTGCCAGCAAACTGGCCAGAAAGGGGAGAAAAGGCAGTTGCTACTTCCCTGGATGAATCCCACGGTACTTTAAGTCAGGGGTTGTCCGAAACAAGAAGTGCTAGGAAGGCGAGTTAGCGGTTACCCTTAGACCAGCCTGACAGACACCTGGTTCCATCTGGTCTATCTCAGCATCGTCCGGGTTACCTCACAAAACCAGCTGAACGTGAGTAAACAAGTTGAAAGACTTTCTGGACTGCGACTGAGTTATTCTGCGACCTGTTGTTCCACACACCCGAGCCCCTGAGGCCAGCCTCACTCACGGGAGGCCATACCACCAGACTTCAGACACCATCAGCCCCAGACGCTCGATAAACCTGCAGTGGCGGTCACACATCACCCTGACCGCAAACCGCGAGTGGCGTCACGACTCCCATGTAAATAAACCTGACATACCTGTTGCCAGCGGTAATCAAGTGGACCCCTGTGGCGTCCCCGAAAGTGGAGTGAAGTCTCTGAGGTGACCGCTGCAGGTGGGCGATGCCATAGCAGTGGCTTTACTTTCTATTAAAATCCTGCTGGTTGGTTCTCTTTAATAGCCTGTTTATACAGACCAACTGTGTGGCGCCCCAGGACCTGGTCGCCACAAAAGCATTGCCCCTCCAAAGGGTTAATGCTGAGCCTGGAGGTAATTGGGAGGTCTATTGGCCAGTAAGTTCAACATCCAACGCAGTTTCTCCCTCAGGCCAGCAGGGGGAGCTCTGAACCTGGAGTTCCAGGGAGCATTCCTTAAGTCTGACCTGAGGGAGGAGTTAGTGGTCAGTCTGTAGAGAGAAAGCAGATGCAGAGTAGTGCTGTCCTGTGGACTGGGGCCTGGAGCTGGAATAGCTTGGCCCAGTGAAGCAGGAAGAGCAGAGAGGCACAGAAGAGACTCGGACATCGGAGTCTGTGGCCACCAGGGCCTAAAATACTCCCTGCTAGCCGAATCCGAAGGGCAGGAGAGCTGCAAGCACCTGGCCCATAAAGAGCCCGAAGGTACAGCTGCATCACCAGGGCCCGGTGTGGACTCCAGCAGAGAAGCACCAGAGAGGGCCTGCGCAGCCTACCACACAGGGAGAGGGACGTATCACCGGTCCCAGCAGCAAGAGGGCCATTGCTAAGCCAGAGAGCAGGGTCCTATAACAGTAAAGAAAGAACAGGAGTAGGCCTCATACTCATCTGGCCAAAAAGATACCTCAGTTACTTCCAGGCCGGCCGGAGCCCTCTACCACCTGTGACGGTCTCCCAGGACTAAACTGTTGCCAAGTAAAAGAGGAGAAGGTAAAGAGACTACTGTTTGTGCCTGGTTCTTTCACTGCCTGTCGGCCCTGCACCGTATTATTCACACATCACACCATAGACTCTCATGAGCACTAACTGTTGCCCCGAGGCACCGCTCCACCTGTGGGGAGCAGGACCATCCGAGCTGCCATACCACCAGCCCCGGAGGCCTCATACAGCAGCGGCGGCTTAATAGCCGCAAACCACAGGTGGCGTCACGAAAATACAAACTTTAATCAACCCCACTGAAGCCATATTAATTGACCCCACCAGGGTACGGAGTCGGGCCCAGCCACCACTGACTACCCCCGGACTAGTCCGGCCTGGCACCGGGTGTCCCATAGCCCTGGGGTGGGCGAGTCAACTTTGGCGTCACGAACAGAATTTCGTGCCCGATCCCACCGGGTACAGTGCGCCTGCAGAAACTGTGCTTAAAAGACTGTGTTACTGTTTGAAAACTGCCGCCGCCATTAGCCTCGCTAAGCGCAGGAAGAAGGGGGGCGTGCCTGAAAAAGAGCACGAAGGGAGCGCGCCATCGGAGCGGAGGGTCGTTAACCGTGCACTACCCGGAAGAGATTTTGAAAAGTGAACGGAGCCTGGTAAGGTTCACTAAGGGGGAGAAAGATGTCCGACTCAGAGGGAGAGCAGGTGGCTGCCATAGCCCGAGACGCTGCAGCACCAGCTGAAGCAATCCCAGTCGCCGTCGCCCCAGTCCCCGCTGTAGCGCCGGTAATGCCGATCACAATGCCGTACATCCGGGGAGCAGAATGGCTGCCGCAGTACTCCGGGGAGTCACATACCCTGAGCGACTTCAGAGAAAGGCTGCACAGCTTGTTCATAGTGTATCCGCTGACTGAGAGCCAGAAGGTGGGCATATTAATGGGGCAGCTAGCCGGCGCGGCCCAGCGTGAAGTGAAGTCCTGGCCTGATACAGATAAAGGGACAGCGACCCAGATACTGGCTAAGTTAAAGAGTACTTTTGACACCCGCACTGCAGCCGAAATAAAAATGAGATTCTTTGGGTGCAAACAACAGGCCACAGACAGCATACGGGACTATGCCTTAACCCCTTCAGCCCCAAGCCTATTTTGACCCTAAAGACCAGGCCATTTTTTGCAATTCTGACCAGTGTCACTTTATGAGGTTATAACTCTGGAACACTTCAGCGGATCCCGGTGATTCTGAGATTGTTTTTTCGTGACATATTGGGCTTCATGTTAGTGGTAAATTTAGGCCGATATTTTTTGCGTTTCTTTGTGAAAAAAATGGAAATTTCGCGAAAATTTTGAAAATTTTGTAATTTTTAAACTTTTAATTTTTATTCTCTAAAACCAACGAGACATATGACACAAAATAATTAATAAATAACATTTCCCACATGTCTACTTTACATCAGAACAATTTTGGGAAAAAAAAAAAAAATTAAGGAAGTTATAGGGGTTCAAAGTTTATGAGCAATTTCTCATTTTTACAACAAAATTTACAAAGCCACTTTTTTTAGGGACCACATCACATTTGAAGCGATTTTGATAGGTCTACATGACACAAAACACCCAAAAGTGACACCATTCCAAAAACGGCACCCCTCAGGCTACTCCAAACCACATTCAAGAAGGTTATTAACCCTTCAGGTGCTTCACAGTAACTAAAGCAACGTGGAAGGAAAAAATTAACATTTTACTTTTTGCAACAAAAATGTTAATTTAGCCTCAAATATTGCATATTCACAAGGGTAGCAGGATTAAATGAACCCCCAAAATTTGTTGGGCAATTTCTACTGAGCACGCAGATACCTCATATTTGGCGAAAAACCACTGTTTGGGCGCACGGCAGGACTCGGAAGGGAAGGAGCGCCATTTGACTTTTTTGAACAGAAAATTAGCTGGAATCGTTAGCCGCACCATGTTGCGTTTGGAGAGCCCCTGAGGTGCCGAAACAGTAGAGCTCCCCCACATGTGACCCCATTTTGGAAACTAGACCCCTCATGGAATTTATCTAGATGTTTATTGAGCACTTTGAGCCTCTGGGGGCTTCACAAAAGTTAATAGAGTTGAGCCGTGAAAATAAAAAAAACATTTTTTACCACAAAATTGTTACTTCAACCAGGTAGCTTTTTTTTTCACAAGTGTATCAGGAAAAATTGCACCATAAAATGTATTGTGCAATTTCTCTTGAGTACACAGACACCTCATCTGTGGTGGAAATAAAATGTTTGAGCGCACAGCAGGGCTCGGAAGGCAAGGAGCGTCATTTGACGTTTCAAACGCAAAATTGTCTGGGATAATTAGCGTATTCCATGTTGCATTTGTAGACCCCCTGAGGTGCCGAAACAGTGGAGCTCCCCCACATGTGACCCCATTTTGGAAACTAGACCCCTCATGGAATTTATCTAGATGTTTATTGAGCACTTTGAACCTCTGGGGGCTTCACAAATATTAATAGAGTTGAGCCGTGAAAATAAAAAAAAAACAATTTACCACAAAATTGTTACTTCAACCAGGTAGCTTTTTTTTTCACAAGGGTATCAGGAAAAATTGCACCATAAAATGTATTGTGCAATTTCTCATGAGTGCACAGACACCTCATATGTGGTGGAAATAAAATGTTTGGGCGCACAGCAGGGCTCGGAAGGCAAGGAGCGTCATTTGACGTTTCAAACGCAAAATTTTCTGGGATAATTAGCGTATTCCATGCTGTGTTTGGAGACCCCCTGAGGTGCCGAAACAGTGGAGCTCCCCCACATGTGACCCCATTTTGGAAACTAGACCCCCATGGCATAGAAAAAAACAGCGGCAGATGACGGGGGGGGTGGCAGATGGGGCGGCGGCAGATGGGGGGGCAGCGGCATATAAAGGGAGCATCTGTGATTGTGAGACGGCGGCTGGGATAGGGTGGGGGCAGATGGGAGAGGGCGCAGTGGATGCAGGAGCGGCAGAGGATGGGGGGAGGTGGGATGGGGGGGGATGGGTGGGAAGGGGAGTGGGAGGTGAGATTGGGGATAGTTATCCTACAGGATGGATCTAGGCAGCTGGATCACAGGAGATGAAGGAGGCAGCAGATCGGGGAGGGTGAGAGGTGGGGGAGGGAGCGCAGCGCAGATCATGGAGGAGACAGGTGAGCAGAGCACAGATCACAGGGGTGAGAGGTGAGGGAGAGCGGACAGCAGATCACGGGGGTGACAGGTGAGGAAGCACAGATCACGGGGGTGACAGGGGAGGGAGCGCACATCACGGGGGTGACAGGTGAGGGAGCACAGATCACGGGGTGACAGGTGAGGGAGCGCACATCAGGGGGGTGACAGGGGAGGGAGCGCACATCACGGCGGTGACAGGTGAGGGAGCACAGATCACGGGGGTGACAGGGGAGGGAGCACACATCACGGGGGTGACAGGGGAGGGAGCGCACATCACGGGGGTGACAGGGGAGGGAGCACACATCACGAGGGTGACAGGGGAGGGAGCGCACATCACGGCGGTGACAGGTGAGGGAGCGCACATCATGGGGGTGACAGGGGAGGGAGCGCACATCACGGGGGTGACAGGGGAGGGAGCGCACATCACGGCGGTGACAGGTGAGGGAGCGCACATCACGGCGGTGACAGGTGAGGGAGTGCACATCATGGCGGTGACAGGTGAGGGAGTGCACATCACGGCGGTGCCAGGTGAGGGAGCGCACATCACGGCGGTGACAGGTGAGGGAGCGCACATCACGTGGGTGACAGGGGAGGGAGCGCACATCACGGGGGTGACAGGGGAGGGAGCACACATCACGGAGGGTGACAGGGGAGGGAGCGCACATCACGGGGGTGACAGGGGAGGGAGGGGAGGGAGCGCACATCATGGGGGTGACAGGGGAGGGAGCGCACATCACGGGGGTGACAGGGGAGGGGGCGATTAGCCGATCACGCGGGTGAGAGGTGGGGGGGAGCGGGCAGCACATAACGGAGGAGAGGGGGCGCGCAGCATATAACGGAGGGGAGGGGACGGGCAGCACATAACGGAGAGGGGGCGCGCAGCACATAACGGAGGAGAGGGGGCGGTGCCGGGCAGCACATAATGGAGAGGGGGCGGGGCCGGGCAGCACATAACGGAGAGGGGGCGGGGCCGGGCAGCACATAACGGAGAGGGGGCGGGGCCGAGCAGCACATAACGGAGGAGGAAGCGGGCAGCCAACCTCGAGTGGAGGGGGATGGCAGCACATCACGGAGGTGAGGGGACGAGCAGCCGATCACGAGGGAAAGGGGCCGGGCAGCAGATCGGGGGGGACCGGTGGCACTGTGGTAGATGGAGGGCGGCGGCGGATCGGGAGGTGTGGGGGTGAGGGTGCGGGCAGCAGATCGGGTGGCAGATCGCGGAGGGCAGCGGCGGATCGGGAGGTGTGGGGGTGCGGGCAGCAGATCAGGTGGCAGATCGCGGAGGGCAGCGGCGGATCGGGAGGTGTGGGGGTGCGGGCAGCAGATCGGGTGGCAGATCGCGGAGGGCAGCGGCGGATCGGGAGGTGTGGGGGTGAGGGTGTGGACAGCAGATACGAGGGGTGGGGGTGCGGGTGGCAGATCGCGGAGGGCAGCGGCGGTGGCGGATCGGGAGGCCGGTTTCATACAGTGCAATGGCAGCGCGGCAACTTCCGGGTCCCATGCTCCGGTCACATAACAGCATGGGACCGGAGCTTGTCGCCCTGCCATTGCACTGTGTACACTCACTGTGCTGGCGTGCTGCAGGGAACGGGAAGTGAAGCTGATGGGGCGGTCACCGGCAACAGGTCCACTGTGATTGGAGACAGCGGTGACAAGGCCGATCTCTCCAATCAGAGCTACTGGAGCTGGGGGAGGGTGATCCAGTGAGGTCACCCAGCTCCAGCCAATGGCCAGTGCTATAACTGCACTGGCCAGGGCTGGATTTCAATGTTTCAGTCACTTTAAGTGGCTGGAATATTACAGTGGCTGTGATTGGTTGAGCGGCGTTCGTCAGCCAATCACAGCCTCCGTAGGTCCGGGGAGGAGGCACCACCCCTCCTGAGGTCAGGTACAGGTCCCCTCCTCCCCGAATCTGCGGTTTATGCTAACTTTTCGCAGTCACCGGAGGCTCCGGTGCCGCGATTACGCCATGACGGTAAGATCCGTCCTTGGTCGTTAAGGCCCAGGGCACCATGACGGATCTTTCCGTCCATGGTCGTGAAGGGGTTAAACTTGCAGGAGGCCCTGAGAGCAATTAAACAGGTGGACCCAGAGAGTGTACGTGAAGAAGACAAGCTCCTAACTGAGCAGTTCATAGAAGGGCTCCTGTCAGATGCCCACAGAACACAGCTGCGTATCATGGTCCTGCAGAACCCTGCTCTGGACTTTGCAAAGTTTAAGGACCAGGCCATCCGGGTACTGAGAGAATCTACACCGAATGACACAGTACCCCTCCGGCCTCTTGCTATCACGTACCCAGGGGTGGTGCCTGCAACACGAGCCGCTGCAGGGGCTGAGGCGCAGACCTTGGATAAAGATCCCACTGCAGAGCTCAGACAGCAGGTCCAAGAGCTGACCAAGACAGTGGCTGCCCTCGCAAAAACAGTGCAGTCCCTACAAGTGACCCCATCAACTGCAAGAATCGAGTTGGCCTCCAGTCCAGATGACGTCCCGTGGATGCGGCAAAGGAGGATTCCGCCGACCCGAGGAAAAGACACAGACCGGTATGATTCAACTGGACAACCGATTTGCCGCCGCTGCAGCCAGGCGGGCCACATTGCAAGACACTGTCCTTTAAATGGGCCGAGCCTGGGGCCAGGAGCCAACCCCCAGGTGTAAGTAAGCCCGGCTCAACTCCTAGTCGCAGCAAGTATGTGGGAGGACGACCGGTCCTTCCTATTGTGCTGGATGGGATCCCTTTGAACGCCCTCCTGGATACGGGGTCCCAGGTAACAACTATCCGTTATAGACTGTACAAAAGATATTGGGCTGATTCAGACATTGACCATGGCCCAGATGATGATTTAACAATTGTGGCCAGTAATGGTCAGCCCTTGCCTCAAATTGAGTATAAGGAGGTAACCATTAAAGTGGGGCGGGTAGAATTGCCATGTCAGGGGATGATAATTGTAAATATTGATCGCAAAGAATCTAACCCACTGCTAACCATTGGTACAAATGTGATGGAAAATTGTCTTGCCGAAGTGATAATTTTGTTGCAGCAGGCGTCTGAAAGTGCCAGCTCCGGGCAACAGCGTGCCCTACAGAGGGAGATCAGAGCCCTGATGAGGAGACAGCAGGTAGAGCTGGCCAGAGGAGAAATTGGCAGTGTAAGGGTAAGTGACCCTCTCCCCATTGCAATCCCCCCAAAAAGTGAAATGTTGATATGGTGTCGGGCAGCAATAGGCCTCAAGGGTCAAGATTACCACGCCCTGGTGGAACCTGTGTATTCAGAAAGCAGGCCTGGAGTCCTGATAGCCAGAGGGGTAGCAGACGTCCGCAAGGGAAGAGTGCCCATCCACGTCCTGAATTGTGGGGAGGAGGAAGCCAAATTGCCCCGGTACGCCACTGTAGCAAAACTGTACACTGTCAGTAACAATACCATCGAAGCAGTGGAACCCTTGATCCTGTCCGACCAGGCGGAAGACAATGGCTCCAAGGGACAGCTGGAGGACTGGTGCCAAAAATTACATGTGGTCACCAACTCCACCCCCTCACACCAAAAGCATGGGGTTTACTGGGTGGTACAGGAGTACGAGCGGGTCTTCAGCAAACACCCCCTAGATTTTGGGCAGGTAAAAGGGGTTAAACATCAAATCCCCACGGGTGACCATCATCCCATTAAAGAGAGATACCGCCCTGTACCCCCAGCACAGTATCAGCGTGCCAAAGAAATGTTACTCGAAATGAAGGAGGCTGGGGTTATCCGAGATAGTTGTAGCCCCTGGCAGCTCCACTAGTGCTCGTAAAGAAAAAAGATGGTACAATGAGAATGTGCGTAGATTACAGACAAATTAACCGCATTACACATAAAGATGCTTATCCACTACCCAGAATAGAAGAGTCACTAACAGCCTTAAAATCAGCTAATTATTTCTCCACCCTGGATCTCACCAGTGGGTATTGGCAGGTTCCCGTGGCAGAGGCGGACAAGGAGAAGACTGCATTCACGACACCAATGGGTCTCTGCGAGTTCAATTGTATGCCGTTCGGGCTCTGCAACGCCCCAGGGACATTTCAGAGATTGATGGAGTGCTGCTTGGGCCATCACAACTTTGAAACCGTGCTATTGTATCTGGATGACGTCATAGTCTACTTCAAGACCTACGAAGACCACCTGAGGCACTTAGCAGAAGTGTTTGAGTCCTTGTCAGAGTATGGCCTGAAGATAGAGCCGTCCAAATGTCACCTCTTGAAGCCAAAGGTACAGTACTTGGGTCATGTGGTCAGCGCAGAAGGTGTGGCACCTGATCTGGAGAAAGTCACAGTAATCAAGGACTGGCCAAGACCCACCACGGTAAAGGAGGTGCGGCAGTTCCTTGGGCTGGTGGGCTACTACCGAAGGTTCATTGATGGTTTCACAAAGATAGCAGCACCTCTTCAACATCTCCTGGTGCGCCAGCCAAAGAAGGCTAAGAAGCAAAGCCCTCCATTTGAATGGAACAGCCAAATAGAAACATCTTTTGTCCGGCTGAAAGGGGCTCTCACGGGAGAAGAAATTCTGGCCTACCCTGACTACAGCCAGCCGTTTGTACTGTACACAGACGCCAGCAACGTGGGACTGGGAGCAGTTCTGTCCCAGGTGCAGGGAGGCAGACAGAAGGTGATAGCTTACACCAGTAGGAAGCTTCGTCCCACAGAAAGGAATCCAGAAAACTACAGTTCCTTCAAGTTGGAGTTCCTCGCTATTGTTTGGGCAGTGACTGAACGCTTCAAGCACTATCTGGCGTCGGCCAAGTTCACCATCTTCACGGACAACAATCCATTGACACATCTGGCAACAGCCAAGCTAGGTGCGTTGGAGCAGCGATGGATGGCCCGGTTGTCTAACTTTGACCTTACCATCAAGTACCGGGCTGGCAAGAAGAATAACAATGCTGATGCGCTGTCCAGAATGCCTCACTTACCCGAGTCTGGAGAAGACCGGGATGAACTCGAGGAGATAGCGTTACCGGCTTTCCATCACCAAGGTGTTTCCCAGTGTGAGCATGCTGTAGGAGAGAAGCGCTCGAGCCACCACGAGGTCTCGGTCAAAACATTACTCCACCATAATTGGGAAGAGACACAGAACGGTGACCCGGCCGTGCGATTGGTCAAAGAAAAGCTAGCACAAGCTGAGACCCATCTCGGTCCAGACGCTCCACAAGAAGCCCAGCAGCTGTGGAAGGAGAGGGGACGACTGTTCACCTACCAAGGCAAGCTATGCAAGAGATATGTCAACTGGCGAACGAATGAACTCGTCTGGCAGATAGTGGTCCCACAGAGGGATGCTCCAATGGTCCTAGCAGCTTACCATGATAAAGCAGGACACTTTGGGTGGAAGAAGTTGGAGACCCTACTCCGCGATCGGTTCTACTGGGTGCACATGAGAAAGACAGTCGAGAAGTGGTGCCGAGACTGTGGTCCATGTAACCTGAGGCGGAAGGATGATGCCAGCCAGAGGTCCCCCCTACAGCCAATTGTCACGAAGCAGTCCCTAGAGTTGGTGGCCCTGGACCACGTGAAGTTAACACCAAGCCGGTCAGGCTATGTTTACGCCCTCACCATTGTGGACCATTACTCTCGCTTCCTGGTAGTAGTGCCTGTGAAAGACCAGACAGCCAGAACAGCAGCTAGAGCATTTCAGGCATACTTTTGTCGACCTCACGGCTATCCGGAAAGGGTACTGACTGATCAAGGTCCTGCAATCGAGGCAGAAGTGTTCCAAGAGTTCTGTAACATGTACGGCTGTAGGAAAATCAGAACAACACCGTACCACCCCCAAACCAATGGATTGTGCGAGAAGATGAACCATGTGGTTATTGATATGCTCAAGACTCTACCTCTGGAAGAAAGAAACCAATGGCCAGAGAAGTTACCAGATCTGGTAGACCTGTATAACCATATCCCAGTAAACTCGACCAACTGCAGTCCTGCTTACTTGATGCGAGCAAGACCTGGCAAGTTACCTGTAGACTTTGAGATGGGAACTGTGTCACCTGAAGCGGTTCAAGAGATAGAAGATTGGGATACAGAGCGACAACAGCAGTACCGCAACGTCCAGGAATGCGTAGAATAAAGCCTGTCCCAAGCAAGAACGAGACAAGAACAGAACTATAATCAAAAAGCCCCAGCATTTCCCTTAGCACCTGGAGAACAGGTCCTCAAGAGAAAGCGGAGGGCGCATAAATGCATAAATTAGATGATCAGTGGGAGAATGAACCCTACACCATTATTCCCTCCAACTTTGACAATAGTAAGGTATGCCTCATAAGCAAAGATGAAGACACAAAGGCAAGGAACCTGTGGGAAAAAAAGCGCATAGGGTCTTACCCTGATAAACAGGGGGTATAATGAAGAGTAATCCTACTCACCGATTAGGGTTGTGAAAGGCACAACTCCTGTAACCGCATATATAGATCAACGGCAGCAGTACCCCGACTGGCAGATAACAGAGAGAGATAGTGGAGAGGGATTTTAGAGAACCGCGCCAGAGATCCCAGATGTAAGCTTGAATCCTCCCTTCCTCAGGACCAGCAAGCACAAGATACATCAAATCTCAAATTCAGATTTGATGTATCTTGTGCTTGCTGGTCCTGAGGAAGGGGCCTGAGATCCCTGAAACGCGTAGACCTATGCCGAAATAAAGAGTACATTGATTCAAGCTTACATCTGGGATCTCTGGCGCGGTTCTCTAAAACCCCTCTCCACTATCTCTCTCTGTTATAAGCAAAGATGAAGGAAAGACCTATCAAGCAGTTTCTAGAGACCGCCTGAAAGCGTGCCCTGAACGGTGCAAAATCCAAAAGGAAGTAGAGGAAGTACAAGAAAGTCCCCAAATTCAAGAAAAAGAGGAAGAGATGATCCAAACAATACTTGGAAAATTCCCCAAAACTTGGACCTGAATAAATAATGCTATAGTGGTACCAGTCTTGACGTTCCCGCAATTGGTCGAGCCAGAAACAGAAGAGGTTCTAGATCCACCTAAGGAACTGTCCGCCCCAACACAAGATGACACGCCAGCAGTGGAACAGGAGAATCAACCCCCTGTCAGTGGTGAACCTGTCGTACCCTTGGCGACTCTCAGACCATGTAGGCAATCATCACGCATACCTATCAGGGTTAGGCCTACCCGTAGCACTGAGGTAGCAGACACTCCAAGCAGTCAGGGACAAACGCCAGGGCTACGCAGGTCCCAACATAGCACTCGGGGACAGCCCCCTCCAAGGTATAGAGAGTAAAAAGAAAAGTACCTATTAGAATGTATATAGTTATTTAAAATGTTGTGTATAAAATGCTTTTTGTTTAAATGATTCAGTATATGGACAACTGGGTCACTGGACTATGAGTGGCCAACACTTTAATTGTTCATAGTTAGCACCAGTGTGCTCAGCACCCCTGAAGAAAAACCCGTCCGGCGTGCATAGAGTGGGGTCATCAATGCTCTGACGCACGCCCAGAGCCTACGTTGGGGGTTTTATCGCGGCAGGTCCCCCATGGAGCAGTGTATTGAACACCCGGCAGGGAGCCACACTAGACTCTTATATAGTTTTATTTAAGTTTGTAACGTTTAAGTAATGCGCCTCCCATAAAGGGATGAAATGTTAACATGTTATATTTTATTTTTGTTTCTTCAGTCCGGGAGTACTGAGTTTAACTAAAGGGGAGTGTGGCACCCCAGGACCTGGTCGCCACAACAGCATTGCCCCTCCAAAGGGTTAATGCTGAGCCTGGAGGTAATTGGGAGGTCTATTGGCCAGTAAGTTCAACATCCAACGCAGTTTCTCCCTCAGGCCAGCAGGGGGAGCTCTGAACCTGGAGTTCCAGGGAGCATTCCTTAAGTCTGACCTGAGGGATGAGTTAGTGGTCAGTCTGTAGAGAGAAAGCAGAGAAAGCAGACGCAGAGTAGTGCTGTCCTGCGGACTGGGGCCTGGAGCTGGAATAGCTTGGCCTAGTGAAGCAGGAAGAGCAGAGAGGCACAGAAGAGACTCGGACATCGGAGTCTGTGGCCACCAGGGCCTAAAATACTCCCTGGTAGCCGAATCCGAAGGGCAGGAGAGCTGCAAGCACCTGGCCCATAAACAGCCCAAAGGTACAGCTGCATCACCAGGGCCCGGTGTGGACTCCAGCAGAGAAGCACCAGAGAGGGCCTGCGCAGCCTACCACACAGGGAGAGGGATGTACCACTGGTCCCAGCAGCAAGAGGGCTATTGCTAAGCCAGAGAGCAGGGTCCTATAACAGTAAAGAAAGAACAGGAGTAGGCCTCATACTCATCTGGCCAAAAAGATACCTCAGTTACTTCCAGGCCGGCTGGAGCCCTCTACCACCTGTGACAGTCTCCGAGGCTAAACTGCTGCCAAGTAAAAGAGGAGAAGGTAAAGAGACTACTGTTTGTGCCTGTTTCTTTCACTGCCTGTCGGCCCTGCACCGTATTATTCACAAAACATCACACCATAGACTCTCACGAGCACCAACTGTTGCCCCGGGGCACCGCTCCACCTGTGGGGAGCAGGATCATCCGAGCTGCCATACCACCAGCCCCGGAGGCCTCATACAGCAGCGGCGGCTTAATAGCCGCAAACCACAGGTGGCGTCACGAAAATACAAACTTTAATCAACCCCACTGAAGCCATATTAATTGACCCCACCAGGGTAAGGAGTCGGGCCCAGCCACCACTGACTACCCCCGGATTAGTCCGGCCCGGCACCGGGTGTCCCATAGCCCTGGGGTGGGCGAGTCAACTGTACTTCCCATAAACACAGATTGATCAGTAATATAATGTTCTGTGTGTATAAACCTCATTGTGCTCAGAGGAACATGTTTATACAGGACAATCCGTTACAAGAATGATGATTTTTTAGCAGGCATAAAAATAATTTCACCCGATAAATGAGGAGTTTGCTTTTTCATCGAGTGTTTGGCAGACTGTTTAGGCAGACTGATAAGAGCCTTTCTAGAAACACTCATTCATGAGTATTTGCCAGTGTGAGCGCACCCTTACCTTCCTTCATGTAGCTGACCTGCCAGATGACAGCATTCTTTGGAGGCATCATCATCGTCTTCTTATCCGTAGCTATAACTTCCTCACATGAAATAATAGAATGTTGGGAACTTTTAGTAAATTTTATTCTAAGTGGAGGATATTATTTTAAAGATTTAAAGTTGTTTTAAATTGAAAGCAGTTCTTTATGTTTTTTCTGTAAGTATTTTCTTTTAGGATTAGCTCTGGGTTTCCTTCCTTCATATAAGTGCCCTAATCTGATTGCCGTTCCTGCTGTCAATTTCTCATTACCGCTGTTCCAGCAGTATTACTCGCATCGATCTCTCTTCATTTGTACTTACACTTTTGATTAACTTTTCAAAGAATAGCGAGTTTCCAGAGCGAGTCAATTTCGGTGAATCAATACAGCAAGGGCGAAGAACAGAATTGCAAAAATATTGCATGCATTTCCCGGCAAGTGTTTCCCATATAAAACAAATGCTTAAGGAAAAGTCTATTTCCCTGTAGAATTAAAACTTCTTCTATTTATCATAGGATATTTATTAGCACTTACAGGAAGAATTCACTACACAAATAGAGTTAATTTTCCTATAAATCTTCAGCTCCAGTCTTTTGGTGGGAAACTTCTATTTGTCTTATTTGCATAATGTTTATTCCTTGGTTAGTAAAATAAGATATCAGCACAGACCAGCAGAAAAAGAGGGAAGTTAATAAATTAATATCATTAGTATGTCATTGGCAAGCGAGTCACAACATGGTTAGCGAACAAGTATTTGGTGACCCAGTTTAGAAATCTTTTAAGAAATCTGTAGCCATTAGTTTCTTGAGAAAAGGATCTGTCTCCGTAATGTCTGCCTGAAACATTTCCAAACCAAACTGAAGGCTAATGTCTGCCATGACTGGGGAATATTCAATATGTGTGCACCCGATTAAAAACGGAAATTAATAGCCATTACCAGGGTAATAAAAATTGGGTAACACTGAGACTGTGTGTAAAGGTGGTGTCACACACAGCGACAACAACAACGACGTCGCTGCTACGTCACCATTTTCTGTGACCTTGCAGTGACGTCCCGTCGCTGTCGCTGTGTGTGACATCCAGCAACGAGCTGGCCCCTGCTGTGAGGTCGCCGCTCGTTGCTGAATGTCCTGCTTCATTTTTTGGTCGTCGCTCTCCCGCTGTGACGCACAGATAGCTGTGTGTGACAGCGAGAGAGCGACGAAATGAAGCGAGCAGGGAGCAGGAGCCGGCGTCTGGCAGCTGCGGTAAGCTGTAACCAAGGTAAACATCGGGTAACCAAGGTGGTTACCCGATATTTACCTTCGTTACCAGCCTCGGCCGCTCTCACGCTGCCAGCGCCGGCTCCTGCTCTCTGCACGTGTAGCTGCAGTACACATCGTGTAATTAACCCGATGTGTTCTGTAGCTAGGAGAGCAAGGAGCCAGCGCTAAGCAGTGTGCGCGGCTCCCTGCTCTCTGCACTGTGACATGTAGCTGCAGTACACATCGGGTTAATTAACCCGATGTGTACTGTAGCTAGGAGAGCAAGGAGCCAGCGCTAAGCAGTGTGCGCGGCTCCCTGCTCTCTGCACATGTTGCAGCACAGCGAC